>NC_046225.1:21675365-21976297 GCF_009819885.2 Catharus ustulatus | reverse complement strand
TTAATGAGTAACTAGACTGCAAAACTAAGAAGTCAGGAGCAGATATAGCCACAACCAGTCAGTGTATGTTTCTTAAGCAGCTTGCTCAATCCCATGTTTTAATGGATGACCTGGGCTCTTATAAGTGTCACCAAAGTTCATCAGCAAAGCCTGCATGTTCTTACTGTGTCTCTGCTGCTGTGAATTCAAGAGCCACTCTCTCTGTTTCTCTTTGCACCTCTAGTGCCACTGAGAGTAGTGAGCTTGGAGCACAGCTTCCAGGGAGGTAGAAAAAGGGAAACAGCTTCCAGCAGAGCTGTTGCTTTTGTCCCATGATGTTGAGGGCAATCACAGGTGGGCTGCAAGAAAGGGCAGGGAAGAGCATGAGAAAGGAGTCAGGAAGACAGAAGCTCTGAAAGAATGAGCATTCATCAGATGAGCAGTTCACTCTCATTCTAGCACTTTTTCTGATTAAGGGGTGGGACCTGAGCTGGGAGGCTTGGCTAAAAGACCAGAGCAGTCCACTTGCGGGACTGCTTCACACAACCAGCTTCCAGTGTGCTGGAGAGGACTTGGGGTACCAGCAACCCAGCTGCTCTGGGAGTGACTGAGCTCTTGGGGCAAGAAGTCAGCAGTGGCAAGATTTGAAACAGACACACCGGTCAACATGAGCACAGCAGGCAAAGTAAGAAACAGTTTGTATTAGGAAAGTTTCTTTGCTGCAGTTGAGTAATGCATTTTTAAATGTGAATTCTTTGCAGGGACAGTGTAAATCCTGGTGGTGTAGCACAGATTAGAGTTTAGGATGAAGCTGGTACAGAAGAACTGCCTTTATTTGCAGGCTGGTGTAGTTTCCTAGGAAATGGCTGTTAAGTCTTCAAGGCAATAGTTTATTTGAGGCAAGATAAGGTAACAGCACCAGAATAAGAACAACATCCCGTCTGGGTGTTTTTAATCACTTAAAATATGATAGAATATACTAAGTGTTTAGATCAATGCATTTATCTGCTCTACCAGTTTCCATTCTGAGATCCTATAGTAACTGAAACTATTTTTAGTTTATTTATAATTCTATCAGCTTGTTTTCTAAAAAGAAGATATAGCTAATATTGTGTTAAATTTATATAGCTAATATTATGTTAAATTTCAGGGTGAATTGTGCTGGCATTAGGACAGTCATTAAATTTGAATATGTATATAACAAGACTCAAACTTTAATTACAGTTATTTCACGAATACAAGCCGCACCATTTTGACTAAAATTTGGCTCCCACACCAGAAATGTGGCTAATACTCAGGAGCGGCTAATATGTGAATAATTTTCTGACATTTCCACCCTCAGAAGTGGAAACCGAGTGCCGAGTCGAGCAACTTGCCAGTAAAAGCCGGCATTTCGCGATTGTTACAAATTGTTACTCTGTTGCGCCGCGGGTGGAGCCTGGCTCCCTGCAGGCAGCATGGGGGGCGGGGAGAGAGGCGGGAGAGCTCTCTCCTTCCCTCCTCTGCCGCAGCCCGGGGGAGAGACGGGGGGGGCCCCGTGCTGCCTTCCCTGCGGCCCGTGGGGTAAGCGGGGGGCTCTTGTCCCTGCCCGCTGTGGCAGGAGCAGGCAGGCTCTGTCCCCGCCCGCCGCCGCCGCCGTGGGAGCGGGGGGGGCTCCGTCCCTGCCTGCCACCACGGGGCAGCGCCGGGCCGGGGTGACCGAGCCCAGTGGCAGTGGCGGCCGGCCCTGAGCGGCCCCGCCGAGCGGCAGTGCCGAGCTGGGCCACCTGACCCCGTCAGCAGCCCCTAGCGGGCTGAGCCTGCACAGCCTTAGCTGAGCCAGTAAACCCTGCCCTGCCACAGTTCTGTTACTATTTGGCAACTTTGTTGCACGCGGGTCCTTTGTTGCACGCGAATGACAGAGCAGCTTATACTCAGGTGCGGCTTATTTATGGACAAAGAACGAAATGTTTGCCAACACCCAGAGATGTGGCTTATAGTCCGTGCGGCTTGTATCCATGAAATTACTGTAATGAAGACCAGAAGTAAATTTCACATGCAATGCAGTACTGAGATGGGATTGCAGTGAGTGGTTACATCTTTACTAGAAATTAGATGACAAGAGAGTTGGAGGTTGATACCAATACATGTTCCTTCTTGCACTGCTGGCAAGATGCTAACAGACACCTAGGGACCTGCAAGAGAGATTAAGGGACAAGAAACTAGAAATGGAAAACAAATGAAAGTATGTACCTTGCTAGAGTGTGCCTTAAGATAGTACCAGGATCATTTGTTGTTACTGCCAGCTGTCTTCAGTATTCTAAAACCAGAAGAGAAAGGGAAAAAAATTGTTCTTTAACTCTGAGTTACTGGAAGTGCAAAATTAATTGTAGGTTAGATGTAGTAAGTTCACCAAGTTCAGTTCTCTACCCAGCATTGGATGGAGCACAGTAAATGAAGGATTGTGATGTAGATTAACTGCTTTGATTTCATCGTGTTTATCTTGGATTAACACGAGAGTTACAGTGCAATTTATGTAACCAAGCAGAATAGTCCTTGTGTCCTGTACAAGAGTGTGTTCTTACAACTGTCCTCCCCCTCTGGTAGAACACAGGAGCAGACAAAAAATGGTTATGCCAGTGCTTGTCTTAGCAGACGAAGTGGTGATGGTGTGCTATTGCTGCATATGTGGGATCCTGTTGCAATCTGTAAAAGCTCACAGGGACTAAACAGCTAGAATAATATATAGTTAACTAATGTCTAGTTATAGAAGAGATTTGTTTACTCTCCACACTTTTGGCCACCTTTGTTCTTAGAAACACTATGTGTGCTTTGCATGTGCACGTCATGAAATCATCACTGTCCTATGTGGGATACAACATAAATGCATAAACTGCCTTTTTTTTTTTTTAAAGTAAGTTTCCTGGAAAATGGTGCCCTTTAAAATGTGACCTTTGACCACACTTGTAAATTTTTTGTTAATCACACTTGCATCTGAACAGTAAATTTAAATGTAGTGCAAATATTTCTTGAGGCAGTTATTTTCAAAGCATTGTGCCCATCCCACTTCTGTTTCTAGCTGCTGAAAATCTGAAATTTTATTTCATATGTTTGGTATTTCCTAGTAATTATTTTCTTTGTTAGCAGTTTTGAGTTTGTGGATAATCAGACATTATTTCTACTTCAAAAGTTTTGATACTAAAAATTTATTTGTTTGTTTGTTGTTTTCCCCTGTGAATTTCACAGCACACTGGTATTAAGTTGTCCTAATCACACAGGATAAATATGCTTCACACATAAGTTAAACTTCTTGCATCCTGGATTTGATTCCCCTCCATTTCCTTCTCAAGATAATGCCAACCAAACACTTGCAGCCAGTAGACTTAACAGAATGACTGAGGACTTTAGAGTGTGTCACCCAGGAAAATCATATTTCAGGGACTAGGGTTGTTTAAAGACCTAGGTCTTTATAAGGATCTTTATAAACACCTCCAAGGAAGAATAGCAATTATGGGGACAGAGAGGTCCCACTGTTTTTGAATACATTAGGATTGAGCTTGCAGGAAGGAAACCTGTTTGAGAGCCTGGCATGAGCTGTGGACAATGCTCTTTTCTGAGGACATTTATCTCCCAGTGGCAGATGGTCAGAGGAGCCCTAAGGCCTGTCTTTACCAGGACAAAGCCTGAAGAGTAACGGACAAATTTCCGTCTAAGAGATGAAAAAAAAACCTGTCTTGGATAATTGGGTAGTAAATCCACCTGAGTTAAATATCCCTTCTGAGGAGGGTATCTAGCATGGAAATTACTGCACTTGAAAGGACTGTTCAAGATCATCTCTGTGTAGTGCTACATCAGTTTGCGCAGGTGTCCTTTCAGCAATCACCCCATGGCTGAACTTGGGCTCTACTAGAATGTTATAAACCTGTACTAGGCTCTGAATTCCACTTTTAGTGATTTTGTCAGTTCCAAACACAGACAGTTCTAGGCAACACAGACTTTATCACAGCCTGGTAAGTGACATCATTTAGTGTGCCATCTTCAAGAAGATACAAATACAGACAAGTAATCTAAGACAGCAAAAGAAATTGACCAAGGAAGTTCACAAAGCAGCAATGACAATAGGTAAGGTATCCCATTACCTAGGAGACCATTACACATGCAGCTGAAAACCTGATGTGATAGAAATAGCAAAGTCAGACATGATCTTGGTGGGGGGAAAATAGGCTTACACTGACCTTTAGTGTTGACTTTTTTGTTTTGTTTGGTTTTTTCCCCTGTAGTTTCCATCTCTTCTCCACAATTATGAGCAAGAATTTCATACGCAGAAACAGAAGAATCTGTCTGTATGCTGACTTGAATATGCAAGTGCCATTCCCCTTTTTTTGCTCTGTTTGCAGGTTATTAAATGCAAGGCAGCTGTGCTGTGGGAATTCAATAAACCATTCAGTATTGAGGAAGTGGAAGTTGCCCCCCCAAAAGAACATGAAGTTCGCATAAAGGTACTAAAAATAAAATTTAAAATAATTCCTATGACTTGCATTCTATCTTGCTTTTAATAGTTTTATAAATCTTTAAGACCCAGACAGAAAACATTCTACTAGAAAGTAGTTACTAATTGGTGAGCTCCTATAGAACATGTTTAAAGTCCTTAATTTTATGATGAGGTTCTTTTTTAAAGTAAAAAGTTCTTCAGGGTTGTATTTTTTGTTTACTGACATCTGTTTTTCTAATAGGCTGAAAAAAACTACAGTACAAGGCAAAATTCAGAATTTCCTGTAGTGTGGAGCAACAAAATTTCTTTTACCTTGAATCTATGCTTGGAAATAGCTCATTAGGCCTGAGAGCTTCCTTTTTTACTCAGATATTTGCCTTAGTGGAATTCAGCAGCAGCCTTAATTTTTGAGCAGTTTCAAGCGTTACACACGTGACAAAAACCCTCTCATGGAGTTGACAAATCCATTTGTCAGAAGTTGTGAATATACCTGAATATTTCAATAGAAATAGTGTTGTTCTAGCTGCAAGAAAAGGCAAAATGTCACATAAAACACTATGTAGCTTAATTTTTTTTAATGTATCATATACAAATATTTTAAATATATACACAGTACAATAATTATTATGTAATGATCTAGAACATAAAATCATTGTATAATACATCATTTATATAAAATATCTATTATATATTGTCATATAATCTAAATATAATAAGCATTAAATATTTCTATTCCTAATAAAAACAGAATATTTCTGTTTATAAATAATATGTAATATTTATATAATATTACACACTTTTCTTTTTAAGTATTTCTATATAAATATTCAGAATAATTTAATTTACTCTATTCTCCCTATATAATTGTAGAATTGCTAGAACATTGATTTTCTAGAGAAAATTCATCAAACTCCCTATAGAGCTCAGTACTGCATAGCAAACATCCACAGAGGAGCTCTGCTCTGTAAATTAAAGACTAAATACCATGAAAATCTTAAATCAGACAACTAAATTTGTTTTATCTGTAGATTTATTGTGTGCAAATTGGATTTTGGAGAGAAGCAAGCGACTTGTCCAAACATAGAGTATCATTTCACTTCTGCGTATGACCTGACATAGTTAAATGCAGAAATATTCTTGTCTTTCTGTGAATCAGATTATGGCCTCTGGGATCTGCCGCTCCGATGACCATGTGATAACTGGTGCACTGGTTGAGCCTCTTCCAATAATTCTTGGGCATGAAGCAGCTGGTGTTGTGGAGAGTGTTGGGCAGGAAGTGACTTCAGTCAAACCAGGTATGAAACAGCACTGAAAACAAACCTTGTGCTGAGTTTACAGACTCCTCCTTAAGTCAAAGATTATTACATCCATGAGTATTTTACTGCACGGGAAAATATTCCAATTTCAACTTTTTCAAGGATACCTCAAAGGATATAAATATGCTCTTTATGCCTTTCTGTGTCCCCAATATTGATTTTCTACTCAATTTCTTTTGCTTTTAACAAAACATCTGCAGCTTGTTTTCCACCTACATAGCACTCTTCCTGTCATGGGACTAAGAACGTAGAGTCTTTGCTGCTGTTCATGTGAAATCAGGCATTAGCTGCAGGTTCTCTGAACACAGTTTATACAGCTCACCCTTCTCAAGAATAAGGCAAAGCAAAGCACTAGATGACAAACATGCCAAAGCACCTTTCAATTCTCGCAGCAGCTAAATAATCCATTGACTTCAGTTGACCAGAACTTAGGTCTTACTTCACTTTAGAAGCATCAGGGCACAACTGGGATGCTCATCCTGCTGCAGGCTTTGCATGTGGGCAGCACCAGTGCAGGTGAGGCAGCATTGCTTCCTGAGGGCAAGATTGCTCTGAGAACACTCATCTGGACCAGCTGCTCCTCTCCCTACATTCTCCTTGAACCACAGTGCATAAATAGTCAGTGAACGATGATAATTTTCAGCCAATTGATGCAAGATGAGATGAAATTTCTCTACACTTTGATAGGACCGAAAAAATTCTAACAAAGGCTAAATTATTAAGAGAAAATATGCATGACAAATAAAATCTACACAGAAGCACTCAATTTCCAGGCAGTTTGTTACGATACCTGAGTAGCCCACTTTTAACACCTCTGTACTTCCAGTGTTTTTGTCCATACTGACAAGTATGAAGTCTGTCCAAAGGAGATTGGTATGTATAACAAAAAAATTTATTAGAGATTTCTGCTTTAACTCCAAACAAATATGCATATTGCAAATTTCAGTGACAACTCTAGCTGCTTTTTCTCTTATGTCTGGGTTCATAAATCTCTTTGTTGTCTTATTCTAGCTGCCCCATGTTTCCAGGTGAGCTGAAATAGCAGGCCTGAACACATACATTCACAAAATCACGTTTCTCAGATGTTGCTTAATTTGCACCTCCAAGTTCTGAAAAAAAGGCTTCAACTTGTGCAATGTTTCTTTAGCAAAATGGTTATTGAGCCCATATCACAGTTTTAAGTTATCTCAGGGTCAAGGTACTGGGGACATTTAATGTTCTGTAGGTTTTGGTTTTGGTTTTTTTTTGGTGGAAATCAAAAATTTCCCTTGACTTTCAATGTGTGAAGGATTAGCCACATTTTAAAACTGACGAATCATAAACTGATATGTATTAGGAAATACCTGTTTTAAGATTATTAGGTATTTACCATATATCATTGCTGTGGAAATTGCATAGGAGTAAAAAATTGCACTGGGAAACTATGTGCTACTTTGTTAATTACATAATTATGCTAGAGAATTAGAGATGCTGGTTTAGATTTTGTGTGCCACTGCTTCTCAGACAAGTATTTTACCCACTTTTACTCAACACAACAGTAATAGGACTGCTATATAGCAAAGATGCTCAAAAGGACTGGCAAATTAATTCTTAATTCCCCATTCTTTCTATCCATGGTTAACAGACCTGTTATCTTGGCACTCCAATCTGCTGTCATAGTGGATGCCAATTTTTATCTCAGTTTCTTCACCGAAAGAAGGTGTATTACCACCTTCTTTTTACACAGAAGATGCAATAAACTGCTGAGTAAGTACTTCAGAAGTGTCGGTAACATGGTTTTATGACATAGGTCTGACTCAGTGCTGTGGAAAGCCACCAGAAATTTTGCATATCAAAACTAGTTATCATAAATTTGCCCTAATTATGTCTTTTATATAAAACACAGCAGAAGGAATTAAAACAATTGTGCATTTCTAATGCCTATTTGCCCGGGATTAAATACACTTGCTCCATATTTTTACCTGCATACTTCTTGTTTCCCTTTTTAAATCCTCTGTCATTACTGTTTTATTTCTAGGAGACAAGGTTGTTCCACTCTTTCTTCCACAGTGCGGAGAGTGCAAGAGCTGCTTAAACACCAAGGGTAACCTGTGCATTAAAACTGAGTGAGTTTTCCTGGATTACTTACAACCCTAATTTAATCTGACTTTATCCAAAACTAATTACAAACAACAAATTTCACTTGCCATTATTTCTGGTCATCTTTCAAACAGCTTTGGTTTGAAACGTGGATTAATGGCTGATGGCACCACCAGATTCACCTGTAAAGGAAAAGCAATTCACCATTTTCTTGGTACAAGTACCTTCACTGAATACACAGTAGTGCATGAATCTGCTGTGGCCAAAATTGATTCCACTGCTCCTCTGGAAAAAGTTTGTCTAATTGGCTGTGGATTTTCAACTGGTTACGGGGCTGCTCTGCAGACTGCCAAGGTAAATATTGTGGTGGGTGTTTATGACATTTTATGGTGTCTGTGCAAGATTGTGTATCCTGCAGTGGGTTATCAGCATGGCAGCCAGGAGGTATAGACTCTGTTTAGTCTGGTATGGTAAGAAGATATTAGTTCTTTGCCTACTTCAGAAATCAGAAATCTTCAGTTCAAAATTCAGTAAAATTACTTATCTAGAATGTTTTCCCTCATAGCTTTATCACCCCTAGAAAAATATTACAACTATTTCAATTTTATTGTAACTGAACTCTAGGAATACATAGAAGCCTATATAGGCAACACTCATAATTGTAACAATATAGGAATGTGAGTTTTAGAGCTGGCACTGTCTCCAGTTGAGTGACACTACAGATCTTAACACCACTGGAATATAAAAAAGAGGTGTGTCTAAGCCTGAAGCTGAGACATACAATGGCCTCAGAATTGTATTTCAAGGACAATTACCATTAGTCACATGTAGCATTATAACAGCAGAGCTGGCTACTGCACTAGCAGGTATGCATGTGCAATTCCTTCTCAGCAGGCAATCTCTAAATAGTGAGAAGTGGCTTAAATGAAATCATGTTGATAATGAGGAAATGCATGGTGCTTTCCCTAGCCTATAACAATATCCATGTTTATGTGATTGTTATTATAGGTGGAACCAGGCTCCACCTGTGCCGTTTTCGGCCTCGGAGGAGTTGGCCTCTCTGTTGTCATGGGCTGCAAGGCAGCTGGAGCTGCCCGCATCATTGCCGTGGACATCAACAAGGACAAGTTTGCCAAGGCCAAGGAGCTGGGAGCCACTGACTGCATCAACCCTAAAGATTTCAATAAACCCATCCATGAAGTGGTGATGGAAATGACCGGCGGGGGTGTGGACTACTCCTTTGAGGTCATCGGCCGTACAGATACCATGGTATGCAACCAAAATATGGGTAACACGAGGCCTTAACTTGCTAGCACTCCCTTCACCAGACCACCAAGCACCAAGGAGGAGGAGCTGGGAGCCACTGGCAGAGTGCTAAGCTAACTTCACACCTGATAAGTCCAACTGTTGACCACTCAGATGCAGGGACAGAAGCACACTCAAAAATTTAGGAAAGAGAACTTCAATGTAGTGCCCTGGTCAAGCCAGGGTGGCTACACTCCAAATAGACCATTATCTGCTCTCCAGAAGTGGCTTATCACTAATAATTTAGACAAAATGAGAGAGAAGAGCAAAGCTAGGATATACTTAAGCAGTGAGAGCAGATACAATGGTGTGAGCAGATACAATGGACAATTTTTTAATGTGGTTTCCAGTTACCAAAAATGAATTGCAAGCAGAGCCCTGAGAGGACAAGATGGAGTCTAAACTTCTGTGCCACAAGGACAAAGCTTGCCTGACTCTGGGTGTCCCTCTGTTTCTAATGCAGACTGCAGCCTTGGCCTGTTGCCATAATAACTATGGAGTCAGTGTGATTGTGGGAGTGCCCCCTGCAGCACAAAAGATCACTTTTGATCCCATGCTCCTCTTCACTGGTCGCAGCTGGAAAGGCTCTGTCTTTGGAGGTAAGGACTTGGAAAGATGTGATTTAATTGGCTTGGGAAACTTGTAAATCATCTTGAATGAAACAGGATATGTCAAATTAATTGTTTAGGCTGTCTTATTGGAAGTAGTATTGATGGCCATTTTGCTGACAAAGGAGTTGAAAGGTAATTAATTATGGGAACTGCTAGTGAAAGGCAAGAGAAGGAAGAAAAAAAACAGAAAGGGAGGGAGGGAGGGATGGGGAAGAAAGGGAAGAGAAGAAGAGGCAGAGAAAGAAAGACATAAAAAGACAGAAAATGTAGAAAAAGTGGGAGGAAAGAAGAGGGAAAAATGAGAAAAAAGTAGAGAAGCAAAAGAAAAGAAATATGAAATAAAATGAGGGGGAGGGGAGGGAGGAGGATGGATAAAAATAAAGAGGAGTAAAAAAATAAGAAGAGAGATAAGAGGAGATAAAGGATAGAAGATAAAGGGGAGAAAATAGAAAATCATAAAGAGGGAGGGGGACAGAAGGAGGGGAGAAAAAGAGCAAGTGCGAAAAAGGGAATGAGAACAATAGAAAGAGAGGGAGAGACAGCAGGAGAGATGGAGAGTCAGGACTGTAAAGGACTTCAGGACTTATACTCAGCTGAGTTCCACAGAGGTCAGACCCCAGCTTAGCCCCTGGCCAGCTGCCAACAGTACCTTCCCATTCTTTCTCTTTTTGGAGCTCTCTCAGCAGTCCCACACTCAGCATGTCCTAGCTCACTCAACACAAACAGAAAACTTGTTTCCAACAACCGGTTTTCTCACTCATAACCAGTTCCTCTCATGTACTCAAGAGACAACTGAATAAAATAGAAGAGACAAATCAGGTTCTTCTAGAAGGGCATCCTACTATTTATGACAGCTTTATCTAGTGGTGCTTGTAAGTAAAGAGACATATCCACCCACTCCCCAGTTTTGAGCAGACAATCAAGTTTCAACTTACCAACATGGATGTCAACACTCTGCCTTTTGTATGAAATGTGATTAAGCTGAAACATTATTTAATGTGGGGGAAAGTTTGGATTCTGTAGAGACTGACATTTGTACTGGTGTTCTGCTGAATTTGTTATATGTGGAATAGCTGCACTTTGTGACATGGGCACTTTGTTCCCATGTTTCCTGCTGGCACCCTGTGTTACAAAGATAAAGCCATGCTACCACATTTCATTGTATTACTCTGCTATAGAAAGTTTGTCTAAAAATTTAAGCTGCCCTAGGTTTTATGTATTTTCAGAAGCATTTAATTTCATTATGCATTTTCTGTGGGGATTTTTTTCAGGCTGGAAGAGTAAAGATGCAGTTCCCAAACTGGTTGCTGACTTCATGAATAAAAAGTTTGTTCTGGACCCATTAATAACCCATACACTACCTTGGACAAAGATCAATGAAGGATTTGATCTTCTAAGGACAGGAAAGAGGTAAACATTGTTTCATTGTAAAGGTTCTGTATAAATAACCTAAAGGAGATGTATGGTAAGACAAAGTCTGACTTCACGGTAGAGCATGGGGAAGGCAGACCAGCATGCCCTCTTAATTCCTCCCAGTGTGTTCCCATGGGTTGCAGCTGCAGTAACAAAGCCAGCAAACCTTCACCTTTTGACATGCAGTGGGCCCTTGCAGAGGAGCTTTCCTTGCAGAGGAACTTTCAGATTCTAGTTTGAGCAGAGACACTGGGTAGCAGAGGGAGAAAAGACTACACAATTGAGGAAGTCCCTTCCCAGTACCCATTGGAACACACAACCAAGGGAGTATGGGAGTGCCAAGCTGCAGAGTGCCAAGGGTTAGCTACATTTTATTCCAAGAAACATTTCAGGATGAAGAGCAAGAACACAGAAGTAGCCTATTCCTCTTTTGAGGAACAGAGTCCCTGTCCAATTGGTCCTAAAGTCACTGTGTACTTTACCTTGAACTTCAGAGCTTTTAAAACAGGAAAGTACTTGGTGTATATGTATACATTGCAAACTCAGAATTTAGCTCTTGTGCTTTCCTCAAATATTGTGAAAGTTCAGCTCAGACTGTTTTCATAGGGTGTTGAAATTGGAAATATTTTTTGACGGAGACATTTGACAAGATTCACCATGGGAATTGGAAATTGTTCTTGGGAGAAGTAGGAAATACCTTTGTATGTGTGGAGACTACCCTTTTTGAAAGTCTAGATCTTGATAACTTACAGAGTCTGGAGAATTACATTCATGTTATCTTTTCATTGTCATTTGCTAGCAGTTGTTTTAGATTTTACTTGCTCTGAATACAGAAAGCAAGTAACAGAAGAATTTCAGCCCCTGAGGTTTGTTCTCAGGTTCGAACGATGCAGCACACACTTAGTTTTTTGATTGTCTTTATTTTACATCAGCTATAAATGTTAGTTTTAGTTTTTAGTATAACAAATGGGAAAGTGGTGAGGACAGAGATGCCAGCAGCTTTGGTAAGATACTGATAGTCAGCCTGAAAATGGAGGCACGTTGCAGCTGATAATTTTTATGGAGTCTGCTTCAGTGTATCAGAGCAGAATAAACTGTACCAGTTACCCTGTAATTGGAAAGATGTGTCTAGGCCCCTCTCTGAGGAATTTCTCAGGCTGTAGCTGCTAATTAATTACCAGGATCCCTGAGCTTCATCAGTGAAGGCTTTGCAGTCTTCTGTGAATTTTGTTCTCTACATCTGCAGCAAAGTTTGCACATCTGCTCTGTCATTTTGCTGCAAGCTGGGGCAGGGGCAGGCTGGGAGGGAGTACCTATTTGACAGCAATAGCACAGATGATCAGAGAAAACATCAGTGTTCTGCTGATGTCAGCCCAGGGGATTTTCTAGTCACTAACTTATTATTTTATATTGCAGCATCCGCAGTGTCCTGACATTTTAGGATTCCTAGATGTTAAGCAGCAGATGGCTCAGCACCAGTATGAACTTCACCATCCTCCAATACAACTTATATAAATGCAAACCAAGACCTTCCTGAAAGATCTACCACTCCCTTGAATAAAAGGATCAAGCTCAAACCCCACATTTCAAGCACAGAATTTATAAATTAAACCATCTCTATCCTTCTATCTCTTTCTCCTCATTCTTGTTTTAAATCCTTTCTATTGTGATGCAATTTTTTTAAATAGCCAGTAATGAATTATAGGACTTACTTGTATCACAGGTGCTATAAAAAGTTTTGATTTTTAAAAGTTACTTATCATATGCAATCTTTTAATAAAATAAAAAGGAATGAACTGTTTCTTTGGGCTTTTATAACACTGCAAGCTTAAGAAATTTGTACATGCAGTTTAGCATAGTAAAAGTCTAGGTTGGAACTGTGTATCCATCCTGAATGACCGTATCATTCCAGTGCCTAATAAGCAAGGAATGATATAGCAGAAATTAAAATTTATGGTGACTATGTGTTTGAATTAATAATTTAAGCAAATCATAGACTTAGGTACTGGAGAATGTCTCACCACTCAGTATTTTACCAGATTAACACTCCCAAACATTTTATGCAAAACTAGTGTGTTGTTGTTCTGTGTGGTGGTTTGTATTTGGTCTTTGGGTGGTTTTTTTTTTACCTTTATGCCTCTTTCTTGGGGTTACTTTAGTTGTTGATCAGTGTTTTAGGTTTTAAACCTTTAGCCAATTTATACAAGTGACTCTGATGTTTGGGAAGCAGTGTGAAGGAATACAGATGTGCACCAAGTATAGGTTTTTGTTTCCATTATACAAAGGGGAGGCTTCTTCATTTCTTAAGTATGAATACAGAATAAATGGGAAGAAACAGGTGACTGGTAACAGTTTGCAACAACTCAAACATAAAGCATCTTACTGTTTTCTGAAACTGCAATGTGGAAGTAGGAACAAAGGCTATTTCTATCTCGGCAAATATGGTCAGTATTAACATATCTTTAGTATGGACTAATCAGAGCTGGAAGGCACTCAAACACGTGGCAGCTGGGTAGAACAGCCTGTGAAGCAAAGGGACTGTGCTACTGATGACTTACATGCTTGTGTCAGCAAAAAGAGTCTTTGAGTGCCCCAGTTAGTTTAATGATTTGAGTATCAAGAGATTACAGTTTAACAGAAGATCGTTATACGTGTCTATAAACTAAACTTACACAACAATTGAGAGCTGAACTTCAGTCCTCAGTGTAGAAGAGCTAAAGTACAACAAACCTCACTTCTATCCTCTTCAGGACGACAAAAAGCCCATTTTTGCAGTTATCATCTGCTAAGCATAGGAAATGCCAGCTGTTAGTATCTTAAGTAGGATAGTTGCTGGAGTCCAAAATAATAAACCCATTGAATCATTTTATTAGGGATATTTTATAAGGCAGCCATTTAGATCTGTCTTCACATGGAGGAATTAAGTGTATTCTGACCAGGAAACAAGAAGTTCATAGTTTCCTAGAGTACTTTGCCCTGCAGACCCTCAGCTGAAAATTAATTTAGTTGTGTGATTGTATAGCTTGGACAGAAGGTTTCTGATGGCCCTTCCTAATGCCTCTCTGGCTCTGAAGTACTCCAGGGGGGTCCAGGAGCTCTGTACAGCTCCTGCACAGCTCTGTGTAAGCGTCCATTTAGGAGCTTTCCTGGGAGTGAGTGGAGACCACATGCACTATGAGAGCACCAACTGTCCACTAGCACATGATGACCCCACAAAAAATCAACAAAGACATGAAAAATCCAGTGATTTCTCAAGAAACAAACTATCTACCAAAGCACAAAAGGTGTTTCCTCAGACCCTGAACTATGGTAGTGTTTAACTGAACATCACTTGGCTTTGCCTACAACTGAGTACCCCCATGTTTCTGCTCTCCCACCACATCCCACCCACCCAGACGCTCCCCCAGAAAATGGCACACGCTCCAGAGTGCAGCTCTATTTTAACATGCTTTTAAGATCATGCTTCCTGACAGTGCATCAAAGCCAAATGATCATTCCCACAAAATGTAATTCCCTCCAATTCTTCCAGGTTATCAGATGGACACCACAGATCCCAGCAATAAAAACAACTATGCTACACAGATACACGAGAGACAACAAGTCCATGTTTTGTTCAGGGGTTATCACATCTTTGGACAAGGGAAAAAAAATTGCTCTGGACAAGTGAATTTTTTTTTCTCTAAGAAGATACATAAATCATACTAGAAGCCATGACAGATTTATTTCTTTTTTAATGCAACACATTCGCTAGGTTGAATACTTTACTTTAAAACTTCATTTTAAAACTCTTTATTCCTGGGAAATTATTGTTCATGGTCTGATTGAGGCAACCAGAGATGTGCAAACAAATATATGTAAAAGTAGACATTTCTTGGGGAAAGCTGCTAAACATCCCTGTTTACCTGGAATACAGATAGAAATGATCCACAAGTGCATGTCTGCTCTAAAGCCAGCTGCCTACCTCCAAGACAGGAGCAGGTCATCACCTAGAGGCTGAGTTGACCAGCAGGGCTGGGGAACTGAATGCCAAGCAGTACTTCCATGTGACTGGGACCACTGCCAAACCACATGGCTGCCATGCCCTGTGCAAGAGCTCAGACAGCTGCTAGGGCAGGACAGAGCAGTCGGGCTGCATCACAGAAGCTGGAGATAGAGTTGGCAGGCCAAGCCCCCAGCTCTCAAGTTGTCTGAATCCAAGTCCTGCAGGTGCTACCGACCTTCCCCCTCAGCCCATGAAACAGCGTTGGGACATTGAATAGCAAGCACCAACACAAACCTCAGCGGGCAGTCAGCTGAACACATAAACGTGGGGCTGATGTCTTTGCTAACACAGCAGCAGTTTCCAAACACACACTGTGCTCGTCTCAGGCTGGTCCTGCAACAAGCTGCTGCTCATCCTGTCTCCCCTATACATCACCTTGTCCAATGCCTCAGCAGAGGACAGCTCTGGGGGAACCTGAAGAACCCAGGGGATGTGAACCCACAAACCAGGTAACACAGGAGCGATGTGTCCTTGGGGAAAAAAACCTTTATTGACAGACCCTCCCCTTATTGCTCTAGTGAAAATAGCAACATTAACACAGACAGTAAATCTTCAACCTAGTAGGGGATGTGGATTTGTCCATCATACCACATTTTCACTGCCATTTGGGTTTTTTTTAAATTTTAACCTCTTTGCAAAAATCTTAGTGTGAACGGCCAACAGGTCCAATGCTCCAAATTGGCAAAAAGGGGACGCTAAAGAAGCCCCAGCCGTGCCAAAAAATCTCCTTCCTCTACACTTGCCGGAAGTAATTGGAGGGGAAAAAAAACAACTCTGTCCTCTCTGAGCCTTCAAGGTGGGGAGAGCAAGGAATAGCCCAAGGGCAGAGTAACTGATAAAAGCCTCCCTGGAGGACTTCTGTCCCCATCCCTCTCCCTGTCGCTATCCAGCTCCTCCCCTCAGCACTCCCCGAGCTCCTCAGCAGCCGGCACCCGACACAGATTAACCAGAGCTCTCCAGCGACGGTGCCGCACCGGGACTGCTCCCGCTCCTCGCCTCGGGGATTCTGCAACGCGCGGGGACAGCAGATTCCCTCCAGCCTGCGGCAGCGACAGACACAGCTCTGCCAACACCACATGGCCACTGCGGGAAAAGTAAGGACATCGCATTTCCCCTCCTGCTTCCCGAGGTGCCCTGCTCTTGGCAAAATGCGCTGCAAAAGGTTCAGTCTGCACACCACTCTGCACGCCCTGTTTCCTCCGGCCTTACCTCCCACTCTTGCAAACCTCTGACAATTTCCCCAGATTCTGCTTTCGGACAACTGCACGCGTCCGTACCTGCACTAGGTAGCGCATTCCCCCTCTGTCCTGCCCAGCTGCTCAGGAGACAAAATACGGAGTTGTGCTGCTCTGCAGAACACTCTCCTGCTCAATCCCACTCTGTGCTCCTGCTCTGCCAGGAAAAGTAGCTCTTCAGTGGTGCCCTCTTCAGCCACTGCTCTCCTGCACTCAGCCTTGTCCATGGCAATGCCCTTTTCAAGCTGCAGGCTCCATTCTGCTGATGTCAAACTGCTTTCAGTTGGTCTGGGAACAGTTTGAGTGATGTCTCACATAAATAATCCTTTTGGCAAGGAGAGAACTTATCCATTGCCAGACAGACTGGGACTGTTTTGTAACCTCTTTTTAGGTACATTCAGCCCCCTGAAACTAAAAGTTCTGTCCTGCTTGCCTTAAGTTGCAGAAGTGCTCATGTTGCTGTCACATCTACCCTATGACACCAGATGAATCAGTCACTTCATTTTACATTTCACACTTCACGTGAAACCAGTGTTTACTGAACATTGTTTGGCTTCGCATACAGCTGAGTACTCCAATGTTACTGCTTTTCCACCACATCCCATCCAACTAGCAACCTCCAGAAAACAGCACAGGATTGTTGTGTAGCTCTACAAGTGTGTCCTGCAGTGTGCAGAGATATAAGTTGAGCAGCTCTGGCTTTCATGAGTGTAAGACAACTTTTGTCAAAGATGACCTTTTCCTTGCAATGTATTCCTCTTGGTTGCTTCCAGGTTATCCGGTGCAGGGCTGCTGTTGCCTGGGCCCCAGGCAAGCCACTCTCTGTTGAGGAGGTGGAAGTTGCACCTCCAAAGGCAGGGGAAGTCCGAATCAAGGTAAAAACACATTTTAATAATATTTTCTACCTTATGGGAGTTGCTCTTCTTGTGGACGTACCTTGGATGTAATCAAGTGATCTGTGTCCACTCGTGGGCCTTAACTGTCCAGAGACATTCTGTGGAAAATCCTTCTACAAACTGAGATAAACAGAGGCTGGACTGTATCTAGAAATCACCATTTACAGTAATTTCATGATTACAAGCCGCACCTGATTATAAGCCGCAGCTCTGTGTGTTGGTAACTTTTAGGTCTTTGTCCATATATAAACTGCACCTGATTATAAGCCGCACTATTGTTCGCAGCGAGGACCCACATGCAACAAAGTTGCCAATTAGTAAGAGAATCGCGGGATCGCAGGGTTTACTGGCTTGGCTTGGGGCCGGGCGGGCTCGGGCCTCTAGGGGATGCCGATGGGGCCAGGTAGCCCAGCTCGGCGCTGTCACTCGGGGCTGGCCACTGCTGCCGCTGGGCTCGCTCGCCCCGACCCGGCGCTGCCCGGCGGTGGCAGGCGGGGACGGAGACCGCCCGCTCCCGCAGCAGCGGCAGCAGGCGAGGATGGGGCCCCTTGGCTCCCGCGGCGCCGGTGGGTGTCAGGGACGAAGCCCTCCCGCTCCCATGGTGGCAGGAGGGGACAGAGCCTCCCTGCTTCCATGGTGGCAGGTGGGGATGGTGCCCACCAGCTCCCGCAACGCCAGTGGGAGGTGGGCGCGGAGCCCCCCTGTCTTCCCCCCAGGCCTTGGGACCAGCACGGAGCCCCCCGCCTCCACCTGCCATGCAACAGAGTAACCAATTTGTAACAATTGCGCAATCCTGGGTTTTATTGGCAGGTGCTCGGCTCGGCACCCTGGCTGGCACTTCCGGGGTTCGAAATTTCCAAACTTTTTTCATATGTTAGCCGCTCCTGAGTGTAAGCTGCATTTCTGGGGTGGGAGCAAAATTTTAGTCAAAATGGTGTGGCTTATAATCATGAAATTACTGTAATCTTTTCTCTCCACACAGATGGTGGCCACAGGCATCTGTCACTCAGATGATCACGTTTTGAAAGGTGCCCTGCCTAACATAGAATTCCCAGTTATACCAGGCCACGAAGGAGCTGGGATTGTGGAAAGCATTGGAGAAGGAGTGACCTCTGTGAAACCAGGTAACCAACACACATTCAAAAACACACTCTAGATACACGCCTCAAAGCTCTGCCAAGAACTCAGAAACTTCCTCCTGCTCCTGAAGCAGTGGTTTTAAAAATGCACTGGACTCTCATGTTCTACTTTCCCAGTCTGCTCCTCATAGTGGGGCCTAGACCATTCATCCTCACAGGGAAAGCAGAGGGTTCATGGCTGGTTTCAGCCGGAAAACTCAGGAGAGGCAATTCAAAAGGCAATGCCCTCAGGGCTTGTGGAGCGAAAGGCACCTAACACAGATCCACTTTGCTGCAGGAGACAAAGTCATCCCCCTTGCCCTCCCACAGTGTGGCGAATGCAGCTTCTGCAGGAATCCTGAATCCAACTACTGCCAGAAGTTCCAGTGAGTTTCCTTTGCCATCCCCTACACCTACATTGGATTGACTATATGACAAGTCTGACACCCCTATCAGTGCTTTAGGCAATCAAATATAAATGTTTGTACCACCCCACAGTTTCTCTGGACCTCAAAACCTGCTGCCAGACAAGACCAGCAGATTCACTTGCAAAGGGAAACAGATCAACCACTTCCTGTGGGTCAGCACCTTTGCAGAATACTCTGTGGTCCCAGAGTATGCCGTTGCCAAGATAGATGCTGCGGCACCTCTGGACAAAGTCTGCTTGTTTGGCTGTGGGTTTTCCACAGGCTATGGGGCTGCCATCAACACAGCCAAGGTTGGTACTCAGGAATGTCTAACACCCCAAGGCCACCCTCACAACCTCTTAAATCCTGGGCAAAAGAAACCTCCCTCTCTTGCTCTTCCTCCTCCTCTTGCTGCTGGAGACTCACAGGGTCGTGTCTGTGCAGGTGAAAGCAGGCTCCACCTGTGCCGTCTTCGGCCTCGGAGGAGTTGGCCTCTCTGTTGTCATGGGCTGCAAGGCAGCTGGAGCTGCCCGCATCATTGCCGTGGACATCAACAAGGACAAGTTTGCCAAGGCCAGGGAGCTGGGAGCCACTGACTGCATCAACCCTCGAGACTTCAAGAAGCCCATCCAGGAGGTGATCACTGAGATGACTGGGCAGGGCGTGGACTACTCCTTTGAGGCCATCGGGCATGTGGACACCATGGTAGGTGGCACTTCAGCACCTGTCCTCCCTCCCAGATCATCACAGGCTCCTCTCAGGCCAAAATTCACCCCTGTGGAAAGTTTCTTGTCTGCTACCTGCACTGCTGGATGCAGAAAGGCAGTCAGTTGGCTTGGGAATAAAACAGAGTACAAATTTTAAAAGAGGCCACAAGCTCTCCAGGTCTGCTTCACAAGGGGGGATGTGTGTTTTTTCAGATTACCATGGAGGAGCAGGAGATTGCACAAAAAGAGCATTCCCCTGACCAACTCAGCAGGGCTTTCCCTAATTCTCCTACCTGTCCCCTCAGATTGCTGCCTTGGCTTCCTGCAATATGAACACTGGCGTCTGTGTCATGATTGGGGTAACGGATTCAGAGATTTCCATCAATCCCACGCTTCTGCTGACTGGCCGCACCTGGAAGGGGACAATGTTTGGAGGTATAAGACTTAAGAATACAGTCTAAATATTTCAGCTTTTCCTTTCATGGTAGTAAAAGATTGTTTTCAAGTAGAAGACACCTGAAGAGGAGCACTGCATTGTCTGTATTGAACTTTAGCATTACAAATGCAAAGAATCATCGCTACTTGTTTCACGCAGTAAACCACTCATCCTAAAGAGCAGAAAATCTCTCACAAGGATGAGAGTGGCATCAGCACTGGTCACTCAAGCCTGACCTGCACAGTAACACTACCTCAGCAAAACAGCCTTCCTCCCATTATTCATGCAGCTGCTTTCTCCTATTTCTAGGCTGGAAGCCAAGAGACTCCATCCCCAAATTAATTTCCAGCTATTTGGAGAAGAAATTCAATTCAGACTTGCTGATCACACACACGCTGCCATTCGCTAAAGTGAACGAGGGATTTGAATTGTTACGTGCAGGAAAAAGGTGAGACCCTGACCAGCAGGACTGAGGTACAACAAACCCACACAACTCCTCCTAAAATTCCAACAGGCAGGGCACACAACCCTATCTCCACAAAGAGCACCTGAGCCTTTTAAGGAAGCAGAGCTTCACAGCTGAGGGATGGCAACCTCTGCCATAGCCCAGAGGGAAGAGCCCGTGCTCAGCACAGGGAACCCTCCTGCCCATGGTTCAGCTCAGCACAGATCAGGTGGCCTTATCCCCTGAGGGGATCCCCTCAGCAGGGATTTGAAGGCTGCCCCACTGCTGCAGGTCTCGTGCAGCTCAGTCAGGCAGAGGCTGGATGACAAAGAAGTGGCCGGTCCTCAGGCACACCTGCCTGCCACTCTGCCTGCTCCTGAGCTGCAGCAAACCCTTCCTTCCCTTCCACTTTTCAGTATCCGCAGTATCCTGCTCTTCTGAAGGACTCAACCAGGGAAGCTGAGCAGAGGGACCTGCACACAGATACTCCTGGGCTTTCCTGCACTTTCCTGCACTTTTCTCAAGCAGCACCTCACCTTTGGGGCACAAGGAGAGGACAATGAGGATCTCACCTGTGCTGCTGTCACTGCTGTCCTGTGCTGAACAAGATCCAGAAGGATGTCTCTCCAAAGGAATTGCTTTTACTAATAAAGGTTTTTAAACAAACTTGTCCAACACAGTGCACTCAATCAACAGAGAGTCCAGGGCTCTGGGACAATTGGTTGATGGATCAGAAACACAGCTCATGATTTCCTTGACCTATCTGTAACAACGAATTATACTGTTTGTAATAGGCAGATCCATCAAGTCAATGCATGGCTCTGAGGCTTGTGTACGCAAAAAAATATTGGGTTTTTTTGACTCCGGGGTGATCTATTCAACACCTGGTCTACTGACCTCAGACAGGATGAGCCTTTCTCAGAGGGGAAAAAGAGTTCTAGCTCAGGAGTTAGCAGGGCTCTTTGACAGAGCTTTAAACTAGTGTGGGAAGGGGAATGGGAAAATACCCGGCTGGCCAGTGATGAACAGTGGGAATGTGTCCCAAAACAGGAGGACAGAAGCACTACTGGGATACCTCAATCTGCTTCACAAGTGTTGGCTACAAAGTACCACATGTGGAAATATTTCTATACTAATAAATGAAGCTTGAGGAACAACCAGTGATGACCTGGAAGCTTTTGTCTGGTGCCAGAGACTTGATATCTTTGGCATAAATGAAACTGGTGGGACAAGTCCTGTGACTGGAGTGCCCTGTTGGATGGTTACAGGCTCTTCAGGAGAGAAAGGCAGGGAAGCAGAGGGTGGGTGGCACTGTGTGTAATAGAGGATTGGAACGTATGGACCTGTAATGGCACAGTTAAGAGCCTCTGGGTGAGGATCAAGGGGCAAACAAATAATGTGGATGTCACTATGGGTGTCTACTATAGACCTATCTCTTTGCTCCGTATTATTCTCTCCCAATTTTTCCTCCTTTGGTTCATATTTGTCCTCTTTAGATCCTGATCTTAGTCTGGAGGCTTTTCTCCTGATCCAGTTTTTATCTTGGAATAACTCTGAAAAATGTACAGACTGTAATGGGGAAGAGACATCACATGTGCCTTTATTGTCCCATCACATACAGCTGTGGGTGCTAGAGGTGCTATACCTAGCCTATCTGAAATCATATAGTAAAATTCCTCTTTACACTGCAGAGTGAAGGTCTGTAGGATGTACTAGGATCACAGCTAGTCTGACAAAGCAATTTGTTCGGAGCACAAAAAAAAAAAAAAAGCAAGGCTATGATCCTAAAGGATCTCCCCGAAGTTGAAATATTCTATCATTCTATGATAGCATGAAATCAAAATCAGCAATTGCTGTAAGAGTTCTGTTCTCTATTTTAATTCTTTTCCCTCAGCCATTCTCCTTCCACAGGGTGAAGAGAATCACTTTAGCATTTCAACAGACCTTTATCAGTTTGGGTTTTTTTAAATCTCTGCTATGCACAATATATCAGGGTGGATCTAACTCCTTCTTTCCTTACCTCATTTGCCTCATTTTACTATGGTTTTGTATTAGGTAGACAATATTTCTGTTCTCATGGAAATTAACTGTATCAGGGCATCTTCAAAAATACTGAATTACCAATACTGCTAACAAACACAAAGCCATACCTACTAGGATATGATCTAGTTTGTCCCTCACAGTAGAATGCAAAAATTGTCTCTGAAACAGGTGCCCAGTTACACTGTGGACAGAAATGTAATGCTGGGTCATAAATAAAGACACTAATATTGGGCTCTGACCTTTAATTAAAAATTATTGAAGCCTGCTGCAGGCAGCAGAAAAGATAAGATTTGTACTTAGCCCTCATTAGTGCATTTCAGCAGCTATTCCACAGAGATCAAATATTCTTCCCTCTTTCCACCTCTTTGATACAGGCAGCAAAGAACCAGAATGTAAACAGGGGGACAGCAAACTCACTCCCAAGGTGAAGACAAACACCTTGAGGTCTGTGCCTGTGTGGACCTCACTGATCAGCTGTTAAAACTTATAAAATACATTACTATATACAGCAAGCAGGATAGCACATATCGTAGACTACAGATACACAGGACGTGCCATTAAAAAGTTAATCATTACATCCATGCCTGCTGACATACAAGTTTGATCTCTATTACCTGGATAAGAAGAAAACAACAACAACCTCCTGTCTGTAATATACACTACAAGCTGCACAGCAACAGGATCTCAGTATCAACTCCCTGCAATGATTACATACATTTCAAATGTTTTGCAGAGGCGCCTCCTCCCCATGGCAAGTGCAAGTGCACTTAACAAGTGCAAGCAGGGCAGACAGCAATTCTCAAACTTATGTTGTCTTCACATCAGTGGTGGGTTTGCAAGCTTGGGAGACGAGAGCATCACATGGATGTTTTAAGGAAAAACAACAGTACACATTTCAAAGATCTTTTTAGAACCATAGTCTAGGTTACACAGGCTACTAGGTTACACTCAACAGCAGACACTAGACATGTCTTAAGAGCTATGAAATGCCAGCACAAGTAGCACATTTATGTCCTTATGTGTGAGATGAAATCATAAGCTGTATATATGGAATGCTATTTAGGAAGTAGGTGAATGATTTCATTCTCTGTTACAGGACTTTCAAAATTTGTTGGTTTCAACTTCAAACACTGCCAACCATATGGGATATCAGCCATACAGCAATTGTCCTCTGGAATTGCTTTCCAGCTCTTGTGCAATGCAGAAAACAGAATAGGAATCCAAGCCAACTACTCTGTCTCAGGAGTTCTGTAAAGTGGGTCTGCCTGAACAGCCTACAGAGTATTTTTGGTTATGGCTGAGCACTAAGTCAGCCCACTGTCAGGCTGAAGTGAGGATTGCAGGGCATGGGAAAGTACATGAAAATCTTGGAGAAGAACTGTATCTTTGCTCCACGATAACTGGTGGCCGACCTGATAGGATAGCAGGCATGAAAGAGAGTAGGTTTAGCTATTAAGAGAGTAGGTTTAGCTATTAGGAAGAAATTCCTTACTGTGAGAGTGCTGAGGCACTGGAACAGGCTGCAGAGACGTTGTGGATGCCCCATCCCTGTCAGCATTTGAGGACACTTGGATGTGGCTATGAGCAATTTCGCCTAGTGAGAGGTGTTCCTGCCCATGGCAGGGGCTTGGAACAAATGATCTTTGAGGTCCCTTCTAACCCAAGCCATTCTGTGATCTTGTGAAGGACATGTGACTCAACTGCAGAACTGAGTGTGCCAAGCTTGAGTCCACAGAGTAATGCCCTCCTGATTCATTAATGCTACATTGTTTTCTGATCATGGCTAATCCTTTTGGCTAATTCAAATGTCAACAGATGTCTTTTGATTTTAAAAAAAATTACATATATATATATGTATGTATTCGTAATCTTTCTCAATAGCCAGAGTGTTAACTTCTCCTCATTACAGCATTCTAAATAGCTAGTGATCCAAAGAGGGGGTTTATGTCATTAGTGGCTGTCGTCTATGAAATTTTCCCAGTCCTTAGGTTTGCAAGTGTCCTTTCAGCCACATGGAATTCTTTTCTAACTGGGAGTTACATCACACTCTGGATGCTCGTCTTATCCTGACCCTCCAACAAGGTCTCAAATCTCATCCAATCTCTGCAAATACATCACCTTGTCCAATGCCTCAGCAGAAAACAGCTCTGGGAGGACCTGAAAAGCCTGGGGAGAGTGAACCCATTCACAAACCTGGTTACACCGGAGTGAAGCAAATGTGTCCTTGGAGACAAAAATCCTCTTCTCGCACATTCTCCCCTTACTGTTGGGGTGAAAATAGAAGCAATAACACAGATAGTAAAGCTTCAACTCAGGAGGATGTGTGTTTTTGTCCACATTTTCACTGCCACGTGTGTAAGCGTCGCTCTGAAGATTGCCTGATCTGCCTCACAATCATCATCAGAGACTGAGACGCTGAGACCCTTGAGACCCCTGGACCCCATCTCTCACTTTGGGCAGGAGTTCTGGTCTGGCCAAGGTGGATGCTTGCCAAGGGTCTGTGTAGAGGTGTGTGTGCTGTACTGTCACGGTACAATGGACTCGGGCAGGTACGGGGCTAGAACAGTCGTACTGTCTGCACCTGATTCTTGAAGCCATGGTCCTCTGAACACAATGGTCCATAAATCTCCCCACCTTTTGGCCAGCGGCCCCTTGCCTTGCAATGGACTATAAAGTTATTACTGTCTGAAGAGACCTTTGAGACTTCTTTCTCCCCACGGATGAAAGACATCGCCGGATGATCCGAGGATGTCCCATCTGTTGGTAGTTATTCCCACTATTCTCTGTCTTTGTCTCTGTCTCTGTCTCTCTCTCTCTCTGTCCCCCTGTCTCTGTCTCTCTTTCTCTCTCTCTCTCCCTCTCTTCATCACCTTCTTATCTCTCTCCTTCTCACCATTACCCCATGTAATACCCCATGTAAGAGTCAGTCCGAAGATTGCCTGATTCTGCCTCACAATCATCATCAGTGACTGAGACCCCCACCACTTGCTCTGGGCAGGAGCCGCTAAGTCTCGCCAAAGTGGACGCTCTAATGGACTGGGTTTGGTTGTGTGCTGAACTGTCATGGTGCGCTGCGCCCTAGCAAGGTGCAGGTTGAACTGTACTTTCTGCAGCCGAACAACAGGCCTCACTCACAACGGTCCATAAATCTCCCCACCTTTTGGCCAGCGGCCCCTCGCCTGGAAAATGACTATAAAATTATCACTCTCAGAAGAGACCTTCGAGACTTTTTTCTCCCCACGGATGGAAGACATCGCTGGATGATCTGAAGACGTCCCATCTGTTGGTAGATATCCGCCCCCTATTCTCTCTGTCCCTCTGTCTCCGTCCTTCTGTCTCTGCCCCTCTGTCTCTGTCCCTCTGTCTCTTTCTCTTTCTCTGTCTCTCTCTGTATCTCTCTCCCTCCCTACTTCATCATCTTTTTATCTCTCTCCTTCTCACCATTACCATAAAACTGAATTGTTGGCCCTCAATAAATTGCTTTGCTGCTTGCTGCTGAACAAAACCTTAGTCTCTTGCTGTTATGCTTTGCACCCCGCGGTCGAATGAACCATCATGACCCCTGCTCAGGTTGTGCAGACCATGACATTAATTGGCATAGTCAGACAGGTTTTCTGACAGACAGAAGTGTTGCTGGTTGTGTGTAGTCTGTAACAGGGGAAGGATGTCTTGCTCCAGCCGCACCTAGCTGGCCACCTCGAAAGGGGTGAGCTTGTCTAGAAAGCAAGGGGGGCATTTCAGATTTCCCACATGTTGTAACCTTGTACTCAGATGCTTTAAGAATGGTATGTCCCTGTAACCCTGTAACCCCTGTAAAACCTATGGACTGACCCTCTGCAATGGGATGGGCAAGAAGCCAATATTCCCCTCCCCTTTCCTGACCATTGAAATACCCCCAGACCTTGAAGATCTTTCTCTTTCTCCCTTCGGAAGTCATGCAGAAATAAACTGAGGAAAACCCTGGGAAAAGCCTCTATGTATCTCATCCTGCCCTACATGATAGCACCCCAAGCTAGCTCTGCAGAGTACAGTAATTTCATGACCATAAGGTGCACCAGACTATAAGGCGCACCCCTTGGGAGTCGGCAAGCTTCGCAACTTTGTAGAACATATAAGGCACACTGGACTATAAGGTGCACTTTTTTTTTGCAGCGAGGATCCATGCCGCGCACAACAAAGTAATGAAATAGTAACGGAATCATGCGATCACGGGGTTTACTGGCTTGGTTCGGGGTCAGGCAGGCTCGGCACCACTAGGGGCTGCCGCTGGTGTTGCTGGAAGCCTGTTCCGCCCCGCGTTGCTGGGCAACTCTGCTGTGCCGCAGCACCAGGAGCCCATGCCCTGCCCCTCTGCTGAGCGCCTGCGCCGCGCCGTGGTGCCGGGAGCCCGTGCCCTGCCCCTGTGCCGAGCACCCATGCCATGCCGTGGCACCAGGCACTGTGCTGCGCCAGGATACCAGAAGCCCGTTCCTCCCCGCGTTGCCGGGCAACTCTGCTGCACAGTGGTGCCGAGCGCCTGTGCTGCACCGGGATTCTGGAAGCTCGTTCTGCCCCGTGTTGCCGGGCTCGCTGCTCCTGCCCCACCCCCGTGGCTTGGCTCATGGTTCGCACTTTTTTTTTGAAGCGAGGAGCTGCGCCGCGTGCAAAAAAGTAACAAATTACTGACAGGTGCTCCATTTGCAAACATTTTTCACAGATTGGCATAGCTTTTAAACGCAGCCCCAGGTACTCTCCTCGTGCCGCAGGCCCCGGCACCAGCTGGCGCGGCTCGCGGCGACCACTGCGCAGCCGCAGGTCCTGGCTTCCCCTGCCCGGCGGCTGCAGATGCCGCAGGCCCAGGCACTCCCGCCCGGCCACCAGCTGGCACAACTCGGCTTGCGGCTCGGCCGCCATGGCCACTGGCGGCTCCTCATTCCCCCCGGGCCAGGGACGGGGCCGGCGGCAGCTCCCTCCCTCCCTGCGTGGCTCCTGCCAGCCATGGCTGCCCGCTCCTGCCCCCCCTCGCGACTTGGCACTCCCGTGGCACCACCCCCCATTGTGGCTCGCACTTCTGGGTAGGCAAATTTCTGAACTTTGTAGATCAGATAAGGCGCACCGGACTATAAGGCGCACTTCTGGGTTTGGGGGAAAATTTTAGTCAAAAGGGTGTGCCTTATAGTTGTGAAATTACTGTACATAGGGAGCAGGGCTAGACACAGGGTGTTTTATCAGTTGGCGACCAACGTGGTTTTTTTCATTAAAATCCACGTGAGAGGCTGTGAACCCTACAGGGTTCAGAAAGTCAAACGTTCGCAGCTACCCTGAAGGCAAAAGACTGCTTTTATAGTAGTTTCAGCTTACAGGGATGAGATCGAGACCCCATCAAGCCCAAGGTGGGCGATCTCAGAACAGAGACTTCAGCGCACAGTTTTCACAGCCCCAGGCACTTGCTAGAGAATCGTAAGTATAAAAATTCCCTCCATGGGGGAGGGTACGGGTGTTTGTGTAACAGTGGTGTGCCAAGGGAGGAGCTCGTTTGCAGACGGCAGCCAGCCCAGGGTTGAACCTGTGCAGAGCTCAGGAGGCGCGCAGTGGAGGGACCGAGGCCGTTCTGCCATGCGGGAAGTATAGCACGCCAGAATCGGTTTCAAAAAACAGCGGCACCGCCCTGTGGCCAGCGGAGTCTCCGTGGAAGGGGTGGGGGGGTAGGCCCAGCCGGCAGCTTTTGTTCCCTCCTCCTTGCAATGCATGGGAAATACAAACAATAACCGCATTTTTCTGTGTTTAACTGTGCACTGTGGGGGAGATATTAGAGTAGATTGCTTTGGGAAAAGATCAAAATGGGCCCACAGCAATCTAGTTTTAAAAAAAGTGTGGCTTCTCAGATTAGAGAACTTTTGAATTCTGCAGATGTTAACATCTCTAACAGAAAATTAGTACATTTGCAAAGTGGCTGTCTGTGGAAAAATCAGACCTTAATTTGGAAGATATGAATTTGGTTCTATTTTGGAATGAAATTGGAGATTTATTAACATTAAAAGTGGAAAATGGAGATGAAAAAGCCTCTATATTCCTCCCAATATTTTTGCAAAATAGGAAACTTTTACTTCAAACAGAAAACAACAGACAGCCACAGCAAAACACCTCGGATTCCTTTTCCCTTTCTTTAAAATTCACTCACCTGGGGCTGGAGGAAACTTCGGAACCCAAAAAACCTCCCCAGTATCCAGGATGTGAGGATTTTTCAAAAATGGTCAGCAGTTCTTTGCTCTATTCCTCTTTACCTACTGTGTTTCCTTCAGAGCAGAGTTCTGAACCCGCTCCCCCTCAGGGCACTGGCCACATGGCTGATCCTGAGGGGCCTGGGGGCAAAGTCACACATGGCTCCGACCACATGGCCCCCATTTCTTCATCTCATAATCCCTTTTTCCCTCTGGGACCACCCCTAAATCCATTCCTACCCCCATCCTGTAATCTGGGTTTCCATGGTTACCTCTCCCCGGCTCAGGTTACACATTCCTTTCCTCCAAGCTATCAGGGCCGAAGGGTGTGGGGGGGAGGGCCCCTTGTAGGACCTTCCTGTGGGACAGGGCTGAGCTCACAACCCACTCGGGACAATGCCTCTGCAGAGGAAAAGGATAAACAAATTACAGAGCTCGAAGCGGGGGTAATGCCCAGCCCTGAAATTTTAAATCTGGTAACCAATCAGATCCCGTCTGTGACACCTGTAGTCTATCTGGGTAGGAGAAATGGAAAAAAGACTTATCAACCATTATCCTATCAAGATAAAAAGGAAATTTGTAAGGTTCAAAGAGAATTTGGCA
Source organism: Catharus ustulatus (assembly GCF_009819885.2). NCBI lineage: Eukaryota > Metazoa > Chordata > Aves > Passeriformes > Turdidae > Catharus > Catharus ustulatus. The sequence continues at coordinate 21,946,991 of NC_046225.1, read as the reverse complement.
GAAACAGTGAAATATTTAAAGGATTTTTAAAAGCTACATCTAGTTCAAATGAGATGGTACCCAATGATATTAAGGATTTGTTCAGGTGTCTGTTAACTCCCTCAGAGTATGATCTGTGGGAAAGCATGTGGAAAAGATCTTTAAGAGTGCTTTTGCAGGAACTTCAACAAAGCCCAAATAGTGCAAAAGATGAGGATAATAATGATATTACACACGAACATCTCACAGGTGAAGGAGATTACCATTGTCCTGAAAAACAAACACGGGTATTAACCAAGTTTGTTTTGGATAAGATCTGCCTGGTAGCAGAAAAAGCCTTCAATCAATTGCCTACTGTTGAAGTTAAAGGTAGTTATGTTAATATTAAACAGTTTCCTTCAGAAAATTTCTTGCAGTTTCTGGACCGTCTTCATGTGCAGATGGAAAGACAGGTACCAGATCCAGTGGTGCAGGCTGAGTTAATTAAGGAGATGGCTCAGAGGAATGCTAATGAAGCCTGTCACAGGGTCATACTTATTCTTCCCCTCAAGCCAGCACCTAGTCTAGCACAGATGATAGAAGCCTGCACCAGAAAAGCAGAACTGTTCAGTGCACCAGAGAGGAACCCAGGACCAGCACAACCAAAGTCTGCAGCAGTTGTAACACCAAGACCAAGGAAGCAACCGGTACTACCACAACAGCTGCAGCACATCACCTGCTTCCAGTGCAAGAAGACAGGACACTATGCTAGGGATTGTCCAAACAACCAGAAACAGAAGAAGACCAACAAACAAAAAAACTAGGTACACAGCACGTACCTGCCATAAATATCATAATGCACAAAGATATAAATACAGCGGGTTCCACACTGGCGAAAGCCTCTCTCTTCAAAACAAAGGGGAAGGATGGGACAAATGGTGTGGGGATTAAAAATAACATAAATGTTAAATATTCAATTAACAAGGGTTGGAAGTCTTTTGGTCGTCTCAACCTTAAGACTACAAAAGGTTTTTATTTTATGTCAACAGAGTGGACAGTTATTACAGTGCACCTGTCTAGCACTTCACTGGACGTGACGTTGTTGCATTTGGAACTACGCTGTGAGTATTTTGTTATGGGGGACACAGCACATACACCCTTGGAGATGGAGTTACAGTAATTTCACGAATAGAAGCCGCACTGAGTATAAGCCGCATCTCTGGGTGTTGGCAAATATTTCGTTCTTTGTCCATAAATAAGCCGCACCTGAGTATAAGCCGCTCTGTCGTTCGCAGCGAGGACCTGTGTGCAACAGAGTTAACAAATAGTAAAAGAACCGCAGCAGGGCGAGGTTTACTGGCTCAGCTCGGGCTGTGCAGGCTCGGCCCGCTCGGGGCTGCCGACGGGGCCAGGTGGCCCAGCTCGGCGCTGCCGCTCAGCGGGGCCGCTCAGGGCTGGCCGCCGCTGCCACTGGGCTCAGTCACCATGGCCCGGCGCTGCCCCGTGGTGGCAGGCAGGGACGGAGCCCCCCTCCGCTCCCATGGCGGCAGTGACGGGCAGGGCTGGAGCACCCCGCTTCCACCCCAAGCCGCGGCAATGGCGGCACGGGGCTCCCCTATCTCTCCCCCGGGCTGCGTCAGAGGAGGGAAGGAGAGAGCTCTCCCTCCTCTCTCCCCACCCCCTGTGCTGCCTGAAGGGAGCCAGGCTCCACCCGTGGCACAACAGAGTAACAATTTTTAACAATCGCGAAATGCTGGCTTTGCAGCTGCTCGGCTCGGCACCCTGGCTGGCACTTCTGAGGTTGTAAATGTCAGAAAATTATTCACATATTAGCCGCTCCTGAGCATTAGCCACATTTCCGGTTTGGGAGCAAAATCTTAGTCAAAATGGTGCGGCTTGTATTCGTGAAATTACTGTACTTCCCATATTCAAGAAGGAAAACCTCTCCGGTTTCATTCTCTTAGCACACTGCCCTCAACCACCTTATTACCTGGACAAGGGGCAAATCCTTGCCCAGGCCATTCCTGTTCCAAAGGAAATCACAGCAGAAGGAAAATCACCTGAAATCTATTGGGCAGAAGTGGTGGGTGAGGAAAAACCCTCTCTGGCATGAAACCTGACCCATGGTTCAGACCATCTCCATGTGGAGGGGGTACTGGACACAAGGGAAGATGTGCTGATCATACCCGAAAGAATGTGGCCATCATAATGGGAATTGCAACCCATAGTAGGCAAAATCCAAGGTTTAGGAGGAATCAAATTGGCAAAATATCAAAAAGCATAGTGCAAATTGAGGGTCCAGATAGAAAAATAGCTAGTGTCCATCCATTTGTTACAGACTATAAGTGCCCCCTGTGGGGAAGAAATACCATGTCTCAGTGGAGGATGAAAATAGTAATCCCAAAACTCCCCAGGATTTTTAAAGGTGGCCACTGATGAGCGCCCTGCCCACAAATTGACATGGTTAGATGATTCCCCAAGATGGACAGTTCAGTGGTCAATGAGTAAAGAAAAACTCCAGGCACTGTGGGAGTTTGTAGCAGAGCAATTGGCAAAAGGACACATAGAAGAAAGTACAAGCCCTTGGAATTCCCCGGTATTCGTAATTAAGAAACCAGGGAAAGATAAATGGAGGTTGTTACATGATCTCCGGGAAATAAACAAAATTATAGCAGACATGGGATCACTTCAACCAGGGATGCCCTCTCCAACGATGCTTCCTCAAAATTGGAAATTAGTAGTTTTAGATATTAAAGACTGCTTCTTTCAAATTCCTTTACACCCAGAAGATGCTCCATGGGTTGCCTTCTCTGTTCCTACTATCAACAGAGAAGCCCCAATGAAGCACTACCACTGGAAGGTGCTCCCGCAAGGGATGAAGTGTAGTCCTTTCATATGCCAGTGGTACGTGGCCTCATTGCTGTCTCCAGTGCGTGCTCAGAGAAAGGAAGCTATCATCCTACATTATGTAGATGACTTGCTTGTGTGTGCCCCCGATGACTCTATACTCCAACACACGCTTGACCTAGTGGTTAAGGTTTTAACCTCTGCTGTATTGCAATTGCAGGATGATAAGGTCCAAAGGATGCCACCTTGGAAGTACCTGGGCTTGGAAATCACTGCAAGGACCATTGTTCCTCAGAAATTTGACATTAATTGTAATCCAAAGACCTTAGCAGATCTCCATTCCTTGTGTGGGTCTTTGAATTGGGTTAGGCCCTGGTTAGGCCTCACTAATGAGGACCTAGAGCCCCTTTTCAATTTATTGAAGGGGGAGAGGGAGTTGGATTCTCCCAGGGAATTGACCCCACAGGCAAAAGCTGCAATCAAAAAGGTACAGAAAGCTCTAGCAGAGAGGCAGGTTCATTGCTACATGTCTGAACTGCCTTTCAAATTCATAATTCTGGGAAAACTACCACACTTACACGGTTTGATATTCCAGTGGATCGAGGGGCAGAGAGATTTGCTCTTAATCATAGAGTGGGTCTTTCTCTCCCACCAGAGATCCAAGACCATCACAAAGCCACAAGAACTCATAGCTCAGCTGATTCGTAAGGCAAGGATGAGACTGTATGAGCTGGCAGGTTGTGACTTTACATGTATCCACCTTCCAGTCAAACTCTCTGAGGAGGGAAGGAACTCTCCTGAGAGGCTGACAAAGGAGATGTTCGAGCATTTGCTCCAGAACAATGCCAGTCTCCAATTGTCTCTGGACAGCTACAGTGGACAAATATCAGTCTATGCCCCATCTCACAAGCTGTTCAATGAGGAATTCCACCTCATTCCTCGTGAGAAGAGGTATCGGAGACCACTCAAAGCTCTCACAGTATTCACAGATGCTTCTGGGGCTTCCCACAAGTCGGTGATGACTTGGAGAAATCCTCAGACTCAGCATTGGGAAGCTGATGTTGAGTTTGTGGAGGGATCGCCTCAGGTAGCTGAACTGGCTGCAGTGGTGAGAGCATTTGAGAAGTTCTCAGAGCCAATCAACTTGGTAACCTACTCAGCCTATGTGGCGGGGGTAGTGTCCAGGGCGGAGCAGGCAGTGCTCAAAGAAGTCGACAATGAGCAACTTTTTAGGTTGCTGTCAAAACTAATCTATCTAATTTCTCATAGAGAACATCCCTTCTATGTGATGCATGTGAGGTCACACACCGATTTGCCAGGTGAGATTGCAGAAGGGAATCATCAGGCAGACTCCCTTGCCACCCCAGCAGAACAAGCACACCTCCCTGACATCTTCCAACAGGCAAAGCTGAGCCACCAGCAATACCATCAGAATGTGCCAGGTCTGATCTGTCAGTTCAAGCTAACACGGAGTCAGGCTCGAGCCATTGTGGCCACCTGTCCCAGCTGCCAGCTCAAGGCCATGCCATCGCTAGGTGCAGGGGTTAACCCCCGAGGCCTTGGCAGCTGTGAGGTGTGGCAGACAGACATCACATACATTCCCAGTTTTGATCGCCTCAAATACGTTCATGTAAGCATTGACACATATTCAGGTGTGGTTTATGCCTCTGCCCATGCAGGAGAAAGAACTGTGCATGCCAAACAACACCTAGTGCAAGCCTTTTCAGTATTTGGGGTCCCTAAGGAAATCAACACAGATAATGGCCCAACGTATGTGTCCAAGGAGTTCCTGGAATTTGTCTAGCAGTGAGGAGTGGAACATAAGACTGGCATCCCCCACTCCCCCACAGGCCAAGCTGTGATTGAGCGTGCACACCAGACGCTCAAGCAGGTTCTGGCTAGACAGAGCAATTCAACTGTGTGGATGTCTCCACAGCAAAAGCTCTGTAAAGCCCTGTTCACTATCAATTTTCTGAACTGTTCATTTGAAAACATGAATCCTCCTGTGGTTTGTCATTTTAACAGTGGTAGACAGTTCAAGTTGTTTCAACATCCACCAGTTTTGATTAGGGATCCAGAAACATAGGAAACCAAAGGTCCCTATGAGCTTGTTACCTGGGACATAGTTATGCGTGCCTATCCACTCCCTCAGGCCCTCGATGGATTCTGCAGAAATGGGTGAAGCCTTTTGTCCCCAAACAGCCAGCTCCAGCTGACGCGGACGAGAAGCAAGTCACAGTTGCTTCAAAAAGAAGACACCGCTGGAAAGAGGAAAGAGAACCTACATAGAAGACTACCTTCCAGCAGATTCAGAGACTTATAACGTTTAAAAAAATGTTTGTCTTCTTTTTAAAGAATACCTTCCTTCCACTCAACCCCGTGATGAACCCCATCCAAGTTGTCATCCTGTTAACATTGAACAGTCAGGCAGCTGCATGGATCATCCCTCAACCGCGTCAAAACGTCTGGGTGACCCTGGCAAAGACACTCCAACAGGAAAACATATGCCTGTCCTCGGCAGCAGCAGAAAATCCTGTGTCCACTTGCCTGGTAGGAGTTCCCTTGAGGGCTGGAGAATATTCAGCCAGTTTTGAATTAGAGATGCTAAATGAACTTCCCGAGTCACACACAATTTCAGTATACAAAACTAATAGGCAGCAAACAGAAAAGAATCCTATAGAGGATCTGCTGCCAAGTTTGCCAAAAGCAACTCAGGAACCTCAGGAATTAGAGTTGTTAGGTTCCTATCCAACACAATACTGCATTCATCTTGCAATCTACCCAAAACCTTCTGACACCAAAGAATTCCACAACATAAAGCAATATGGAGAGGAATTCATGGCCAAAAGGTGGTGCAATGTTCTGAGTCATATTGCAGCAGACACCCCATTTCTAACAAGTCCCAAGAGCCTCCCTAAGGTGTTGTTCTTAGTTTGTGGAGATCGGGCATGGGAAGAGATTCCCTCTCGGCTTTTGGGAGGACCATGTACCATAGGGCGGTTGTCCCTGTTGGCACCCAACGAAACCTTAATTAATGATTAGACTCATAAAAACAAATCAGTGGATAAAATAAAAAAAAAAAGTGCAGACAATTTGGACAAAGATTGTGACTGAAATTTTTCATTGGGCCAAATCCAAAAGAATTGCTGTATCCCTCTTTCTTCCATGGGTTGCAGCAGCCAAGGCTCTGGGTGAATTGGGCCACCTAGAGTGTTGGGTAGTCAAACAGGCAAATTTGACATCCGCTGCCATCAGCTCCCTCCTAGAAGACGAGCAAATCACCAGGCAGGCCACACTCCAAAACTGAGCTGCCATAGATTTTCTCCTGCTGCTGCATGGACATGAGTGCCAGCAATTTGAAGGACTTTGCTGCATGAACCTGACCTCAAAAAGCTCCTAACATCCATGCTACCCTCCGAGACATGAACAGCTTCATCGGACAAGTAAAGCAAGAATCTGAAGATTGGTTCAATGAACTATTCAAGGGCTGGGGATTCACTGGGTGGTAGACTTCTATAGTTAAAACTATTTTGTTATTCTTTGTTATTCTTTTCCTTGTAATAATGGCATTTGGAATCCTTCGTCACTTAGTTCTCAAGGCCATTAGTGGTCTCATGCCTTCTGTTTCAGTGGTAAATCACATAGAGATGAAAACCCTGAAACAATCTAATTCTCCTACTAACTCCAAGTGGTGGGAAAGATCATAATTTGAATCCAGAATAACCTAATATCCTTCTGTCCTCTTTTAAACAAAAAAACGGTGAGATGTTGTAACCTTGTACTCAGATGCTTTAAGAATGGTATGTCCCTGTAACCCTGTAACCCCTGTAAAATCTATGGACTGACCCTCTGCAATGGGATCGGCAAGAAGCCAAGATTCCCCTCGCCTTTCCCGACCATGGAAATCCCCCCAGACCTTGAAGATCTTTCTCTTTCCCCCTTCGGAAGCCATGCAGTAATAAACTGAGGAAAACCCTGGGAAAAACCTCTGTGTATCTTATCCTGTTCTACATGATAACACCCCAAACTAGCTCTGCAGAGTACATAGGGAGCAGGGCTAGACACAGGGTGTTTTATCACCCGCAGACTGCACACACCTAGGTGAACAAAGCATCCCTACACTCATTTGAGGGCTCTGTCTGCAGAAATTCACAAAAGACCTCTTGGTGCAAACAGCATGACTGTGTCATCCTCCCTCTCTATTCTTGTTTGAATGTAATATTACCCCTCTTGCTAAATCTTAGTGGGGAGGGTACTACACAGGTTGTGTATGAATGTTAGTGTTTGTGTTGTTTATTGACCTTCCTTGAAGACAGGAAGGTGATGCACTAGCCATTCCACTCAGGATGAGGGTTTGGTAGTGCCAGTTTTTTGTGAATTTTGGCCTTCCGTGAAGTCAGGAAGGGTGTTGTGCAAGCTATTCGACTCAGGGTGAGCGTTTAGCTGTGTTTGTATTGTCTTTTGCCCTTCCTTGAAGTTGGGAAGGGTGCTGCACTAACTATTCCACTCAGGGTGAGGGTTTAAGTTGTGCAAGTTTTTCCTGTTGTTATGTGTGTTGTATTGACTTTGCTTTGAAGAAAAAGTGCTTCCTGCCTAACTTGTATGTGTGTAATTTCTGCTTCTTTTCTTTCTCTCCGGGAAGTAAGGGGCTTAACACAGTGAAGGCTGTGTGTGTGATTTAAGTTACTAGTTTCTCTATAGTAGTTCTACTTTTCTAATTCATAAAATGAGTGAAAATCATAGTACGGAAGATAAAGCTGCATTTTATGCTTTGCTAGCTAAATACAATTCCAAACCATCTAAAGTGGGGGAAGAATGGGCACACAACAACTGGTTCAATTTAGAAAATGTGATAGATAGGATAAACTCTTTACAACATGATACAAAACTTAAACTGGGCAGGAATAAAACCATCGTTTGCTCAGTTATGGGGACCTGTCTTACAGCTACTGTAGAAACCTGCCTTAAGCAAAAAAGTCAGGAACAAACAGTTACTGACTCCTTACAAAATCTAGTGGAAATTTTACAAAAACAATTAGATGAAGAAAGGAATAAGAATCATGTTTTAAGGGATGAATTTAATATTTTAAAAGCCTCCCTAAGACAAGAACATACCCAAACATTAAAACACACTGACTCACCAATAGAAACCGAGAAGAAATTACAGTAATTTCACGAATATAAGCCACACAATTTTGACTAAAATTTTGGTCCCAACCCGGAAGTGCGGCTTATAATCAGATGCAGCCAATATATGAACAAAGTTCAGAAATTTGGCGACCCGGAAATATGAGCCTGCCACCCCGGAGGGGCAGCACGGAGTGACGGCAGGCATAACCTGCCACCAGGGAGGCGGCACGGAGCGGTGGCAGGCATAACCCGACCCCGGAGGGGCAATGCGGGGCGACAGCAGGCAATGCCCCAGCCCTGGGGAGGCCGACCCCAAGCTGGGTCCGCCTGGCCCCGAGCCAGTAAACCCCAGTAAATCACGATCCTGCGATTCTGTTACTAATTGGCAACTTTGTGAAAGTTGCACTCAGATCCTCACTGCAAAAGAAAGTGCGGCTAATAATCTGGTGCGGCTTATATATGGACAAAGAACAAAATGTCGACACCCGGAAGTGCGGCTTATAATCAGTGCGGCTTATAATCATTAAATTACTGTAATCAAATAAATCCTCAAAAAGAACTAACTTTGATGAGAAATTGTGGGGAACATTGCTACCCTAGCTTGAAACCCGCAATTAAAACAGAATTGAATTTTATCAATGATGAAGATTTTGACTGACAAGTAACCACTAAAGAAATCCTGTTCACTGCTACTGAATTGCCAGAACAAGTGACTAGTGGGTACTGGGGACATGCAGTTTTCTTAACAATGGGACACCAACGTAACTCATGGTCCCTAACTCAGTTTATTGGGCAGGGGTGTTCTATCCCTTGGAAAGGAAAGACCCTGTAGCTTTAATTGGTACCCCCAACCAACTCCTACAAAACTTTCACAAAACTGCCTGCTTGCAAATTATACTTGAAATAAAATTCACTGCTGGCTATGCAATTACCTGTAAATGTGAAACAATGCCCTCTTCCCTCTGGTGCCAAAGAAGGGATCAAACCAGTTATACAGGATTTGCAAGACCAAGAAACAATAATTAATACTCATTTTCCTTTCAACTCTCCTATATGGTCATTCCCAAAACCCAAACCTGTCAATGTGGCTGTTTATCAATTTATTAATGGTTTTCCTGTGGGAGGAGGCGAAATAGAAGTAGTGGGGGATACTGAACAAAAAATAATCTCCCATTTGGAAAACCTTAATTTGAAAATTACCCCAGAAAAAACTCAAAAACCTTCTCAGAAACTGAAGGCATTGAAGAAAACCACCAGTGGGACCCTCCCTACTGATGGGATGGCCCAGAGCTCCTCAGTAAGGAAGTGGTATGACCAGATAGAGCATTACTGTAACACCCTCTCAGTGACAGAAGGAGCTATAAAAAATCTGACAATTCAAGAAACTGAGAGCTTGGCTAGTAGCCAAAACGAACATGCCTCAGTAATCACAGTAGCCTCTCCTTTCTCCCCCAAACAAACAGCAAATTCTTGGTTAAAGAAAAGAATGATAAGAGATGGGGAGCTAATTCTAGTTTGGAGTTTGCTGATTACTGTTTGGGGTGTTTTCCAACTTGAGGTACAGATTGCCTCTCTTGTTTGCATCTACACTGACTCTTGTGCTGTGTGGGAGCTGGGAAAGAGCCGGGAGAGAGCCGACAGAGAGCGGGGACACAGTCCTGACAGAGTGGGCAGAAAGCAGAGGCAGGCAACCGGCAGACAGCGGGCATACAGCCCCAACAGAGCGGGCAGAAAGCAGAGGTAGGCAGTTGGCAGACAGCGGGGATACAGCCCCGACAGAGCAGGCAGAAAGCAGAGGCAGACGCCCGCAGACAGTGGGGACACAGCCGGGACCAGCTGGGAGCTCTAGCCGTGGGGAGGGAGCCAGACTGCTCGTGGGGAGGGACTGCTTGCCAGCGGCTGGGATCTGGTGTGGTCCATGTTGAACTCAGTCTTGCCGTTAACAACCACCCTCAGTAATGCCTTCACCCATGGGTAGGCAAGAAGCTTTTCTCTGATTGGTTTATTGTGGTCAGAAACACGGGTCCCGGCTTCCCTCGAGATTGTTTGGGCGTGGAGATTTAGACAAATCCCGCATTTCTGACCACGATAAACCAATCAGAGAAAAACTTCTTGCCTGCGTGGGGGATGAAGGCGTTACTGAGGGTGAGTGTTACTGGCGAGCGTGAACTCGGCATGGCTACACAGAGGAGACTAGCTTACAACGCACATTTTAAATTAAAAGCAATCAACCATGCAAAACAACATGGAAATAGACATGCAGCTAGGGAATTTTTTGGGGGAGTTTTTTCCCCTTCACTCTTCTCAAACCTGGTACGACAGCCCTGGTGGTGCCATCTCGCTTCACTGCTCCAGTGGCTGCAATGCCTGTGGGGACAACCAGGTCCCTTGGTATAATGAAATGCCCTTTGTTATGTAATCCTGGTAATTAGGTGCTTACAGACGCTGAGTGCAATACTCGTTAGCACGTCTTCTGTTGAGTAAACGAAAAGCAGTTCCCAGGAGACTACAGAGACAGACCAATACCAGAGGACATGCTGAGAAGGGCGACCACACCAGATGCCCAGCCGCAGACGAGCAGCCCTGAACCAAGGCAATCCTGAACCACAGGCAGTCCGGGTCCCTCCCTGCGGCTGCAGGTCCCGGCTGTGTCCCAGCTCCCCACCTCGGCTGCAGTTCCCGGCAGGTCTCAGCACCCATGTGGCGGTCGCGCCTCCCGCGGGTCCCGGTTTGGCTCGCAGCTCGCACTTCCGGGGTGGCAAATGTCACAACTTTGTCCATCAGATAAGGCGCACCAGAGTATAAGGCGCACTTCCCAGTTCGAGGAAAAATTTTAGTCAAAAGGATGCGCCTTATAGTCGTGAAATTACTGTATGTCTCAATCACAAGTGATGCTTTGGCAGGCTCACTGGCAGGCGCTGTGCCAAGAGGCAGTAAATGTTCAGAGAGGGCAGGGTGATCCCCTGTGCGGTGCTACGCTAAACCGCTTTATGGGAACAGGAAACTTTGCTACACCCGAGGCTCAGGCAATACTAGGGCCTGATCTAATAAAAGAAACCATGCGTACGGGAAGGTTAGAACTGATTGTGGTGCACCATCATATATGAGTGTAAAGCAAGGGAATCAGGAGTCTTTTTCCGCATTTGTTGACCGCGTTTCTGCTGCAATTGAAAGAGCTGGTGTTCCCATGTACATGCAAGGGGCACTCTTGCGGGAATGCATTATGCAAAATTGCAATCCTCGGTCAAAAGCAATTCTTGTTACTCTCCCTGGTGATTGAGGTGTAGTGGAATACTTAGATCACATGAGTAAGATCCCTCAGGGAATGCAGGCCATGCTGGTAGAGGCTGTTAAGGACTTAACAGAAACTATCAAGGGGGGGCAGTCTCAAGCTCAGACCTTTGCCGCTGCTGCATTGCAACAACTACGTGCGAGTAGGGGCCAAGGGGCTACCAAGCTGAAGGTGCAGCTGAAGTGCTTCCGGTGTGGCAAACCAGGACATACGAGGAAGGCGTGCTGAGCAGGACAAGTGTGGTGCCAGAAGTGCCAGGCAGATAACCACTCTATGGACACTTGCCGAAAAAAGTCAGGAAATGAACGTCGGAGTGCGAGGGGCCCCGGTTCATGGCACCAACAGAGGCCCAGGTATGTCCGGTTTCCCCCTCTTCCCTGCCAGCAGCTTACGCCCCGCCACAAGAGGCAGCCTCAGCTTGGACCTAGCAGCCACAGTAGACGTTGTGCTCAAGGACAATAAACCCATTAAAATCCCTACTGGAGTTCAGGGGCCTCTTGGACTGAATGGACAATCATACGAGGCTCTGGTATTAGGACGCTCTTCAGTAGCCTTGAAAGGACTAATAGTAGTGCCGGGAGTGATAGATGCTGACTCCCATGAGGAGATTATGATTGTCGCTTTTACACATTTCCCCCCACTGAGCATTCCTACCGGAAGTCATATAGCTCAACTGGTTCCAGTGCCACAGCTGGTGCAGGAGGCTAGCAGACCGCTACAAAGGACGGGAGGAATTGGCTCAACTGGTGGACTGGTCTTGCTTACCCTCTCCATGGAGCAGCGCCCTCTAGTGATGGCTCTTCTTCAGCAGAGACAGGATAGCATCTGTCTCCGGGTACTTCTGGACACTGGTGCAGATGTGACCATCATCTCCAGGTACCACTGGTCACCACAGTGACCTCTTCAGGGATGGGCAGAGTCCGTGGAAGGAGTGGGAGGTGTAAGACCAGTGCAAAGGAATGTTGAACTGGTGCATGTTACCATTGAAGGCAAGTCTGCATCCACGCTGGTAATGGTAATGGACCTCCCCACAGGGGTGCAAGCCCTAATTGGGAGAGACATGCTGTCTCAAATGCGCCTCCGACTGACCACGGGTAGTGGCCCTTTTTGATTGCGGCCGCTACTGGGGCTTTCCCAATCCAATTAACATGGTTAACAGACACACCTGTATGGATTGAGCAGTGGCTGCTAAAAAAAGGAAAGCCTCCGCCAAGCACACGCCTTGGTCCAGGAACAATTACAGCAAGGACCTGTACGGCCTTCCACGAGCCTATGGAATACTCCCATTTTCGTCATAAAGAAAAAGTCTGGCAAATACTGACTGCTTCATGACCTTCGTGCCATGAACAACCAAATGCAACCGATGGAGGCATTGCAGCCAGGATTGCCTAACCCGGCCATGATTCCTCAGGGGTGGTTTATTTTGATTGTTGACCTTAAGGACTGTTTTTTCATGATTACGTTGCATCCAGAGGACACTCGACGGTTTGCCTTTACCCTGCCTAGCTGTGGGGGAGAGGCCTTGGTGTATTTCCAATGTGGAGGATGCAATAGGAGGGTGGTTGCTCTGCAATTGGGTTTGTATTACCCCTTGTGCTTATCCTGTCGATGGCAAAGACAGAGGGAGTCTGGCAGAGGGATGCTCAAAGGCTGACTCAAACTAGGTCTCTGAGAGAGGCACTCCTGTTGTTTGAGAATCGTGAGGCCTGGCTAAGATTGAAAGTTAAGTGGGAGATACTGCAGTGTATTAAGTATATTACCTTTTATAAGAATACCAAAATCATTGCCTTCCTCTGTGAAAGAAAGAGCCCTGTTCGCCATAGTGCTCGGGAGTGGGAAGTGTTTGCCCAGAATGAACCCTGGCTGACCAACATCCTTTTTGGTATCAATCAATTACATATTAGAGAATGAGGGCTGATCTTGACCCTAGGGGTTGCCCTTTTCACCCAGGCAGCCGCCACTTGGGCTCCAGCACAGCCAAAGGAAAACATCTGGGTCACTCTAGCTAACAAAACAGATCAGGAGACAATATGCTTGTCCCTGTCCTCTCTTGGTAATCCCTTCTCCACCTGTTTGGTGGGAGTTCCCTTGGATGTGCTGCCCTGTCCAACACGGGCACTCAGCTGCCAGTCTCATGATTCCAAGTCATATGTTGATCAATGGGACCAAGTGGTCCCACATTTCCAAGGGGCCTTCCTGGAACCACAGGAAATGGAGTTGCTAGGGTCGGTAGCAGCAGATTGGTGAGTATACTTTAACTGGTGGAGCCAGCAAAGGGTTAATCTGCAGTCCGACCACACAGTGAATATGAACTCCTCTCTTCCTATATATAGGAATTCCTCTTTTTGGTGTAATTATACCAGCAGCAATATTTCCCGCTCCTCCAACACTCCCATGCAACTTCCCCCAGGGGTGTTTCTTATTTGCGGAGACAGAGCATGGGCGGGCATTCCATCACGGTTGGTGGGTGGACCTTGCACATTAGGTCGCCTTTCACTACTCACTCCTAATACCTCTATGATTTTGCAAGTTCACAGACAGCACCATTGGGCTAAGAGAATGACACATGCCTTTAACAGCAAATGCAATGATAATGCCAAGTTTTGGTCTCCAGAGTAAATAATTGCTGCATCTGCCCTTGCCCCAGGAGTGGCAAGTGCAGGAGCTTTAGCATTACTTAACAAACTAGGTTGCTGGCTCGCAAAGCAAACAAATGCAACTTCAACTGCTAGATGTTGATTCAATACGCCATGCTACGCTACAAAATTGGGCAGCCATAGACTTTTTGCTGTTAGCCCAGGGACACGGTTGTGAGGAGTTTGAAGGAATGTGTTGCATGAATCTCTCTGACCACTTGGTATCAATTCATGCCCAACTAGCTAAGTTACAACAGCTCACTAATCACCTGCAACAAAACACAGGCTTAGACCTTACAGACTGGTTACAGTCTCTTGGGTTGGGACCGTGGCTAATATCACTGTTACAACACCTGATCACGATTGTGGCTGTCATTTTGGTGATTATGCTTTTTGTACCCTGCATTATATGTTGTCTTCAACGTGCAATGCATCAAATAGCTGAAGCGGTGACTAGTCGCGCATTTGCATTTAGTGCACAAAACAAAAGAGGGGGAATTGTTGGGGAATGGTTGATAGAACAAGGCCATAGTTCATTGGAGTGTCTTATGGCTGAGGATAAATGCTGAGTATAAGCATTTATATGTCTATATATATTTTTATATATAGGTTGCAAGGTCAGCTTGCCTCTGAGACAGCTGCAAGCCAGACACAGGATGTAGATGAGGAACTTGTGGTTGAGAGAAGGTGTCCTAATCGGTGTGGTTGAGGGAATGTGTTCCAAGCATGTTAAAAAAGGAACCCTGTGTTACTTGCCTTGCTTTAGCCAATCATGTGCCTGCTGAATACACGATGAGCCAATGAAATAATAGCAAGTATGCTGTACGCTTTTAGCAAGCGTATAATAATGAGTGACAAGAGCAATAAAGTTGAACAATGCTTTACCAATCATATTGATTGATTGCATTCATCCCTCGCCGAAACCCTCCGCACTTAATTGTTGTACAATTTTTCCCATAAAGTAATATGTGGTAAAAAATAATACAAAATACTGGGGATAACTTGATGTTAATGTTGTAACTCCTAACACCCAACCACCAGTTATATTGAACCTGAAAAATTTTAAAATTAGACTGTATTTAATTAAAATTGTTTAATTTAGCATAGCTTTTCAAACAAGACAAATTGTCAATAATTCTTTTAAGAAATGAATAATAAGAGACATAACTGGTGTTGTGGGAACAGGATTGGGAATTTTGAATAGCATTAAGTTAGAAATACTGATAGATAAATTGGCTATAAGATTTCTTTAGCTCTTAGTTGTATCCAGGCTCAATTGTGGATGCAATCAGTTGCTGCCTCTATTACAAGAGGAGGCGAGGAAGGTACTTTTTCTACTGAAATTTGGAGAATAATCTGGGATAGTGCCACTAACTCTGAAAAAGTATTCCAATCCTGATGGAACTTGCAAAATTTTTTGTTTGTTGTTTTTTGTTTTGGTAGTGAGTACAGAAAATTATTCAAACCTTTGTGTCCGTGACTTTACTAAAATTGCAAGGTGTGATTTTTGCTTTTGTAGAACCTGTTATTGATTAAAATTGCTTGGTTTTTTTGTTTGTGCAGCATTTTTGAATATTAATTAAAATTGTATATTCTTGATTGTCTTATATTTTGAATATTAATTTTAAATTGCTTCGTTTAGTCGCATTGTATTTTGAACATTGATCAAAATTGATTATTTTAGTTGCATTGTATTTTTACTGAAATTGATAATTTTCTCTGTAATCAGAAATTGTTTCTATGTAATGAAAAATAATTGAATAATTGAAAATTGATTATTTGTTTGTTTTCTTTTCCTCTTTTTCTTTCCCTTATTATCTTTTTCCTACTCTTCTATCCTGTCCATTTTCCTGTCTCCGTTTTTCTGGGATGTGCTACCAACTCGGACGAGTCCAGAAGACGTTGGAACAACAACATGAAGAAGCGCTCTGACAATGATCGTGAGCCACGGGGTGGTGTAAGGGTCAGTCTGAAGATTGCCTGATCTGCCTCACAATCATCGTCAGTGACTGAGACCCTGAGACCCTTGAGACCCCTGGACATCATCTCTAACTCTGGGCAGGAGTTCTGGTCTGGCCAAGGTGGATGCTTGCCAAGGGTCTGTGTAGAGGTGTGTGTGCTGTACTGTCACGGTACAATGGACTTGGGCAGGTGCGAAGCTAGAACAGTCGTACTGTCTGCACCTGATTCTTGAAGGCATGGTCCTCTGAACACAATGGTCCATAAATCTCCCCACCTTTTGGCCAGCGGCCCATTGCCGTGAAATGGACTATAAAATTATTACTCTCCGAAGAGACCTTTGAGACTTCGTTCTCTCCAAGGATGGAAGACATTGCCGGATGATCCGAGGATGTCCCATCTGTTGGTAGTTATTCCCACTACTCTCTCTCTTTCTCTCTCTCTCTGTCTCTCTGTCTCTCTGTCCCTCTGTCTCTGTCCCTATATCTTTCGTCTCTCTCTCCCTCTCTACTTCGTCATCTTTTATCTCTCTCCTTCTCACCATTACCCCAAAACTGAATTGTTGACCTTCAATAAATTGCTTTGCTACTTGCTGCTGAACAAAACCTTAGCCTGTTGCTGTTGTCCTTTGCACCACGTGGTCGAACGAACCATCACGGCTCCTGCTCAGGTTGTGCAGACAGTGACACACGTGTTTTGTTTATTCACTTTTTAATTTTTAATCCTTTTGCAGATATTGTGGTGTGAATGTCCACCGGATCAAAAGCTCCAACCTGATAAAAAGGAGAGACTGAGGAAGCCCCAGCAGTGCCACAGATCTCCCCACTACAACCCAGCCATAAGCAACGGCAAGAAATAAATCGATCTTTCTGTGCTTTCTGAGCCTTCAAGGTGGGGAGAGCAAGGAATAGCCCAAGGGCAGAGTAACTGATAAAAGCCTCCCTGGAGGACTTCTGTCCCCATCCCTCTCCCTGTCGCTATCCAGCTCCTCCCCTCAGCACTCCCCGAGCTCCTCAGCAGCCGGCACCCGACACAGATTAACCAGAGCTCTCCAGCGACGGTGCCGCACCGGGACTGCTCCCGCTCCTCGCCTCGGGGATTCTGCAACGCGCGGGGACAGCAGATTCCCTCCAGCCTGCGGCAGCGACAGACACAGCTCTGCCAACACCACATGGCCACTGCGGGAAAAGTAAGGACATCGCATTTCCCCTCCTGCTTCCCGAGGTGCCCTGCTCTTGGCAAAATGTGGTGCAAAAGGTTCAGTCTGCACACCACTCTGCACGCCCTGTTTCCTCCGACCTTACCTCCCACCTCTTGCAAACCTCTGGCAATTTCCCCAGATTCTGCTTTCGAACAACTGCACGCGTTTGTACCTGCACTAGGTAGCGCATTCCCCCTCTGTCCTGCCCAGCTGCTCAGGAGACAAAATACGGAGTTGTGCTGCTCTGCAGAACACTCTCCTGCTCAATCCCACTCTGTGCTCCTGCTCTGGCAGCAAAAGTAGCTCTTCAGTGGTGCCCTCTTCAGCCACTGCTCTCCTGCACTCAGCCTTGTCCATGGCAATGCCCTTTTCAAGCTGCAGGCTCCATTCTGCTGATGTCAAACTGCTTTCAGTTGATCCGGGAAGGGTTTGAGTGATGTCGCACACAAATCAAACCTTGGTAAGGGAAAAAATTTACCCTGTTGCTAATCAAATGGGGACATTTCCATAACCACTCTCACTCACCTTCTGCCAGGGTGTCACAAGGCTGACATCAAAGCTCTCCACAGGCATTTCAACCAGGTTGGATCCACAGTCCCCATAACAGCACAGTCTGGGGATATATATGAAAAATCCACCTAAGTTATCAAGACCCAATAATTTTCCAAGGCTATACCTGTTATTCTTTGGGTGACAAACCACAGATGGGGTTTCCTCATCTTAAACTAGGCCAGTGTTTATTGGACATCACTTGGTTTCAGGTGCAGTTGAGCATCACCAAGTTTGAACATCTTGCATTCAGGTGATTGCAGGATGACTTCCCCCAGCCATGTGCTAAAGGCAAATGCTCCCATGCAATGTATTCCTCTCCGTTGCTTCCAGGTTATCCGGTGCAGGGCTGCTGTTGCCTGGGCCCCAGGCAAGCCACTCTCTGTTGAGGAGGTGGAAGTTGCACCCCCTAAGGCAGGGGAAGTACGGATCAAGGTAAAAATATATTTCAGTAACTTTTTTTTCCTTCCTTGTGGGAATTGCTCTTCTTGTGGTTATATTGTCAGTATAACTCAGGGATGTATGTCCTCCAAGAGGCTTTAACTGTCCAGAGCTGCCTTGGTTCAAATGTACCAGCTGCCAGGGATGCCTTTTTGGATTAATCCTTGCCTAAGCTGTCACACAGCTCCATGTCACATGTCCTCCAGCCCTTGCTCTGCTGAACAAGGCCCTGGTACCTACACTGTGGCCTCCCTTCCATTTCCACCTCCAGCTGAGTGCAGAGGAAAGGCACATGGAGCATTCAGGGTGAGCAGAAGGGGAAAGCCCAGCCTGGGCTCAGTGTGCTGCCACTGAGTGCCAGCACTGACTGACAGTGTTACACCCCTGAGAAAGCTGCTTCCACAAACTGAGTAAGGCAGAGGCCAGGACATCTACAGTAATTTCACAATTAAAAGCCGCAACATTTTGACTAGAATTTTACTCCCACCCCAGAAATGCAGTTTACACTCAGGGGCGGCTAATATGTGAATAATTTTCTGACATTTCCAACCCCGGATGGACCAGCCAGGGTGCCAAGCCGAGCAACTGCAAGTAAAACTTGGCTTTATGCGATTGCTACAAATTGGTTACTCTGTGGAGCCCGGGTGGAGCCAGGCTCCATGCCGGCAGCGCGGTGGGGGGGAAGGTAGGGGAAGGCAGGGGACTCCTTCCTTCAGGCAGCGCAGCCCGGGGAAGAGATTAGGAGCCCTGTGCTACCATCCCCGCGGCCCAGGGGAAGGTGGGGTGCTTCCGTCCTCGCCTGCTGCCACCGCCACAGGAGCAGGTAGGCTCCCGTCCCCGCCTGCCACGGGAGTGGGGGGGCTCCTTCCCCGCCTACCACCGCCGCAGGAGCGACCGGGAGGCTCCGTCCCTGCCTGCCACTGCCGGGCAGCGCCGGACCGAGGTGAGCGTGTCCAACGGCAGCGGCAGTCGGCCCCGAGTGGCCCCACTGAGCAATAGCACCGAGCTGGGCCACCTGACCCCATCGGCAGCCCTGAGTGGGCCGAGCCCTCACAGCCTGAGCCGAGCCAGTAAACCCCCCCAATCCCGCGATTCTGTTACTAATTGGCAAATTTGTTGCACGCGGGTCCTCGCTGCATACGACAGAGTGGCTTATAATTGGGTGCAGCTTCTGTATGAACAAAGAACAAAATGCTGCCGCCACCCAGAGATGTGGCTTATAGTCAGTGCAGCTTGTACTCGTGAAATTACTGTACTTTTTCCTCTCCAAATAGCTTGTGACCACAGGCATTTGTCAAACAGATGAACACCTCCTGCAAGGCTGCTTCCCCAACACAGAATTCCCAGTTATCCCTGGTCATGAAGGAGCTGGAATTGTGGAAAGCATTGGAGAAGGAGTGACCTCTGTGAAGCCAGGTAACTGAAACATGCACAAACACATGCCAAGGAATCAGCTCTCACACACACAGCATCTTGAGAGCCACCTAACACGGGATGTTGTTTTCTTCCAGGTGACAAAGTCATCCCCCTTTGCCACCCACAGTGTGGCGAATGCAGCTTCTGCAGGAATCCTGAAACCAACTACTGCCAGAGGTCCCAGTAAGTTTAGTTTACCTTCCCATTCACCTGCATTGGATTGACTATATGACAAGTCTGACTCCCGTATCAGTGTGTTAGGCAATAAAATATAAATGTTTGTACCACCCCACAGTTTCTCTGGACCTCAAAACCTGCTGCCAGACAAGACCAGCAGATTCACTTGCAAAGGGAAACAGATCAACCACTTCCTGTGGGTCAGCACCTTTGCAGAATACTCTGTGGTCCCAGAGTATGCCGTTGCCAAGATAGATGCTGCGGCACCTCTGGACAAAGTCTGCTTGTTTGGCTGTGGGTTTTCCACAGGCTATGGGGCTGCCATCAACACAGCCAAGGTTGGTACTCAGGAATGTCTAACACCCCAAGGCTACCGTCACAACCTCTTAAATCCTGGGCAAAAGAAACCTCCCTCTCTTGCTCTTCCTCCTCCTCTTGCTGCTGGAGACTCACAGGGTCGTGTCTGTGCAGGTGAAAGCAGGCTCCACCTGTGCCATCTTCGGCCTTGGAGGAGTTGGCCTCTCTGTTGTCATGGGCTGCAAGGCAGCTGGAGCTGCCCGCATCATTGCCGTGGACATCAACAAGGACAAGTTTGCCAAGGCCAAGGAGCTGGGAGCCACTGACTGCATCAACCCTCGAGACTTCAAGAAGCCCATCCAGGAGGTGATCACTGAGATGACTGGGCAGGGCGTGGACTACTCCTTTGAGGCCATCGGGCACGCGGACACCATGGTAGGTGGCACTTCAGCACCTGTCCTCCCTCCCAGATCATCACAGGCTCCTCTCAGGCCAAAATTCACCCCTGTGGAAAGTTTCCTGTCCGCTACCTGCACTGCTGGATTCAGAAAGGCAGTCAGTTGGCTTGGGGATAAAACAGAGTACAAATTTTAAAAGAGGCCACAAGCTCTCCAGGTCTGCTTCACAAGGGGGGATGTGTGTTTTTTCAGATTACCCTGGAGGAGCAGGAGACTGCACAAAAAGAGCATTCCCCTGACCAACTCAGCAGGGCTTTCCCTAATTCTCCTACCTGTCCCCTCAGATTGCTGCCTTGGCTTCCTGCAATATGAACACTGGCATCTGTGTCATGATTGGAGTATTGGATTCAGAGATTTCCATCAATCCCACGCTTCTGCTGACTGGCCGCACCTGGAAGGGGACAATGTTTGGAGGTATTTAAGAATACAGTCTAAATATTTCAGCTTTTCCTTTCATGGTAGTAAAAGTGCGTTTGCAAGTAGAAGACACCTAAAGAGGAGCACTGCATTGCCAGTATTGATCTTTAGCATTACACATGCAAAGAATCATCGCTACTTGTTTCACGCAGTAACCCACTCATCCTAAAGAGCAGAAAATCTCTCACAAGGATGAGAGTGGCATCAGCACTGGTCACTCAAGCCTGACCTGCACAGTAACACTACCTCAGCAAAACAGCCTTCCTCCCATTATTCATGCAGCTGCTTTCTCCTATTTCTAGGCTGGAAGCCAAGAGACGCCATCCCCAAATTAATTTCCAGCTATTTGGAGAAGAAATTCAATTCAGACTTGCTGATCACACACACACTGCCATTCGCTAAAGTGAACGAGGGATTTGAGTTGTTACGTGCAGGAAAAAGGTGAGACCCTGACCAGCAGGACTGAGGTACAACAAACCCACACAACTCCTCCTAAAATTCCAACAGGCAGGGCACACAACCCTATCTCCACAAAGAGCACCTGAGCCTTTTAAGGAAGCAGAGCTTCACAGCTGAGGGATGGCAACATCTGCCATAGCCCAGAGGGAAGAGCCCGTGC
The DNA here is from genome assembly GCF_009819885.2 of Catharus ustulatus. Classification (NCBI taxonomy): domain Eukaryota; kingdom Metazoa; phylum Chordata; class Aves; order Passeriformes; family Turdidae; genus Catharus; species Catharus ustulatus. The sequence goes on along the minus strand of NC_046225.1, from coordinate 21,925,594 downwards.
TCAGCACAGGGAACCCTCCTGCCCATGGTTCAGCTCAGCACAGATCAGGTGGCCTTATCCCCTGAGGGGATCCCCTCAGCAGGGATTTGAAGGCTGCCCCACTGCTGCAGGTCTCGTGCAGCTCAGTCAGGCAGAGGCTGGATGACAAAGAAGTGGCCGGTCCTCAGGCACACCTGCCTGCCACTCTGCCTGCTCCTGAGCTGCAGCAAACCCTTCCTTCCCTTCCACTTTTCAGTATCCGCAGTATCCTGCTCTTCTGAAGGACTCAGCCAAGGAAGCCAAGCAGAAGGACCTGCACAGCAGATGCACCTGGGCTTTCCTGCACTTTCCTGCACTTTCCTGCACTTTTCTCAAGCAGCACTCACCTTGGGGGGCGCAAGGAGAGAAGCTTGTGGATCTCACCTTTGCTGCTGTCACTGCTGTCCTGTGCTGCACAAGATCCAGAAGGATGTCTCTCCAAAGAAAATGCTTTTGCTAATAAAGGTTTTTAAACAAACTTGTCCAACACAGTGCACTCAGTCAACAAAGAGTCCAGAGCTTTGGGACAATTGGTTGATGGATCAGAAACACAGGTCGTGATTTCCTTGACCTCTCTGTAACAAGGAATTATAGTGTTAGGAATAGGCAGATCCATCAGGTCAATGCATTGCTCAGAGGCTTGTGCACGCAAAAAATACTGGGTTTTTTGACTCTGGGGTGATCTATTCTTTGGATCATATTTGTCCTCTTTAGATCCTGATCTTAGTCTGGAGACTTTTCTCCTGATCCAGTTTTTATCTTGGAATAACTCTGAAAAATGTACAGACTGTAATGGGGAAGAGACATTACATGTGCCTTTATGTCCCATCACATACAGCTGTGGGTGCTAGAGCTGCTATACCTAGCCTATCTGAAATCATATAGTAAAATTCCTCTTTACACTGCAGAGTGAAGTTCTGTAGGATGTACTAGGATCACAGCTAGTCTGACAAAGCAATTTGTTCGGAGCACAAAAAAAAAAAAACAAAAAGGCAAGGCTATGATCCTAAAGGATCTCCCCGAAGTTGAAATATTCTATCATTCTATGATAGCATGAAATCAAAATCAGCAATTGCTGTAAGAGTCCTGTTCTCTATTTTAATTTTTTTCCCTCAGCCATTCTCCTTCCACAGGGTGAAGAGAATCACTTTAGCATTTCAACAGACTGTTATCAGTTTGATTTTTTTAAATCTCTGCTATGCACAATATATCAGGGTGGATCTAACTCCCTCTTTCCTTACCTCATTTGCCTCATTTTACTATGGTTTTGTATTAGGTAGACAATATTTCTGTTCTCATGGAAATTAACTGTATCAGGGCATCTTCAAAAATAGTGAATTACCAATACTGCTAACAAACACAAAGCCATACCTGCTAGGATATGATCTAGTTTGTCCCTCACAGTAGAATGCAAAAATTGTCTCTGAAACAGGTGCCCAGTTACACTGTGGACAGAAATGTAATGCTGGGTCATAAATAAAGACGCTAATATTGGGCTCTGACCTTTAATTAAAAATTATTGAAGCCTGCTGCAGGCAGTAGAAAAAGATAAGATTTGTACTTAGCCCTCATTAGTGCATTTCAGCAGCTATTCCACAGAGATCAAATATTCTTCCCTCTTTCCACCTCTTTGATACAGGCAGCAAAGAACCAGAATGTAAACAGGGGGACAGCAAACTCACTCCCAAGGTGAAGACAAACACCTTGAGGTCTGTGCCTGTGTGGACCTCACTGATCAGCTGTTAAAACTTATAAAATACATTACTATATACAGCAAGCAGGATAGCACATATCGTAGACTACAGATACACAGGATGTGCCATTAAAAAGTTAATCATTACATCCATGCCTGCTGACATACAAGTTTGATCTCTATTACCTGGATAAGAAGAAAACAACAACAACCTCCTGTCTGTAATATACACTACAAGCTGCACAGCAACAGGATCTCAGTATCAACTCCCTGCAGTAATTACATGCATTTCAAATGTTACGCAGAGGTGTCTGCTCCCCATGGCACTTTAAAAGTGCAAGCATGGCAGACAGCAATTCTCAAACTTATGTTGTCTTCACATCAGTGGTGGGTTTGCAAGCTTGGGGGACGAGAGTATCACATGGATGTTTTAAGGAAAAACAACAGTACACATTTCAAAGATCTTTTTAGAACCATTGTCTAGGCTACACACTCAACAGCAGACACTAGACATGTCTTAAGAGCTATGAAATGCCAGCACAAGTAGCACATTTATGTCCTTATGTGTGAGATGAAATCATAAGCCATATATATGGAATGCTATTTAGGAAGTAGGTGAATGATTTCATTCTCTGTTACAGGACTTTCAAAATTTGTTGGTTTCAACTTCAAACACTGCCAACCATATGGGATATCAGCCATACAGCAATTGTCCTCTGGAATTGCTTTCCAGCTCTTGTGCAATGCAGAAAACAGAATAGGAATCCAAGCCAACTACTCTGTCTCAGGAGTTCTGTAAAGTGGGTCTGCCTGAACAGCCTACAGAGTATTTTTGGTTATGGCTGAGCACTAAGTCAGCCCACTGTCAGGCTGAAGTGAGGATTGCAGGGCATGGGAAAGTACATGAAAATCTTGGAGAAGAACTGTATCTTTGCTCCACGATAACTGGTGGCCGACCTGATAGGATAGCAGGCATGAAAGAGAGTAGGTTTAGCTATTAAGAGAGTAGGTTTAGCTATTAGGAAGAAATTCCTTACTGTGAGAGTGCTGAGGCACTGGAACAGGCTGCAGAGACGTTGTGGATGCCCCATCCCTGTCAGCATTTGAGGACACTTGGATGTGGCTATGAGCAATTTCGTCTAGTGAGAGGTGTTCCTGCCCATGGCAGGGGCTTGGAACAAATGATCTTTGAGGTCCCTTCTAACCCAAGCCATTCTGTGATCTTGTGAAGGACATGTGACTCAACTGCAGAACTGAGTGTGCCAAGCTTGAGTCCACAGAGTAATGCCCTCCTGATTCATTAATGCTACATTGTTTTCTGATCATGGCTAATCCTTTTGGCTAATTCAAATGTCAACAGATGTCTTTTGATTTTAAAAAAAATTACATATATATATATGTATGTATTAGTAATCTTTCTCAATAGCCAGAGTGTTAACTTCTCCTCATTACAGCATTCTAAATAGCTAGTGATCCAAAGAGGGGGTTTATGTCATTAGTGGCTGTCGTCTATGAAATTTTCCCAGTCCTTAGGTTTGCAAGTGTCCTTTCAGCCACATGGAATTCCTTTCTAACTGTGGGAGTTACATCACACTCTGGATGCTCGTCTTATCCTGACCCTCCAACAAGGTCTCAAATCTCATCCAATCTCTGCAAATACATCACCTTGTCCAATGCCTCAGCAGAAAACAGCTCTGGGAGGACCTGAAAAGCCTGGGGAGAGTGAACCCACGCACAAACCTGGTTACACCGGAGTGAAGCAAATGTGTCCTTGGAGACAAAAATCCTCTTCTCGCACATTCTCCCCTTACTGTTGGGGTGAAAATAGTAGCAATAACACAGACAGTAAAGCTTCAACTCAGGAGGACGTGTGTTTTTGTCCACCACACCACATTTTCAAGCGTTTGTTTATTCTTTTTTTAAATTTTTAATCCTTTTGCAAATATTGTGGTGTGAATGTCCACCGGATCACAAGCCCCAACCTGATAAAAAGGAGAGACTGAGGAAGCCCCAGCAGTGCCACAGATCTCCCCACTACAACCCTGCCAGAAAGAAAGGCAAGAAATAAATCGATCTTTCCGTGCTTTCTGAGCCTTCAAGGTGGGGAGAGCAAGGAATAGCCCAAGGGCAGAGTAACTGATAAAAGCCTCCCTGGAGGACTTCTGTCCCCATCCCTCTCCCTGTCGCTATCCAGCTCCTCCCCTCAGCACTCCCCGAGCTCCTCAGCAGCCGGCACCCGACACAGATTAACCAGAGCTCTCCAGCGACGGTGCCGCACCGGGACTGCTCCCGCTCCTCGCCTCGGGGATTCTGCAACGCGCGGGGACAGCAGATTCCCTCCAGCCTGCGGCAGCGACAGACACAGCTCTGCCAACACCACATGGCCACTGCGGGAAAAGTAAGGACATCGCATTTCCCCTCCTGCTTCCCGAGGTGCCCTGCTCTTGGCAAAATGTGGTGCAAAAGGTTCAGTCTGCACACCACTCTGCACGCCCTGTTTCCTCCGACCTTACCTCCCACCTCTTGCAAACCTCTGGCAATTTCCCCAGATTCTGCTTTCGAACAACTGCACGCGTCCGTACCTGCACTAGGTAGCGCATTCCCCCTCTGTCCTGCCCAGCTGCTCAGGAGACAAAATACGGAGTTGTGCTGCTCTGCAGAACACTCTCCTGCTCAATCCCACTCTGTGCTCCTGCTCTGCCAGGAAAAGTAGTTCTTCAGTGGTGCCCTCTTCAGCCACTGCTCTCCTGCACTCAGCCTTGTCCATGGCAATGCCCTTTTCAAGCTGCAGGTTCCATTCTGCTGATGTCAAACTGCTTTCAGTTGATCCGGGAAGGGTTTGAGTGATGTCGCACACAAATCAAACCTTGGTAAGGGAAAAAATTTACCCTGTTGCTAATCAAATGGGGACATTTCCATAACCACTCTCACTCACCTTCTGCCAGGGTGTCACAAGGCTGACATCAAAGCTCTCCACAGGCATTTCAACCAGGTTGGATCCACAGTCCCCATGACAGCACAGTCTGGGGATATATATGAAAAATCCACCTAAGTTATCAAGACCCAATAATTTTCCAAGGCTATACCTGTTGTTCTTTGGGTGACAAACCACAGATGGGGTTTCCTTATCTTAAACTAGGCCAGTGTTTATTGGACATCACTTGGTTTCAGGTGCAGTTGAGCATCACCAAGTTTGAACATCTTGCATTCAGGTGATTGCAGGATGACTTCCCCCAGCCATGTGCTAAAGGCAAATGCTCCCATGCAATGTATTCCTCTCCGTTGCTTCCAGGTTATCCGGTGCAGGGCTGCTGTTGCCTGGGCCCCAGGCAAGCCACTCTCTGTTGAGGAGGTGGAAGTTGCACCCCCTAAGGCAGGGGAAGTCCGGATCAAGGTAAAAATATATTTCAATAACTTTTTTCCATCCTTGTGGGAATTGCTCTTCTTGTGGTTATATTGTCAGTATAACTCAGGGATGTATGTCCTCCAAGAGGCTTTAACTGTCCAGAGCTGCCTTGGTTCAAATGTACCAGCTGCCAGGGTCGCCTTTTTGGATTAATCCCTGCCTAAGCTGTCACACAGCTCCATGTCACATGTCCTCCAGCCCTTGCTCTGCTGAACAAGGCCCTGGTACCCACACTGTGGCCTCCCTTCCATTTCCACCTCCAGCTGAGTGCAGAGGAAAGGCACATGGAGCATTCAGGGTGAGCAGAAGGGGAAAGCCCAGCCTGGGCTCAGTGTGCTGCCACTGAGTGCCAGCACTGACTGACAATGTTACACCCCTGAGAAAGCTGCTTCCACAAACTGAGTAAGGCAGAGGCCAGGACATCTACTTTTTCCTCTCCAAATAGCTTGTGGCCACAGGCATTTGTCAAACAGATGAACACCTCCTGCAAGGCTGCTTCCCCAATGCAGAATTCCCAGTTATCCCTGGCCATGAAGGAGCTGGAATTGTGGAAAGCATTGGAGAAGGAGTGACCTCTATGAAACCAGGTGATTGACACACACACAAATACTTGCCCAGGAATCAGCTCTCACACAGGCAGCATCTTGAGAGCCACCTAACACGGGATGTTGTTTCCTTCCAGGTGACAAAGTCATCCTCCTTTGCCTCCCGCAGTGTGGCGAATGCAGCTTCTGCAGGAATCCTGAATCCAACTTCTGCCAGGAGTCCCAGTAAGTTTAGTTTACCTTCCCATTCACCTGCATTGGATTGACTATATGACAAGTCTGACTCCCGTATCAGTGTGTTAGGCAATAAAATATAAATGTTTATACCACCCCACAGTATCTCTGAACCTCAAAACCTGCTGCCAGACAAGACCAGCAGATTCACTTGCAAAGGGAAACAGATCAACCACTTCCTGTGGGTCAGCACCTTTGCAGAATACTCTGTGGTCCCAGAGCATGCCGTTGCCAAGATAGATGCTGCGGCACCTCTGGACAAAGTCTGCTTGTTTGGCTGTGGGTTTTCCACAGGCTATGGGGCTGCCATCAACACAGCCAAGGTTGGTACTCAGGAATGTCTAACACCCCAAGGCCACCCTCACAACCTCTTAAATCCTGGGCAAAGGAAACCTCCCTCTCTTGCTCTTCCTCCTCCTCTTGCTGCTGGAGACTCACAGGGTCGTGTCTGTGCAGGTGAAAGCAGGCTCCACCTGTGCCATCTTCGGCCTTGGAGGAGTTGGCCTCTCTGTTGTCATGGGCTGCAAGGCAGCTGGAGCTGCCCGCATCATTGCCGTGGACATCAACAAGGACAAGTTTGCCAAGGCCAAGGAGCTGGGAGCCACTGACTGCATCAACCCTCGAGACTTCAAGAAGCCCATCCAGGAGGTGATCACTGAGATGACTGGGCAGGGCGTGGACTACTCCTTTGAGGCCATCGGGCACGCGGACACCATGGTAGGTGGCACTTCAGCACCTGTCCTCCCTCCCAGATCATCACAGGCTCCTCTCAGGCCAAAATTCACCCCTGTGGAAAGTTTCCTGTCCGCTACCTGCACTGCTGGATTCAGAAAGGCAGTCAGTTGGCTTGGGGATAAAACAGAGTACAAATTTTAAAAGAGGCCACAAGCTCTCCAGGTCTGCTTCACAAGGGGGGATGTGTGTTTTTTCAGATTACCATGGAGGAGCAGGAGATTGCACAAAAAGAGCATTCCCCTAACCAGCTCAACAGGGCTTTCCCTAATTCTCCTACCTGTCCCCTCAGATTGCTGCCTTGGCTTCCTGCAATATGAACACTGGCGTCTGTGTCATGATTGGGGAACTGGATTCTGGTACAGACATTTCCATCAATCCCACGCTTCTGCTGACTGGCCGCACCTGGAAGGGGACTGTTCTTGGAGGTAGTAAACATTGGACTACTGTCTCAATATTTCAGCTTTTCCTTTCCCGGTAGTAAAAGTGCGTTTGCAAGTAGAAGACACCTAAAGAGGAGCACTGCATTGCCAGTATTGATCTTTAGCATTACACATGCAAAGAATCATTGCTACTTGTTTCACGCAGTAACCCACTCATCCTAAAGAGCAGAAAATCTCTCACAAGGATGAGAGTGGCATCAGCACTGGTGACTCAAGCCTGACCTGCACAGTAACACTACCTCAGCAAAACAGCCTTCCTCCCATTATTCATGCAGCTGCTTTCTCCTATTTCTAGGCTGGAAGATGAGAGACGCCATCCCCAAATTAATTTCCAGCTATTTGGAGAAGAAATTCAATTCAGACTTGCTGATCACACACACACTGCCATTTGCTAAAGTGAATGAGGGATTTGAGTTGTTACGTGCAGGAAAAAGGTGAGACCCTGACCAGCAGGACTGAGGTACAACAAACCCACACAACTCCTCCTAAAATTCCAACAGGCAGGGCACACAACCCTATCTCCACAAAGAGCACCTGAGCCTTTTGAGGAAGCAGAGCTTCACAGCTGAGGGATGGCAACATCTGCCATAGCCCAGAGGGAAGAGCCCGTGCTCAGCACAGGGAACCCTCCTGCCCATGGTTCAGCTCAGCACAGATCCTGTGGCCTTATCCCCTGAGGGGATCCCCTCAGCAGGGATTTGAAGGCTGCCCCACTGCTGCAGTTCTCGTGCAGCTCAGTCAGGCAGAGGCTGGATGACAAAGAAGCGGCCGGTCCTCAGACACACCTGCCTGCCCCACTGCCTGCTCCTGAGCTGCAGCAAACCCTTCCTTCCCTTCCACTTTTCAGTATCCGCAGTATCCTGCTTTTCTGAAGGACTCAGCCAAGGAAGCCAAGCAGAGGGACTTGCACAGCAGATGCACCTGGGCTTTCCTGCACTTTCCTGCACTTTTCTCAAGCAGCACCTCACCTTTGGGGCACAAGGAGAGGAGAATGAGGATCTCACCTGTGCTGCTGTCACTGCTGTTCTTCCTGTGCTTGGACAGGACATAGAAGGATATACGCTTTTACTAATAAAGGGCATCTTTCAAACTCGTCCCATGCAGTGCATTCAATCAAAAGTGTTTGCAGTGGGCAGGAAAATCTCCCCCTTACTTTTAAGACCATTCCTCCACTCCCTTGGTCTCAGTAGTGCACAACAGGGCCTTTGCCCCTCCTTTGCTGCTGCCTCCCACCTTCATCTGCCTCAGTGAGCTGGGCCCTCTCCTCTCTGCCCCTGTGTCAGCTGGGTGAATGCTGCAGCTTCCAGCAAAGCCCGGCAGGGAAACCACCCCTGCTGCTTCTGCTCTGAAGCGTATTATATAAAGCAGTAGATAACTTTCTTATTATGTAACACTCATACAACATACATGGATGTGGTTTCTATTTGGCAAATGCTATTGTACTTTTAATATATTTTCTGCACCACATCCCACAGTATATTACAGTACAACTCTGAAAAATCTTCTGCAAAGAACAGGATTGTCACTCCAAGATGGTTATCCCGCTAAACAGATCCTTCTTTCAGTGCTGAACATTGGACCCATAACACTACCGTGCATTTTGACCTCTTTTGTGCAACACTTATCACATCCCACAGCCCTTTGAACTTCTGGAAACCCCTTAACACAATCAGCAATTACACAGAATGTCACGAACACACAAATGAGTTATCAAAGGTAAACAAATCCCATCTTGTCCACCAACTTTTAGTAACTTCTGCACATATCATTCTGCCATGACATAAAACTATAATTCTCTCAACTACTTTTTAAACATATGACAATAAGAGTGCTGGTAATGAGTTAAAACCAAAATAATTCAAAAAATGTTAATTAATTGAGTTCTAGTACTTCCCTACTGAGAAAACTCCAAGAAGTTCCAACATTTCCCTAATGCTGTACCTGCATCTGCTCAGTCTTAATTTTATGCAAGTGATAAGTCTCAAAAAGGTAATCAATTTGCCAAGTATCTGTCTAAAAAATACAAACACATAAATAAATCTGTGCAGGATTGGGACAAAAGATAATATTCCTTTTTAGAAAAAATCTAAACCTAGATGAAAAAAAAAGTTCGATCACCATAAAAAAATCTCTGCCTAAAGTAAATTGTAACTCGCACTTTACCAATTCTTTTGAACTGTTACTACCTGAAAAATTGTGTAAGCCCTTCTGAGAGATGAAGAGCTCTCTACTACAGCAGGGCCACCTGGTGGTCACCTGTCCCTGCTCTCCGGGCATGCTGCCCTGGATCTCCGAGATCCTCCTGCCCCTTTAACAACAATCACTAACTGGGCAGGACTTCAAATTTCTGCAGATAATTAGAGAGCTCCTCAAATTCTGCTTGATTTCTAAAACATCACTTGTTTCACAACTGGCCAAATACTTACATTTGAAAGCAAAGACATTTATATATTTAAACCAGAAGAAAATGCTGCCAAGTGCAAAAAAGGAGGTGACAGCACAACTCTTTCCTCACTTCCATCTTTCAAATTTCCCTTGCATAGTTATTTAAATATTAACATATTAAAGTCAGCACATATTATATCGGGTTTTTGTGTTTTATTTGGTTTTCAATGAATGCAGACACTCAAGAATATTTAATTGCAAAACTCCACAAATTATTTATTTCTGTGTCTGAAATATTAAACATTTTACAGCATCCCAGCTTCATGTGTCTCTACTGCAAAACTGTCATGGTCACTTTCACACTTATTTTGAGTACATCAGATTTGTTTTGAAAAGTTATTTTACTATAGAATACTTTAGAAGTATACTAGGATTCATTAGTGAAATTATTCTTAAGTTTTTCCTTTGGAACCAACCATTTCTTGAATTACCAAATAATATTTTGATTTATATTTACATTTATAAAATATTGCGATTACCTAAGAATTATCTAAAGAAATACCAACCAGCTTTCAGCATTTTTGGACATAGTTGCAAGCTGCATCAGGGCAGGTTTAGGTTGGACATGGAGGAATTTCTTCACAGAAGGAGAGATCAAACATTGGAATGGATTCCCCAGGGAAGTGGTGGAGTTGCCTTCCCTGGAGATGTTTAACAAAACACTGGACATGGCACTCAGTGCCATGGTCTGGCCAACATGGTAGTGTTCAGTCAAAAGGTTGGACTCAATGATCTCAGAGGTCTATTCCAACCTAAATGATTCTGTGATTCCAAATTAAAACAATTCTGGTTTTTAAAATGTTTCCATTTTTTAACCAGCTATACTTATACTTTATAAAAATCAATTGATACTGACCTGAGGAATGACAAAAATTTCTAGCTCCTTTTTTTTTTATGCTGCACAAGTATTATCCTGCAATACTTTACAGGAAAATGTAGAAAATTAAATAGAATTCAACAGGATAGTTTTGAAAGCAATGTCCCACAGAAAAGAGTTACACTCAAGCATCCACTGCTGTCAGTAGTGCACAGGTTATCCCAGTTCTAACGGGGTTACTTTAATGAAATATTTCTATCAAAACTAATGGTTTTATTCGGAAAATTTATACTCTCAATAGAAGGAAAATTACCTGCGGGTCAATCTAGGACCATATCTGCTTGGGAAAAGCAAACCAGGCAACATTTGTACTAATGCACTTCAGTTTTGCCTCTGGGTAGACTTGTCAGTCTGCTCCAGCCTCCCTGTGTCTTGCCAACCTGTTCACCAGCATGTCAGGCTGCAACCAGCAGCTCCAGCGCCAAAACACCAGCTCCTGCTTCTGATGGATGTGAACTGCTTGTCTCTGGTAGTTCTTTGCTACCAGGACCTGAGAGTACTGATGTATCTATCAGTGAGCATCACTCAGCAGTCCACACAGCCGACGGAGAGAGACTTTTCTCTCCACTTGGCACATGAAACAGACCACACTGACCAAACAAGAACATGATTGCCAGGTCTCCCTCACACATGCTCCGAGTGCTTCCAAGCCCTCCTCTCTTCCCAATCCAAATTCATGTTCCTGATTAACACATAACAGATAGAACACCACCAAAACCAAACCAATGTAAAATCCACAGCAGCAGTGGAAGTCCTCACCTACAGAATTTAAGTACAGTAATTTCACTACTATAAGGCGCACCCTTTTGACTAAAATTTTCCCCCCAACCCCAAAGTGCGCCTTATAGTCCAGTGCGCCTTATATAATGTACAAAGTTGCAAAACTTGCCAATCCGGAAGCATGAGTCACAATGGGGAGGCGGTGCCCCAGGAGCGCCGAGTCATGAGGGGAGGTGGGAACAGGTGGCCGCAGCTGGCAGGAGCTGGATGGGGAGGGAGCCAGTGCCGGCCCCAGCCCTGGCAGCCATGCAGGGATGAAGGGAGCCAGCGCCGGTCCCGGCCCCAGCCGCCGCACGGGGAGGGAGGGTGCTGCCGCCAGCCGCAGCCCAGGTGAGGGGGGATGGAACCGCTGGCGTCTGTGCTGGCAGAGTTGCAAGCCGAGCTGCGCCAACCAGTGCCAAGCAGGAGTGCCTCGGCCCGCAGCAGCTGCGGCAGCTGGGCAGGCTAAGCCGGGACCCGTGGCCACGCAGTGGTAGCCAGGAGCCGCGAGCTGCGCCAACCAGTGCCGGGGGCAGGTGGGAGTGCTGGGGCCTGCGGCACAGGGAGGGCACCTGGGGCTGCGTTTAAAGGCTACACCAGTCTGTGAAAAATGTATGCAAATTGAGCACCTGCCAGTAATTCGTTACTTTGTTGCATGCGGTGCAGCTCCTCGCTGCAAAAAAAAAGTGCACTTTATAGTCCGGTGCGCCTTATATAATGTACAAAGTTGCGTAATTTGCCGACTCCCGGAGGTGCACCTTATAATCCAGTGCACCTTGTGGTCGTGAAATTACTGTACATGATTAAATTCTCCAAAACCTTTTTATCTTTCCTTGATTGCTAAAGTTTGCTATCAATGCAGAGTGTGTAGCTGATACTGTGTATCATCAAACTTTATCTTCAAAAGTAACATCTAATCTTGTTATGAATAAACATACATAAGATGCCTGTTCCTCGTTTATTAAATATTAGCTCTGATAGAGAGAGAACGCGCATACTCTGCAGCGCAGTGGCAATGGAAAATGTGTTCTCAGCTCCAGAAGAAATGTAGGCTACTGAATTTGGGGCATGTAGAGAAATACGTGGTCTGAGCTGAAGAAGGAACACGATTTTGAAAAGTGAAGATATGCACAGGTCTCCAGGGAAGCCTTGTGATAACAAAATGATGCCTAATTTTTGCCTGTTCGTTTGATGGCCTTCAGGATGTAAAGAAGAGTGGGTGAAGATGATGATGATGGAAATTGACTCCCTCTGGTCCAGTGACTCTACAGGAAGTTCCAACTCAGAGTATGGGGTTAAGTACAAAACATGAGAGAAATGGAGGCACAAAAATAAGCAGAGAATGTCTCCAAAGACCCATAGCAAAATATTCCAATATAAGGAGACATAAATGTATCAATAAAGTATAATGAGCAATTCTACATTGCTGCCTTAGCTACATAATTTACAGAGCTGCCAAAAGATAATAGTTTTGAAAAGCCTGCCAAAAACCTGCTAATTTGCATATAATTGTCAATAATGCTTTCTCATTTACTAAATGGAAGTTTACAGTAATTTCACGATTATAAGCCGCATCATTTTGACTAAAATTTTGGTCCGAACCTGAAGTGCGGCTTATAATCAGCTGCGGCTTATATATCGACAAAGAACAAAAAGTTGCTCTTGTACTTTGGAGGAGAGGTGTCTGCTGAGAAATGCAGGAGCTTCTCTTTGAAATGGAGAATGTAAACCCCATCCCTCCAAATTATTATAATTTTTAAATCAAGAGGCTTTCAGGCAAAGATATGGGAATTAGGAATAACAGTTCTTTACTAGGGAAATTCAGATAGAAATACAGTACTACAAAGAAACAAACTCCAAACCCTGACAAAGTCAGAGTACAACCTGACACCCCGTCAGGCAGGGTGTTGGTAGCAGTTTGATTAAATGGTGGTTGCAGTCCTCCTGCAGTGACAGATGTGATTCAGTTGAAGCAGTGCTCCTTTAGAAGGTGCAGTTTCCCTCCAGAGGTCCAGTGGTGATGTGGAGAAATCTGGTTTTCCTCTGGAGTCCAGTGGAGAAAGGGGCTACCTTAGTGTCCCAAAACCTCTGTTTGTGTCTTGGTAAGAAATGTTGGATTCTTTCCCCTGGATGGAGTAACTTCCAATGGGATGAAGAAAATGACTCCCTGGAGGAAGGATGGGGTGGTTTCAATGGATGGTCCATTAGCAGAATATCTGCCGCAGAGATAAGGCTCACTGCCCCCATCCTCCATAGATGGTGATAGAATAGATACCTTTTATCACACTCTGTATTATAACGTGCGGCTTATAATGAGATGCAGCTTATATGTGGACAAAGAAAGGTTGCTGACACCCAGAAGTGCGGCTTATAATCGTGAAATTTTAACTTAATAATATAATTAAAATTAAATAACTTTATTATTTCTAATTATAATTATTTACTACAACTTCTATTTCTTCCTCTTCTTCTTCTTCTTCTTGTCCTTCTTCTTCTTCTTCTTCTTCTTCTTCTTCTTGTCCTTCTTCTTTTTCTTCTTCTTTTTCTTCTTCTTCTTTCTTTTTAATATTCTTTGTATGTCTATACCTATAATGAATATTACATTTACAGCTACCACTATTTCTTCTTCAACTTACTATTTTTATTATTCATCTTCCTATTATTACTTATCTTCTTCTTATTGGAACCATTTTTTCCTATGTGCTACTTCTTAGTATTCTACTTCTACTTCTACTTTTACTTTTACTTCTACTACTACTTCTTATTCTTATTCTCATTCTCATTCTCATTCTCATTCTCATTCTCATTCTCATTCTCATTCTCATTCTCATTCTTATTATTCTTATTCTTATTCTTATTCTTATTCTTATTCTTATTCTTATTCTTATTCTTATTCTTATTCCTATTCTTATTCTTATTCTTATTTTCTTATTCTAATTCTTCTTATTCTTATATGTTTTCTTTATTCTAATTCTTATATACGTATTCTAATTCTTCCTATTCTTATATTTTCTATTTCTTTTGTTCTTATTCTTTCTCTTTTTCGCAGTCCTACTGCTCGGGCTGCGGAGCCAGACAGTGCAACAGGCTGCAAAGAGCCCGCAGTGCCCGCTGCAGCCAGGACGGATGTTTCTTGTATGGGGCCACCGCTTCCAGACGGGAACGCGAGGCACAGGGCGGCTCTCGGGAGCATGGCTCAGATGGCCCAAGCTCAACCTGCCTCCAGTCAAACCTCCCCATCTTCGCTCCCTCTCTTCTGCATCTCCATGGAACTCCATGAGGCTCACTCCATCCCACTCATCCTTCCCGGGCTGCAAGGGTTTATCACAGAGCTTGTACATGGTACTATCTCCTTGTTGGGCCTGTCCTTGGCTGTGGTCACTTTCTTCCCTTTGGGACAGGCCTGAGCTGTCACCTGCCCGCAACCACAGCCCGCTGAGGGCCTGGTCTTCCAGCCAGGCGGGCAAGAGGCTGGCTGCCTGGGAGTCGGGCTTCACCTTTTCCTCCTCCATGTGCAACATCGTCTGGCATGCCGTGATCCTGGAGGTGCTTCGTGCGGAGCGAGTGGCGCTCCTGGGACTGGGCAGCGCAGGGCCCTGTGCCCGTTATATACCCCTGCATCACCCAGGGCCCGACAGAACGCTGCTGTGTCACAAAGGGCCCACCCGGCACCCCTTCAGCAACCAGACCCCTGGGAGTGACATGGAGCAGCCCCCAGACCGGAGGGCTTGTAGCCCCTTGTTCTGATCCACTGATTAAAATGATCAGAAATGGCTCTGCCTGAATTGGGGTGCAAATGAGACCATGTGCCAAAGTCAGTTGTATGGGTTTTATTGAACAGTAAGTGTCTCTGTTATTGTACAGAGAGAGAATGACAGAGAGAGAAAAACAGAAATGGAAAAGAGGTGGCGGGAGAGGAAGAGAGTGACAGAGGCAGATTAAGTAGAAAACCTCACCACTCTGTGGATCCCAGTGGCATCCCGTGGATGCCCTCCATCTCCATCTTCTTGGTGCTCCAGGTCCCCCACAAACAGGGGGTTGATGCACACTGGGGCTGGCTGGGAAGGCCCAGGTACCTCCCCTGGCAGGGACAAGTTTGACACAGGTTCTTGCAGCAGCCTCTGGCTTTGTTCATCCCTTTGCATCACGAGCAGAGCTCTGCTGCAAGGCCTCAGCAGTGAGTCTGGGCAGCGCTTTGGGGCTCTTGGATGGATTCTGGCACCTCCTCAGCTGCCCCTCACAGGAGTGTCCTGGGCTTGTGGCCTACCTGGGGTGGGGATTTTACAGCCAGTTGGTGTGAGGGAGGATGGGTGTTCACTGCTGTGACCAGAGGTTACCACAGCCCCAGAACTCTCCTCCTCCCTCCCTGTTGTGGGCAGTGTGTGCAAACGCGGCCTCACAGAGGAGCCTGTGGGCTACGGCTTCTCCCAGCCTGAGCCTTGCAGATGCAAGCAAGGAGAAACACTTCTCTAATTTAGAATGAGAAGTTCCTCCCTCCCATAGGCCCTTGCAGGCACATGTCAATCCGTTGAATTCTATTGGTTTATACAGTTGCTCCACCCGTGGTCCGCTCCTATTCTTTTTATTTGTGTTCCCCCTAGATGTTTCTCTACTCTTCTGTTCCCTGTTGGTCCTGTTTTTTTTAGTGTTCAACTCCTGTTACAACCTGTTCCCCCATTGTTTACCCCTCCTCTTCACCCCTTTCTCCTGTTCCCACTGGGCCTTGACCCTCAGATTTGACATTTTTTCCATGTATTTAACCCTGCATCCTCATCCAGTTGTCATCTTTGTCACTGGACCCTCTTACAGGCAATAAACTTTTCTTGGAGCTCCATTCAAGGACGTATCCTTCACCTGCAGTAGTTGACAGTCCAATAAGCATGCTCCAGGCTTTGAGAGTGCTGGTCGCTCACAGAGACCTGTTGAAGCACACCACTTCAGTCTCAGCCTCTTTATACAGAATGGCCATAATGGGCAAAAAGTCTTACATAGAAATGTTTAAACTGCTATCCATAACATATCTGTGTATCACAATCACTGAAAGAGGATTGTGTCTCCCAAGATGCCTTCTTTAAGTGGAGCTTTACACCCAGATATCATGGTGGTTGAGACTCAGAAGAATCAAAGTCTCTAAGTCAACAAATTATAAAGGAACTTAACAAGGTCTCAAGAGAATACTGTAATCAGTTTTGAGAAAAGGTAGAAAGGAAAGAAATTATTATATGGCCCACAGTCAAACAGATAAATTGATAAAACAACTGCAGCCACCACATTAAAAGTAACAGCTATTATTATTTTATTTATTATTATTATTATTATTATTATTATTATTATTATTATTATTATTATTATTATTATTATGTTGTGAATTCTTAGGATACAAAGAAAATCAGGAAAGTGATCTAGTGGCAACAGGGAGAGTCAAAGTCATGATGTTTCTCATATGAGAATATCAGTTCTGTGCATCTGCTTGAAAAATTTGCATGTAATATCAAGAAAGAACATCTGCTGCTCAGTATGCAGCAG
The DNA here is from genome assembly GCF_009819885.2 of Catharus ustulatus. Classification (NCBI taxonomy): domain Eukaryota; kingdom Metazoa; phylum Chordata; class Aves; order Passeriformes; family Turdidae; genus Catharus; species Catharus ustulatus. Next base: position 21,908,916 of record NC_046225.1, on the reverse strand, counting down.
ACCACCAAAGCTGCTGTAGAGAAGAGGAGGGAGGAAGAGACTGATAAGAACTAGATCATGATAAGCAAAAGACGAAGTGGCATCCCAGTGAATGGCATGACCTCTATTATCACTTTCTAAGTCACTTACTCCCACTTCTCAACCAGGGACTAGTGCTCATGATAATGGAGGTAGCTGCCATAGGTGGGTTAAGCTGCTAGCACATTTGCTAACATGGGATAATGTTCATGGAATGAATGTTTTCCAGAACACATAAAATAGAGACTTTCAAAGTAACAAAATCCTTCATATGAACTTTTGAGCACATCACCTAACACTACCTTCCAACAGGTACAGAGTTGAAGTTGGGAATCAAGGATGTAAAATATACACTTGTCAGATACAAGTGGGGAAAATGATACTGGAGTAAATGTATAAGGATCCATTTGTGACTAATCGCTTGTAATGGGAGACATGGGAGTCAGATGTATAAAAAGCTATTGCTTCAGGTATGATTTTTAGTGTCATAAGGGCCTTATTTTTATTTCTTTTTAGCACTTTCAATGGTTCACTACACTGAAAAGCTAGAAATTACAGGATGGAGTTCTCAAATGAAGTTACTACCTGCACAATGCAAAGAAAACCATGTGGGTTTTCCTTTCTGAGTATCTTAGTAATTCAGAAATTCAGTATTAAGGGCATGTAAAATATTATCTAAAATCTGTGGGCTTTATTTCATATGTATCCATATAGGCACAGACTTTTAGGGAACCTTTTCTTCCTTTTAAAGAGTGATAATAAACAATTTGTTTTTATTTCCATTATTTTCACATGCCTGTGTTAGTTGTCTTTCTCTAGGTTTCTATACCATCCATATTAAAGAAAATATACTACTTGAGACCATTTCAGCAGCCCGTTTATACTTCAGTGCTGCTCAAAAGATGTTTTAAGATGGGCTCTATTTGGGATGAGAGGAGCACAATTATCTAATAATCTAATAATAATTTAAAAATCTGTGCTACCATCTGTGCAAAAGCCCTGATAGAGGCTCTACTTCAGCACAGTATGACTTGCTTAAAAAAAATGAATCAGTATCTTTAGTAGACAGGGTTTTTTACTATCAGAACAATCTTTCTTCTTCATATTATATGCACAGAGGTCCATTTCTAAGAAAGGTAACTAAGAGGGTATTACTGTTATAAAAAGTCACTGTACTTGTTATATGCATCAACTCTGATTAATGGATTCTGTAAAACAGAGGGAACTGAATTTTTAGTATAATCTGGAGAATTTTGTGAGGTACAATATTATGAAGTGCCAAGCGTGGTTATTAGTCACAGAAGGATCTGAGACTTCTGCTTATTTAATCAGTGAACAGAAATATTCAAAAAATGTGTAATTTTGTGAGTCACTACCACAGAGCTATTTTTTGCAGAAATTATTTTCTGATTTTGAGCAATGAGCAAAGTTGTTCAAAACCTGTTCTCTCTTCTGCCATGCACCTGTGAGCCCCTGGAGTGCAAGCTAGTGTGCAGTTATGGTGTTAGCCCCATGTAAACATAGATGCAGACCATTTTAGTGTTTCAGCTTAATCTAGAAAGAACAGCTGCATAATACCATGGATTTATATAAATATAAAAGCAATTCTACTACAACATAAATAAAGTCTACACTCTGAAAACTGCAATTCATTTTGCCTTCAGAGCCTGAGGAATAAATGGTAAGTAAAATGAACAGAAAAGGGGGAACGAGACCTTGAGGAGGCTGCCTTGTGCAGCTTCACCACCTGCACAGTCATAGACAACTTTTGCTTAGCCAGCTGGAGCGACTTTTGTTCAGAAAGCTTCTGTCAAGTACTACTTCTTTTGGTATTCTCTTAGTCTGAATGGCCTTCTGGTTGGGTTAGGGAGAAGGTAAGCAGAGGGGAAAAGAAAAAAAGGGAAAAAATAATAATGTTTCAAGACATTTTGGTTTCCTCTATGAATTGTACATAAAATAAAGAGGTTAGTAGAGTTTTCTTCCTCTTGTGTCCTTCCAACTGTGGAAAAAAGGTAGGATATGATTCTTGGTTATCTGTCAGGACTAAGGCAGCAAGGAAAATTCGGGAGACGTATACAGAAACAGTAGAGTTGAAATACACACAATTAAATATTTAATTGTAATTATTCTATGTCAGGGAATTTCGTTAAACCTCAGACTTAAATCTGAAATACTCTCCTTTGCTTCACTTAATACCCATAAAATCTAAAAGCAAGGCTTTTTAGCATCTTCTGGAGCATCATGTTGTGTAATGACTTCGAGATGTTTATTTCAAAAACACTTTGGAAGAGAATTTTTATATGAGACACGTCTCAAAGTTGTGTCAAGTAAGAGGCTTTCTGATAGGTATCATCTTATTAATATCTACCTCTTGTGAGTCATAATTCATTTTGTCACAGACTAAAGCAGCAGTACTTTGCTTTGATTAAAATGATAGCTTTGTTCACTCTTCAATGTTTGGAGCCATTGCGTTACAAGGGTCACTTTGTGCCTCCTCTGTCACCACGACCTTCGAATTAGTGCTTTACTTTCCACTTCAGTCTAACATCCTATTTTCATTTACTTGGTGGTTCCATGGTTCAATAGCACTTAGAGGGATGTTGACAGCAAATGGAAAAGTTTGAAGATGCACGTGTTTAAAATAAGACTGCCTAAACCTGTTGCATACCAAATTTATTTTCTTTTTCTTTTCAGATTAATGACAGTTACTTTAAATGATAGGTTTGATTTTGTTCTTCAACAATTACTATTTTTTTTCTTTTTCCTTCCCACCATCGTCTCCCCCTGCCCTACCATCCCCTGAGCCTCACATCTGTGCAAGGGGTTTGTGTCTCAGTCTACACTGAGGTCAATCAGTCTTCTTTCTGCTAGAAGTTAGTACATCCAGCTTTGGGTAGAAAAGTATAATATCTTCCAAAGATGTTGTAAATATGATGTACTCTGCTCACTGCAGCTGACATGAAAGCACAGCCCGGGGAAGGGAACACTGAGGTTGTGTCTTGACAGTCCTGAGCTGCTCTTCCATCCTGTAGAAGGAGGAGCTATTTCTTCTCATCTGTCCTGAAGAAGCCTCTGTGGTAGGACTCAAGGAAACAAATTTAACATCCAGATGGCATGTTGACTAACAAAAATGTTCTCACATTCACAGGGATAATGGGGACACAGAAATACACCTACCACAGTCTAACAGGAATGCAGAATCTTGCTGAATCTGAGTCTGCTGCTGTATTTTTGCTTGAATGAGATAATTGTAACACACAGGTAACTCTTCAGTATTTCTCTTAATGCTTTAGACATGTATCTCACTGCTCTTCATTCTGAAATATATGCATCCTAGAATGATATATTTTATCTTTTAAATTAAATTATAAGTATTTTTTAATGTGATGTCCCTTGAGAGATACGACACAACATGGATAATTTTTACACCTTTGGGAATCTTTGGATATTTTCCCTCAGTTTCACTTGTTGACAATCTTTACTTTTGTGGTCAAAGTTACTATGTATTTAACCTTTGTGTTACTCACAGTAAAGCACTCTAGTAACGAAGAAATCAAATTCTGTTAATGCTTGCTGTCCTGTTTGATAATGACTTTTGTTTTCTTGACAGTCTTGGAATGTACTGCCTGAGTCATCTCTTCTCACATTCCTTGATGATGTCTCAACCCCTTTCAGTCAGAGGTAAAAGCAGGGCACTCAAGTGGATTTATTTATTAGAAGTTTTTAATGACCTTCATGTATTAAATGAAGTGAGTTTTGTGTGATCTGGCTTTATTTGATCTCTTGTTAGCATTGAACATACTGGATCAGGCGCAGAAGATGCTCTTGCAGCACCTAGTACTTTGACTGCCATGAGTGTTTGACGTCCAGGGGAGTGTAGTCCTGCTGTGCATCTCTGAACATGCATTTCAGGTGATTGACTCAGGTTGAGGGGGCCAGTTGAGAGTTGAATTTATTGTCTCATCGTTTACTGTTGTAATTTTAGCACTTCTTTTTACCAGCCTGTTCATGCATCTGTTCATTCCTCTGGCTTATGTTATTACTTATACACGGATGACATATAGATCCACAATTCCTGTTGGTGTTCCCAGACTTTGCCTTGGTATTTCTCTGCCTGTATCATCTCCATAACTGGATATATGCTAATCTTTTACTACAAACAAAGAAGTCAAAAAGGATTCTCTTTAATCTTGTTGTGTACTTTTTCTGCTCATAAGTATTTCATGTCTCAAATATTGCTTCTCTTTCCCTATGTTACAATACTCTGTGAGAGTTTTAAAATGTTCATTGTAATTTATTGTATAATTAGCACCTTGTAGATCAAAACTGTATTTTTTCCCATTAATTGTATGTTCGGGGGTTTTTTTTAATGCAGCGCTTCAGGTATTTTAATTTTGTTTTTACTGCTTATTTAACAGATCCAAAAATCCCTGAAACAAATGATCCCTGGTCTCTGTAAGTCAGGCAGAGCACAAGTTATATTAAAAGACTACCACTTTTCAGTCCAATGACCTAAATTTTATATTGCAGAAAATACAAAAGCTACTGCCTGCTTTTTACCATGTGCAATCACTTTTATATGATTTGACTTCTTTTTGTAGACTTGCCCAGAATATCAATTGTGTTTATAAATTGTGTCTACTCTCTTTCTTTCCTAAACTGTAGGAGCTATAAATATAGGAAGAACCATTTTTGAACAGCATTTTCCTCTCTGGTTTCTTCTATATTAGATCTTCCTGACTTTTAACAGCATAATTTGTCAACTTGCAGTGTACTTTCAGTCTTCATTTAAACTTTATCTTAATTTTTTCAAAATATCTACCCTTTTGTTACACACTATTTATAATTTAATTTTTGGCTTGGCATGTGTTCTTTTTTATTCAATATACATTTAATGTTAAAAATATTTAAATTACTTAATAAGTCAGAGATTGATAACACAGCTGTCGTTGTTTTACTTTGTTGAGAGTTATATGAACTGCATTTAATTTTTTTGCTAATGCCATTCTTATGCCCTTATAAAATACATGTTTCATTTATTTGACGAAATTTTTCAGTATGACCATAAATATATACAATTATTGCAGCATTAATGGTTTCTTATCTGTAAGGAACTATCCCTTCTGATGTTTCTATAACTAGTATTGTCCTGGTTTCAAGGGACAGTATTACCAGGAAAAGGAAAAGGTGAGAGGTTTTTTTTAAACAAAAAAAAAAAAAAAAAAAAAAAAACCAAAAAAACCACCGGATACTAAAAGTCCCCTCCCTCCCAGTTTACTATAATTTGGAAATTCAGGAACTCTCAGGCAAAAGGTATGGGTTTGGAATAACAGTTCTTTACTGATATAGCTACAAGACAAACAAAAGCAGTATCAGTTATGAGGAAAAAAAAAAACAGTGACAGAACAGAACAAAACTCAGTCGCAGTCCCTTTCTCCAGTCACAGATGCCCCTCCTCCTCCGCACAGTTCCGAGGGAGCAGGGCAGGGCAGCCTCTCAGTCGCGGCTGCTGCAGGAGCAGGAGAGCGAGGCGGCACCGGCCGTCCCACGTGGGAGAAGTGTGAGGGAAGAACTTGCTCACTGTGGGCGTCCCGGTTTTCAGTGCTGTTCTGAGAAGCAGGAAGTTTTAGCAGTCGGAGTGCAGAGGCCTGGTCCCACCACGGAGAAAAGCAACTTCTCTCTCCGAGTTCGGGCCGGCGAGCTGCGAATGTCCCCCCACCCCCGGAAGGACAAAGCAGCCGTCGACCATCCCTTTGTCTTGAGCACTTAACAGCTAAGGGGAGCCACTCCGGCCAGCTTAACATAATAATGGGAAAAATTTCTAAAAACTCCCCCAACCCCCAACAAGTATGTTGACATTCATTAAAAGTGGCTAATCTTGTTCTAAAATTATGGTGAAGGAAGCATCAGCATGATTCTTGTATTGAGCTAGAGAACCAGCCTCAGCAGGAAAGGTGTAAATCCAGCAGGGAAAGCAAGGACATGGTTAAAAATTTGGGCATAAGTTGAGGGAATTCCTGTGAACTCACAGGTCAGATATAGACTTACAGCTCAGACTTAAAATCAGAAAGTCTTTGGAAGAGATAACATCCAATGTGGGAGCAAGTGAGATAAGATGCTGCTGGGAGAGAGGGTTATTACTGTATGGGGTATGCAACAATTTAATTCCCTCCACCATTGCCAGCAACTCTTGTGGGACTGGACATTTTCAGATTGATAGTTGTAGCATGGGTGCACAAAGTTAACCTAAGCTTTTGTCACAGCTTAAAAAGTAAGTAATTCATCTGGTGAGTAAATGGACTGAAGGTATATCAGGGAAAGCTTATTTGCAAACTGTCAGCAAAACCCTATAGATTTCTCACAGCAGAGATCTGTAAATTTGTTAGAACTCATTGGCTTGATTTATGTTCTCTATGATGCACTGGGTGTGGTGCTGCTGAGTTGCTCTAGGGTGAGATGTGGCAAAGGGACCAGCTGGGAAAGGATGTGTTTGTTAGCCAATGTTGTTTAGTTTTGTTGTGTTCAAGCTTCATGTGATGACAGACCAAACCATTCTTGCAGAAGCTGAGAACTTTTATTCCAACTCCTTATGCAGCTGTTGAGCGTGGCTATCCCTCTCACTCTCACCCAGGCAATACAGTTGGTTTTAGCACAGAAGCTATTTCATTCCCCTGAATTAAGCACTTGGATCCTTGAGGCCAGTCAGACTTACCCCCTGGCAGAAAATGTATTGATAAGTGCAAGGTTTGTGCAGCCACCAGAAACTTCAGGGATTGGCATGCTGTTTGTAACTGCCTGCAGCAGCATGCTGAGGACATGTGACAGTGCTCCACTGTTGTTTTGATAGATGTGCTTGAAGACATGAAGAATGTGCAACTGCTTTCTTCTTGGGCTTCCAAAAGAATAATGATGCTACTGTATGTTAATTTCTAACAGCCCACAACAAATACTGCTGGGAAATAGATAATAAGTCATGAAAACATTAGATGCTAACAGCATGACGAGTGCTTTTAGCTGTCCTTGGGGATTATGAAAGATGAGATTGTGGCTTGTGGTCAAGGAGCCTGAGTGGGAAGGTCTGGAGTAATGAACAGACAGAACTGGAAGATGGTTTGGTGGGTTTGGGGAAGCAGAAGACTGAAAACAAAAGTCTCAACAGAGAGGATGAGGAACCTTGGGCTCAAGGAGCAGAGTCCTGACTCCTCTGCAACTCACGGTTTTCTGGAGACACCAACAGGCTTCAGCTAATCACTGAGGTGTGTGCTGGAGCCTGGCTTGTGGGATACCTATGCCTAATGTCCTTGAGTGGTTTCATGAAGAAGCACCAATTGGCCTTTTTTTCAAAGCTGTAGCTCATAATCAACAATTTGCACTTAAAATTACATTTTTGGTCACATAATGTGTGCCTACTCATTTGTCAGAAAATCCTGGTAGTAGCCATTAGTGGATTTTTATGAATTAAGGTTTTGTTTTAATACTGATTTTACAAAAATATTTTAAATTATTTTGTGTTGTATTTGTATTCATATTTATATTTCTATTCATATTCAAGCTCATTTTCTCTTCCCTTTTGAAAATAATTTTAAGCTTTGTGTCTTACAAACTTGCAAACATTAACATGCAAAAATATTAGCAAGAGGAAAACAGACATTCAAAGCAAATGTTTAACAGATGTTTAAGCCCTCCACATCTTTCTAACACATTGGATTTTTTTTCTGACCAAATGCATGGTGGTCTCAAGGCTTATCTTTTTTCCTCTCATCTTGCTTCTCATCCAAGCAATATTCTTCCTAAAATTTTTCTTAAGCTGATAATATTGCTACAGTCAGAGTAACTGGCTTTTATGTACTCTCATTTTATTCCCCTTTCCTAAATACGGATTGATTATTCTGTATTCATAAATGCCAACTCACTTTGGTAGATTCATTAAATCCTTTTCTCATGTGCTATGTTTCTTTATTTTGTATCTGTACTGGCAATTTGAATTTCCCAACCCAAGGCATTTCAGTGCTTAGGATTTTTTGCATTCCTTCAGATGTTACAATTTCCATTTACAATTTTCAATCCTAATATGATGAATAGTATTCTTTCCCTTCTTCTTCAGTTGCTCTTTTGTTAAGTACTAATGTTCTTAATGAACACAGAAGCAGTATTTTCATTTGGAGACTATAACGAAATTGACTTTGGCTGCATGTCAGTGGAAATCAAGTTTCCTGCTTCATTTTTCATCTTTCCCTTTTATGGTTTAAGAAACTTTTGCTGTTTATTAAATCACCCTCCAGAATTGCAGCTCAGCTTCGATTCTAATAAATCTCAGTTGATCTGTACACTTAGAAATTTCAAAAATGTATGCTTGTTTTCAATCCACTTTTGGAAATAGTTTTATCTGTCTGCAGTTGATGCCTGTACCTTCATATTTTGTCATGTTGCCCAACCTGGAAATTCCTAGGAAGTTTTTAATCTTTGCCTTGAGAAATCTTTGCTGTTTGCTTTAGTGGAGGGCTTGTACTCTTTAATTTCATTATCTTTTCTTGTTAGTTACCCAAGCTTGTCCTTTTGAAACATAAAAAAAAAAATTCCCTTAGCCCAGTGTTATTTCACCAAGACATCCTGCAGTAAACTCACACCATTATTAGATTTTTATTGTGTAACTTTCTCAGATAACATTTATTATTGTTTTACCATATAGAACTGTAAATATCCTAAAGTCAAAGCAGAGCCTTCTGCTGCATTTGTGACTTTGTCCCTGCCAGCTGTTCTGTTTAATGTTTCTATATTAGTATATGTTAAGAAGAGCTTTGAACTCTCAGTGTTTACTGGCAAAGGTGAGATCACATGTAAGTCCATAGTTTCAGCATTTCTCCATCTTGCATTGTTACAGAGATAGCTTCTCTATTAAAATACAATTCTTTTGATCTGAACCCTTGGATATCTGACTGTAAAACATAAGAATTTCTAGGATTGATTTTTTAAACAAACAAACAAACAAACAAACAAGTTAGAATATGCCTCATCCCTTTAAAAAACCCAAAAAAAAATACAAAAGCTTAATCTGAAGAGTGTATGGTAGCAAAAAAGACATTTGAGATGATTTTGTTGAGTGGACAATATGGCAATGATGTAACATATCTAAAAGGAGTACACAGATAAAGTTCCTGGTCCTCAATGTCCTTTACCATGCTTGAAATGCAAATCAAAATGTGAATTTTGTAATCCATGATGTCTTAGACAAACAAGCAAAATGCTGTTGATTTAAGAAGTGCAATTTGATACAGTGTGTATTATAAGGGATAAAGGGGAAAGTAACGTGGCACATTAGTAGGGTACACACTATTAACAAGTGCCATGAACTGCTGGTTCATATTTTAGACAGGCATTACCTGTTGCAGAATTGCACTGTAACACCTCCCACATAGAAAATACTGCTTATTTTCCTTTCCTTAATATAATGTTTTTAGAATGCTATTTTTCTATGGTGAAAGATTAAAAAAAAAAAAAACAAAACAAAACCAAACACCAATAAATCCCAAAATGATCTTTGCTTTTTTGACAAATACATTATCAGTGGAAGAGGATGATAATTTGTCACTCAGCAATTTTGGAGAGTTCTGTAAAGAAAGAAATAAATTACTTTAATGGTATTATTTCCCAACTGCAGCACTTTCCATGGGGTTTTCTGATTTATCTAACATGTTTATCCATTCCATCTTTCTCAGTTATGACATTTTGAAGAAAAATTAAAATATTTAAAGAACATTACCAACTATTAGAAACATGGAGTGCAGCCTGTGGGAAGTATGATAGCGCCAGTCATTTTATCATCAGTGAAGGTTTGCATTGTTATAAGGAAATCATAGTTGCTTTTGCCTGCTTATCTCTGTAGTGTGGGCCATTAAGATTTAAGAAATTAGTTTTTATTTCAAAACAGGAAATGAAGACAATTTTTTCTCCCCATATGTTCCACCTTGGTGTAAAGCAAGACCTGCAATTATTTGCATAAACCACCATTTTAGACAAACGTGGCAGGCAAAGCTCATGACAAGAATTTGAAACAAGCTGTTGGGTGCTAGTTCAGTAACAGAGAGAGTGTCCTCGATCACTGCTGTGCTGAAACAATATCAGCTTTGTTCTTTCCTTATAACCTCAGCGGTCTCAACTACACCAGGCAATGTGTGCTTCCTTGTTTTGAAGCAGTTTCTTTGCTGCAATTCTTCTGCTGCTTGCTCGATATTTTTTTTTTTAGTTAAGGGAGAGCAAAAAATTTTATATCCTAAACAATGGGACCCAGGAATAGGCCCCAGATGCTGTCTTTGCGCTCATGTTGCAGGTGCCTTTAGTAGGTGTAAGGATGAATTCTCAGTGTACAGCATTGGCATCACTAGGCAGGAGCATGTCCATGTTTTCCAAGAAAGATAACAGGAACATTGATGCACTGAAGGGCTACAGAGGACTTCTCATGTGGAGAGGTGCTGGCTGTGGATGATGAATTTGGGCATCACTGGCTGCAGGAAGGACAGTAGATTCCCAGCCTCGGGGTTACTGATTGCAGCAAAGTGGCAGCTTGTGGCAGCTGGACAGATGTGCTCCCGGAGTGGTTGTATAAAAAGGCCAAAGCTAACACCACTCTGTGTTATCTCAACAATAATTTATTGTCAAGAAAAATAATTAAGAGAAGTGCAGCTAAAAGCTAATATGTTGCAAGAAACTGTAACGATGACACTAATTCCCTTTCAGGTGCCAGTTTATAATAGAAATTCATTAACAATAAAAAATATGCATGTAAGGTGTGAAACAGAAAAGAATTTATTAAGAAATCACAGTTCTTTAAACCCAGCAGGTTGCTGGGTAAATTTGGCCAATTTTCATGCTGGATAAGGAATACCCAAGTGGACACTCTGGTTGTCACTACACTGCCTGTTTCTTTCTATGTTTTCTGCTTCCTTGAAGTCCCTGATCCCTCTCAACCCGTACACCCACAAAGACATTCTTCACACTGCTTAATGGATCTCCAGGGCATCTTTAGGGAGTTACAGCTGTCTGGTGTGCAAACAACACATGATCAAGTCTGTTTCCAAGACATTGTGGGAGTGAGGCAGAAGTTGTAAAGCTTGTACAATTTACCAAAAGTACACATTTTATCCCTCTCTTGGGTTTAACTAGCTTTAGGTTTTCAACTGCATTATTTTTTGCTGCTGTTTTATTTCATTCCTGAAAATGTCTTTGTCTAGCCTTGCTTCCTTCTGTGAGCACTAGATTTCATCTACGGTCATGGACTTCTGCTGTACTACATAAATTTGGGAAAGGACATATTAAAAATTAATGTGCAAACTCACTTGAGGGAGAGGAGAAAGAAAGGAAATGTTGCAGATTTCCCCTCAGGAACACAGAAACAGATGAGAAAAAAATTTTTTCAGCTGCAGGATCACTGCTGTCTGTGGTGAGCAAGAGGATGGCGGTATGGACTTACAAAGCCCTATTTAGGCAGGACAGACTCAAGCACATCTGCAGGGATGAGACTAGGAGTAGTGAAAAATAGCAGAAAGAGATTTAATACCCAAGCAGGACAGCCAAGAGCAGTAGTTTTTGGGCAATGACTCTTTTGTTTAGATACCATATCAAAGAAAAAACTTGTGGGATGAAGTAAAGAGCCTAAGACACATAGTCCTTATCTATCTACTGCCTTCTCTCTCCCTCTCTTTTTAATAGTAGCTCAATATATTTTAATGGGAAGTATCTAAGTATTTTTGCTAACAATCTCAAAACAGTATTTGGGGTTTTCTGGAGAGAAGTCCCCCTTTTGTACTCAAATGATTATGGAATGTATCCAAATATTTCCACAAAATTGACTGATACTAAAAAAAGTGTACTATTCCTGGGGGACAAAAGAAATCTATATATTATAAATGCCTTGAATACTTAGTGGCCTATGGGCACACAGCTTGTCATGAAAGATGACTAAAATTTAAATAGATAATGTATGCAATTAAAAAAAAAATCGTATTACCATACACTGAAGTATGGCATATATTCGACTTTGGAGGAAGATTCATATATCATGTGTATGGCACAGGGCTCTACTCATGAATTATTTGCTTCTATTGCAGTACACGTGCACTACATGATAGATTAAAGGATACAATCCAAGTTGTAGTTGACATGTAAAAGCAGTGCTGTGCATAGAGACATAATTTATGAAATAAATATTATGCAATCATAAGTTTTCGATAGGACCTGCTTTCTTTCTCTTTTGAGACGGAATAATAATAAGTAAGGTTAAAAAAAAAACTCTTGAGGAAAGCACTAGGGGTTTTATATACAAAGAAATATCTTACCTGTGGTTTTTATCTAGTTGAGTGCTCACACTGGTATTTACAGTAATTTCACGATTATAAGCCACACCAATTATAAGCCGCACTTCCGGGAGTCAGAACCTTTTCATTCTTTGTCCATATACAAACCACACCTGATTATAAGCCCCACGTTACAATACAGAGTGTGATAAAAGGTACCTATTCTATCTGTTGAGGATGCGGGAAGTGATCCTTATCTCCACGGGAGATATTCTGTTAATGGGTCATCCATTGAAACCAGGCAGGGCATTGTTCTTTATCTTTTCACAACTCATCCTTCCTCCAGCGAGTCATTTTCTGCTAATGGCCCATTGAGTCCCACTGTGTGAATGATAAAATTACTTCATCCCATTGGAAGTTGCTCCAACCAGGGGGAAGAATCCAACATTTCTTACCAAGACACAAACAGAGGTTTTGGGACACTAAGGTAGCACATTTTTTCCGCTGGACTCCAGAGGAAAACCGGATTTCTTAACATCACCAAAGGAGAAACGGAGGGAAACTGCACCTTCTATAAGACCACTGCTTCAAATGAATCACATCTGTAACTGCAAAAGGACTGCAGCCAACACTTAATGGAACTGCTACCAATACCCTGTCTGACAGGGTGTCAGGTTGTACTCTGACTTTGTCAGGGTTTGGAGTTTGTTTCCTTGTAGTACTGTATTTCTATCTGAATTTCCCCAGTAAAGAACTGTTATTCCTAATTACCATATTTTTAACTGAAAGCCACTTGATTTAAAAATTATAAAAATTTGGAGGGATGGAGTTTACATTCTCCATTTCAAAGAAAAGCTCCTGCATTTCTCAGCAGACACCTCTCCTCCAAAGTACAAGAGCAACTTTTCGTCCTTTGTACATATATAAGTTGCACCTGATTATAAGCCGCACTTCAGGTTCGGACCAAAATTTTAGTCAAAATGGTGCGCCTAATAATTGTGAAATTACTGTACATATTCACATATCTTCTAGAGTCACAGTATTGTTTGGCTTGGGAAGTACATCTAAAATCCTCTACTGAAGAAGGAGGCTGAGACCACCCAAGCCCGCCCCTCCGTCTCCTGATTGCGGCTTTGGGCTGGGACTTGAGCTGCCCAACAGCACCTGAGGTACAATAAAGGTGACACCATTGTTTAATTACCTCTGCTCTAGGGACAAGGAAACAAGACTGAGGCGGGAGAATGTATCCACAAGAAAGCCAAACCCAGCAGCTATCCTGAAAATCAGCCTGGGCCAGGCTCGGGCTGGGAGAGGCCGTAGCCCAAAGACTCCTCTGCTGAGGCCACGTTTGCACACACTGCCCACAACAGGGAGGGAGGAGGAGAGTTCTGGGGCTGTGGTAACCTCTGGTCACAGCAGTGAACACCCATCCTCCCTCACACCAACTGGCTGTAAAATCCCCACCCCAGGTAGGCCACAAGCCCAGGACACTCCTGTGAGGGGCAGCTGAGGAGGTGCCAGAATCCATCCAAGAGCCCCAAAGCGCTGCCCAGACTCACTGCTGAGGCCTTGCAGCAGAGCTCTGCTCGTGATGCAAAGGGATGAACAGAGCCAGAGGCTGCTGCAAGAGCCTGTGTCAAACTTGTCCTTGCCAGGGGAGGTACCTGGGCCTTCCCAGCCAGCCCCAGTGTGCATCAACACCCTGAACTCGGTGTTTGTGGGGGACCTGGAGCACCAAGAAGATGGAGATGGAGGGCATCCATGGGATGCCACTGGGATCCACAGAGTGGTGAGGTTTTCTACTTAATCTGCCTCTGTCACTCTCCTTCTCTCCTGCCACCTCTGTTTTTCTCTCTCTGTCATTCTCTCTCTGTACAATAACAGAGACACTTATTGTTCAATAAAACCCATACTACTGACTTTGGCACATGGTCTCATTTGCACCCCAATTCAGGCAGAGCCATTTCTGATCATTTTAATCAGTGGATCAGAACAAGGGGCTACAAGCCCTCCGGTCTGGGGGCTGCTCCATGTCACTCCCAGGGATCTGGTTGCTGAAGGGGTGCCGGGTGGGCCCTTTGTGACACAGCAGCGTTCTGTCGGGCCCTGGGTGATGCATGGGGTATATAACGGGCACAGGGCCCTGCGCTGCCCAGTCCCAGGAGCGCCGCTCGCTCAGCAGGAAGCACCTCCGGGATCACTGCACGCCAGACGATGTTGCACGTGGAGGAGGAAAAGGTGAAGCCCGACTCCCAGGCAGCCAGCCTCTTGCCCACCCGGTTGGAAGACCAGGCCCTCAGTGGGCAGTGGCTGCGGGCAGGTGACAGCTCAGGCCTGTCAAAGGGAAAGAAAGTGACCACAGCCAGGGACAGGCCCAACAAGGAGATAGCACCACGTACAAGCTCTGTGATAAACCCTTGCAGCCCGGGAAGGATGAGTGGGACGGAGTGAGCCTCATTGAGCTCCGTGAAGATGCAGAAGAGAGGGAGCGAAGATGGGGAGGTTTGACTGGAGGCAGGTTCCCCATGCCTGCCCCTCGCGAGGTCTGGGTTGAGCTTGGGCATCGGAGCCGTGCTCCCGAGGGCCGCCCTGTGCCTCGCGTCCCCGTCTGGAAGCGGTGGCCCCATACAAGAAACATCCGTCCTGGCTGCGGCGGGCACTGCAGGCTCTGCGCAGCCTGTTCCACTGCCTGGCTCCCCAGTCCGAGCAGTAGGGCTGTGAAAAAGAGAAAGAATAAGAACAAAAGAAATAGAAAATATAAGAATAGGAAGAATTAGAATAAGAATGTAAGAGTTAGAATAAACAAAAAATATACGAATAAGAAGAATTACAATAAGAATAAGAATAAGAAAATAAGAATAAGAATAAGAATAAGAATAAGAATAAGAATAAGAATAAGAATAAGAAGAAGAAGAAGAAGAAGTAGAAGTAGAAGTAGAAGTAGAAGTAGAAGTAGAAGTAGAAGTAGAAGTAGAAGTAGAAGAATAATAAGTAGAAGCACATAAGAAGAAATGGCTACAATAAGAAGAAGATGAGTAATAATAGGATGAAGAATAATACAAATAGTAAGATGAAGAAGAAATAGTGGTAGTTGTAAATGTCATATTCATTATAGGTATAGACATATGAAGAATAATACAACAAAGAAGAAGAAGAAAAAGAAGAAGGAAAAGAAGAAGAAGGGGAAGAAGAAGAAGAAGAAGTGGAAGAAATAGAAGTTGTAGTAAATAATTATAATTAGAAATAACAAAGTTATATAATTTTAATTATATTATCAAATTAAAATACGTATTCACATATCTTCTAGAGTCACAGTATTGTTTGTGTTGGGAAGTACCTCTAAAATCCTCTACTGAAGAAGGAGGCTGAGACCACCCAAGCCCACCCCTCCTTCAGTGGATCAGTGGATCAGAACAAGGGGTTGGAAGCCCGCCGGCCTGGGGGCTGCTCCTTGTCACTCCCAGGGATCTGGTTGCTGAAGGGGTGCCGGGTGGGCCCTTTGTGACACAGCAGCATTCTGTCGGGCCCTGGGTGATGCATGGGGTATATAACGGGCACAGGGCCCTGCGCTGCCCAGTCCCAGGAGCGCCGCTCGCTCAGCAGGAAGCACCTCCGGGATCACTGCACGCCAGACGATGTTGCACGTGGAGGAGGAAAAGGTGAAGCCCGACTCCCAGGCAGCCAGCCTCTTGCCCGCCTGGCTTGAAGACCAGGCCCTCAGTGGGCAGTGGCTTCGGGCAGGTGACAGCTCAGGCCTGTCCCAAAGGGAAGAAAGTGACCACAGCCAAGGACAGGCCCAACAAGGAGAAAGCGCCATGTACAAGCTCTGTGATAAACCCTTGCAGCCAGAGAAGGATGAGTGGGACGGAGTGAGCCTCATTGAGCTCCGTGAAGATGCAGAAGAGAGGGAGCGAAGATGGGGAGGTTTGACTGGAGGCAGGTTCCCCATGCCTGCCCCTCGCGAGGCCTGGGTTGAGCTTGGGCCATCTGAGCCGTGCTCCTGAGGGCTGCCCTGTGCCTCGCGTCCCCGTCTGGAAGCGGTGGCCCCATACAAGAAACATCCGTCCTGGTTGCGGCGGGCACTGCGGGTTCTGCGCAGCCTGTTCCGCTGCCTGGCTCCCCAGCCCGAGCAGTAGGGCTGTGAAAAAGAGAAAGAATAAGAACAAAAGAAATAGAAAATATAAGAATAGGAAGAATTAGAATAAGAATGTACGAATTAGGATAAACAGAAAATACAGGAATAAGAAGAATTAGAATAAGAATATAAAAAGAAGAAGAAGTAGAAGAAGAAGAAGAAGAAGAAGAAGAAGAAGAAGAAATAGAAGTAGAAGTAGAAGTAGAAGTAGAAGTAGAAGTAGAAGCAGAAGTAGAAGTAGAAGTAGAATTAGTAGAAGAAGTAGAAGAAGAATTAGAAATAGAAGTAGAAGAATAATAAGTAGAAGCACATAAGAAGAAATGGCTACAATAAGAAGAAGATGAGTAATAATAGTATATAGAATACAGTAAATTCACGAATACAAGCCGCACTGAGTATAAGTCGCATCCCTTGGTGTTGGCAAATATTTCGGTTTTTGTCCCTAAATAAGCCGCACCTGAGTATAAGCCGCTTTGTCGTTCGCAGCGAGGACCCTCGTGCAACAAAGTTGCCAAATACTAACAGAACGGCGGCAGAGCGGGGTTTACTGGCTCAGCTAAGGTTGTGCAGGCTCAGGCCGATAGGGGCTGCCGACGGGGTCAGGTAGCCCAACCCGGTGCTGCCGCTCGGCAGGGCCACTGGGGGCCAGCCGCCGCTGCCACTGGACTCAGTCACCACGGCCCGGCGCTACCCTGTGGTGGCAGGCAGGGACGGAGCCCCCCGCCGCCTCCCAGAGCCGCGGCATTGGCGGCCCGGGTCCCCCGCCACCTCCCCAAGCCGCGGCAGGGGCGGCCTGGGTCCCCCGTCGCCTCCCTGAGCCACGGCAGGGGCGGCCCGGGTCCCCCGCTGCCTCCCCGAGCCGTGGCAAGGGCAGCCCGGGTCCCCTGCCACCTCCCAGAGCCGCGGCAGTGGTGGCCCGAGTCCCCCCTCTCCTCCCCGAGCTGTGGCAATGGCGGCGCGGGGCCCCCCTGTCTCTCCCTGGTCTGTGGTGAAGTAGGGAGCTCTCCCGCCTCTCTCCCCACCCCCCGTGCCTCCTGCAGGCAGCCAGGCTCCACCCGTGGTGCAACACAGTAGCAATTTGTAACAATCGCAAAATGCCGACTTTGCAGAAGCTCGGCTCGGCACTCTGGCTGGCACTTCTGAGGTTGTAAATGTCAGAAAATTATTCACATATTAGCCGCTCCTGAGTATTAGCCACATTTCCGGTTTAGGAGCAAAATCTTAGTCAAATTGGTGCGGCTTGTATTCGTGAAATTACTGTAATAAAAAACAGTAAGATGAAGAAAAAGTAGTGGTACTGTAAATGTCATATTCATTATAGGTACAGACATATGAAGGCTAATACAATAAAGAAGAAGAAGAAAAAGAAGAAGAAGAAGAAGAAGGACAAGAAGAAGAAGAGGAGGAAAAAATAGAAGTTGTAGTAAATAATTAAAACTAGAAAAAATAAAGTTATTTAATTTTAACTATATTATCAAATTAAAATACGTATTCACATATCTGCTAGAGTCTCAGTATTGTTTGGGTTGGAAAGTACCTCTAAAATTCTCTACTGAAGAAGGAGGCTGAGATCACCCAAGCCCACCCCTCCTTCTCCTGAATGCGGCTTTGGGCTGGGACTTGAGCTGCCCAACAGCACCTGAGGTACAATAAAGGTGACACCATTGTTTAATTACCTCTGCTCTAGGGACAAGGAAACAAGACTGAGGCGGGAGAATGTATCCACAAGAAAGCCAAACCCAGCAGCTGTCCTGAAAATCAGCCTGGGCCAGGCTCGGGCTGGGAGAGGCCGTAGCCCACAGGCTCCTCTGCTGAGGCCACGTTTGCACACACTGCCCACAACAGGGAGGGAGGAGGAGAGTTCTGGGGCTGTGGTAACCTCTGGGCAGAGGAGATGAGCTGATTGATTTCTTGGTTTTAAATCCAACACATTTTTTAATTATGCCTTTTGAGAGAAAGAAGCCATCAGTCATCTGTTTCTGTGGTATTTGTCAAATTTATGTCACTATCTTCAAAATAGAAAACAAGGTACATGTCTAAAAGTTTTACCATCGCTTTGATATTGTTTTAGATATAATTTAATATCTGCAATTTATACATTTCCAGACATATTTATGAAACTGTGAATTTCAATGGGAAACTTATAAAACTGATGGTGATTAAAGGCAAAAATTATCTTTTCAAGAGTAGGCCTTGATTCTGTTTTGTCTAAAATTTTCAGAGATGTCGTAGAAAACACACTTGGCAAAAAACTGGGGTTTTTCTGGGTGAATTTCTGTGAGTGTAAAGGAGTGTACTGGGAATTCAATACTCCGGAATTTCTTTCTGTAATGATACTGCTCCAAGAGTTGAAGGGAGGGAAAAAAAATACTTTTTCTAACAGTGCTTTTTCAAGTCACTTTATAAAAGCATCCAAAGTGTTGCTTTATAATCATGTACAGAAAGGAGCTAATTGACGGGAAATTTTATGTCTACTGTGATCATTCTACAACCTACAAACTGGCACCTAGCTGCTCAAAGTAGCCTGGTATCATCTTTACAATAATACACTGCCACGGAAAAGGCCTAAAGTTGTGACACACCATTCCATCGCTCATCCCTGGCAAGCCTAGTGTTTTTCCCTCTCCCCCTACCAAGCTAGCTAAAAGCTCTATTAATCAGCCCCTCTACTTCCCGTGCTAGAACTCTTATTCCCCTCTGAGATAAAGGCATCCCATCAAGTGTCAGTAGACCAGATTTGAATAGATCATCCCATGGTCAAAAAATCCAAATTTTGTCTGATTATACCAGCCTTGAAGCCACTCATTAACCTGATGGATCTGCCTATTTCTATCATTATTATTTCTTGTTGCTGGAAGGATAGAAGAAATTATTGTCTGTGCTCCCAATCCTTCAACCAAATGTCCAAGGCCCTGAAGTCTGTTTTAAGTGGCCTCAGACTTCTTGTTGTAATTTCATCACTACCAGTTAGAACAACCAGTAGCAGTTAGTAATCAGAGGGCCTTAGTAAACTGGAGAATTTTCCAGTAATGTCCCTTATCCAAGTTCCTGGGAGACAGCAGATTTCCCCGTTAATTGGGTCTGGCCATAGCTCTCTAAGTTGAAATGGATATCTGCTTGAATTTTTCATTTAGGAAATGATAACAGGTAGATTTCTTCTATGTTTTGTTTGACTGAATTAGGCCCTCTGTTAAAATGAGAAATTTCCATTTCAAGAGAGGACATCTTTGTAGAAGGAACTATTAAATATTTGGACAATTATGGTCCGCTCTTCTGTAGTTACCCCATGCACACAGCAGAAGACCCTTACAGGGAATGGGCGGTGTATTTCTGGGTGAGCGTCTTCTGGAGATTTAGTATTAAAACTGATTCTTAGTTTTCTCTGAAGTTAAGCAAGTTGTTTTCAGGAAAATTCAAAAATTCTGAGACGCTGGGGTTTGGAGAGATAGCAGTTGTACTGCAGCACAGAAGTTTTACGGTCTGTATGGTTTATATCGGTTTTGCAGTAGGCTAGGAGCAGGAGTTGGGTGTTTTCATTTGAACTTATGTTGGTTGAGTACACAGGATCTTTAAAAGGGTTTCAGACACCATATTCTCTCATATCTCTGACTTCAGGCAGTTGACAAAGTTTGCCTGTCACAGTAGAAAAGATGTCAAAACAATCCAGTATGAAGAGACTTAAATCCTAGAATAAGTTGGATTTTTAAATCTATTATTAAAAGACATTTGTTATTAAAGTTACATGACAGAGACCCAAATAAAATGAGTTTAATAGGAATTATTTGAATTATTTTCTTCTTTGCTATGTTTTTGACTGTTGCAACTTCTTGCAGGCCAGCAAAACTCAATTGCCATTACTATGTTTAATGTAATTTTATCCAGAATAATACACAGACCATTGAAAAAATATTTTATCCATGTCTGTTTCTTGAAATGCAGCCAGAACACTGGGAAAAGTGGTTGTTGCTCTCTGAAATTAAAGAGCCTCTGATCTCCCAACTCAAAACATAAGGACTCCCAAATTTGGAAGGAGACCTTGGTCTGAGCTGCAGCCATCAGGACCTCCAGCAATGAGATTGCCTCTTTTCCACCCAGCTGGAAAGAGAGTTCAGAATGGGCTGAGTTCCTTCTCACATGTATTCCATAGCCTGAGGCAGCAAAGGAGCTGAAATGACAGGGACTTGAGCCAGAGGGCTTCAGTCACTGATTAGCTCATTTAACATCAGCCATGTGGCTTTTAGACAGGAGTCTGGAGCCAAGTATCTCCAAATTACCTGAAGTAAATTGCTTCATAGCTTGTTACTGAAATTCCAAAAAGCCAAAGTTTTTGGCTGCTGTACAGTGTTTAATTAAACTCCACGCATCTGACAACTTCTTTGTGGGATGTAGCACATAGCAAATGCTTAGATGCAAGTTGATTTCAAGATATGGTAAGGGATAAAAACCTAAAAAGTTGAAACTGTATTGTTTTCTTGCAAGCAAGAAGAGGTTTTTTTTACTATACAAAAAAATTGAATAAAATCTGAAACCAACTTGCATTTTTGCTGTTAGAGAATAAAAGCACAGAAATAGCTACGTTGCGATTCCAGGCATGATTCACACATTTGAACTCTATACAAGTATCTCTCCAACCAGACATTTTCCACATTGTTTTAGTTTGGAGGACAAGTGTCTGCCAAGAAAGGCAGGAGCCTCCCTTTGAAAATGGAGAATGTCAACCTCCTCCCTCCAAATTATTATAATTTTTAAATCAAGGGGCTTTCAAGCAAAGATATGGGAATTTGGAATAACAGTTCTTTACTAGGGAAATTAAAATAGAAATGCAATACTACAAAGAAACAGACCCCAAGCCCTGACAAAGTCAGAGTACAACTTGACACCCCGTCAGGCAGGATGTTGGTAGCGGTCCCATTAAATGGTGGCTGTAGTCCTTTTGTAGTGACAGATGTGGTTCAGTTGAAGCAGTGGTCCTGTAGAAGGTGCAGTTTCCCTCTAAAGGTCTGGTGATGTGGAGAAATCCACCTTCTCTCTAGAGTCCAGTGGAGAAAGGGCTACCTCAGTGTCCCAAAACCTCTGTTTTTATCTTGGTAAGAAACGTTGGGCTCTTCCCCCTGGCTGGAGCAACTTCCAAAGGGATGCAGTAATTTTATCAGTCACACAGTGGGACTCAATGGGCCATTAGCAGAAAATGACTCGCTGGAGGAAGGATGAGTTGTGAAAAGATAAAGAACAATGACCTGCCTGGTTTCAATGGATGGTCCATTATCAGAACATCTCCCACAGAGATAAGCATCACCGCCCCTACCCTCAACAGATGGTGATAGAATAGACCTTTTATCACACCCTGTATTGTAACCCAAGACACACATCTTTCTCTCCCTCAGCAGACTTTAAGAAATAATTTTTTATTCATGGTCCTAATAGCTACCTACCTGCTGGACAAAACAGTGAACAAAAGACAATTTTCGTCTCAGAGAGTAGATAGTCCCTGTAAGAAAAAAATAATTAGACGGAAGAAAAACAAGTATTGGCTGCTTTTGGCTAGCAAATGAAGCTGTAAAGTTAATGGCATACATCCCAGAAAAAGTAATGGGTTAAGAAATTTTTTAAGATGCTAATATAGAATTTCCATGCTAGTTTAACACAGAAGTCAGCATTAATATTTATGTGAGAAAATTTAAAATGTTGATATGAGAGGTTGGCATTGTGAAGATGAGGCAAGTCAATGTGTCTCCTCTGTGTGTGTGTGGGGGAAGAGTATGGCAAAGAAATCACTGGTTAGTGATAGTCTTGACTCAGAAGATGTTCCTAAACTTTGATGTGATAGAAAGGGAAAGTATGTGGCACCTCCAAGGAAAGGATTTATACTAAGATAAGTTCTTTGCCATGACTAATAGGCAGAAAGTATTACTAAGTGATATTTTATGCAAAGGTCAAGTTCTATGTTACTTGTAATCTGAGGCATCTGACTCTTGTATGTGATCTGTAGGACATTGAGTAGCTGATTAAGACTGGAGACTGATACAGTGTCTTAACATTTTTAAATTTTCTTTGTATATTTAGATTTCCAATTTCTTGGGGGCGGTGGGGAAGTGATGCTTCATGAAATACAAAGTCTTTATGCATGTGATTTAGGGTACTGTGAACATCACAAATTAAAACATAAATTGCATCTCACAATGACAGTATTTTCTTATTTTTCTGTTGTTTATCCCAAAGCACAGGCTCACAAAGACTAATAAATAAAATAAATTCAACTTCAAGTTACTTATGCAAGTTGAAATATGTTCTCTAAAGAGGGTCACAGAGACACAAACTGTAAGAATTCCATGTCTTTCTGACTATCTCAAAACCATTACTTGAAGTGTGAATGTGTATTTGTCATTCACTGACAAGGCAGATAGCATCAAGTACATATTTTCTAAAAAAAAACCCCAAGAAAACAAAACAAAACAAAAAAACAAACCAGAAAGAAAATATGTTTAATGACAGGTTTATTGATGTATCATAGCTTTAAATTAGGAACTTGCAAAGAACAGAGCATGTCGAGTTGTCCCACAGGTAAGTAATATTAAATACAGCCATCCACCTATGCTAATGTGTTATATAGAGACGGGATAAAAAATCTGTGTTGTCAGTGACTCTTGCAGAAGTTTAGTTTTGAAAACAAAAAGTCAGGAGAATATTAGTGTAATGTATTGATAGAGAAGAAGGACTTTTTAGTTTTCTACTGGTCTAGCACAAACTTCAATGATATTTAAGAAATAGCAGAATGGCTCTTTGCTCTTCTACTTCTCCTTGAATAGGGCAGGATTAGGAGTGTTAATTGAAAAGAAACTTCTCTATTTTTCAGTTTACTTTTCAAGAGAGTCATGCATAAAATGTCATTGCAAAGGGAATGGGGGAATTATATAAGGACAGTTAGAAAAAGCAGTTTATCTTGGGAAATATTAAATTTCCATATTTCTATTATACCTGTGTATGTATGTAGAAAAAGTTTCAGAACTCATTTCGTATTTGACTATTTATAACTTGATTTATTTAAACTTCGATCCTAGATAGAGGGATGTGTGCTTGGATCTTTCCTAAGAGAAACTGAGATTCAGCCAAATTATGACAAACAGAGCAATTTTTTTTTTTTCCCAGGAACCATAATACAGATACATCTGTAATGATTTCCTCAATTACTGATGCCAACAGGACTTTGTTTGCATTAAATGATTTGGAAACTTCCAGAGGACATGTTTTTATTTTAGATTTGAATGTTTGTAGCTAGAAGTCTGTAAGAAGTAAAAGTTCAGTTCTTTCCTAATCAGTTTAATTCAAGAGTAATAAACCTAGATTTTCTGAATTAACAAATAAATACAGTAATGTCACAACTATAAGGTGCACCCTTTTGACTAAAATTTTCCTTTGAACCCGGAAGTGCGTCTTATAGTCCAGTGCACCTTATACAATGGACAAAGTTGTGAAATTTGCCAAACCGGAAGTTTGAGCCACAATGGGGAGGAAGTGCCACGGGAGCGTCGAGTTGCGAGGGGGGGCAGGAGAGTGTAGCCACGGCCAGCAGGACATGCGTGGGCAGGGAGGGAGCTGCCGCGGCCCCGGCCTGGGAGCGGAGGGAAGAAGAAGCTGGCGACCGCAGCCCAGGCGCGGGGAGATGAAACAACAGCAGGAGACAGTGAATGACCCCATCTTGCAGCAATAGCTCCTCTGCTTCAAAGGCTGATGGGTGGAATATCAAGAAGCCTAATCAAAACTTCCATCCCATTGCAGATCCCTTCACCTACCCTGGCAGCGGACTGCCTTCAGCCCCTCACACTGCCACCCAGTAAAGCTCCAGCACTGCAGTTTATCCAGCCAAGATCAGACTCGGGCACAAAGGACATGCTCTGCGGGCACAAAGGACATGCTCTGCAGACACGGTTCAGACGCAGTCCCTGTGTCTAGGTGAGACACAGGCGGTACCAAGCACCCCCAGGCCGGGAGCCAGGGCCGGATTCCCCCGCCAGGGGAAGGCAGGCACACCCAGGCACTGCTGCGGCCCTCAGGAGCGGCGCACAGGCCGTGGCGTCCCGTTAGCTGGGAAGGAATCTGGGCAGCCTGGTGTCGGCAGGAACAGCCCAACAGCCAGGACAGCAGGGCCGGTTCCCTCACAGGCACAGTCATGTCACCTGCCGGCCGGACTCAAGGGGCCGCGATGGAAGACGCTGGCGCAGCCACAAACCCAGCCACGCCGCAAGGCAACAGCGCGGGCACCCTCAGGAAACACAGAGAGCTTGGCCCGCACCGCGGCCTCTGGAAGAAAAGCGCTAAGCGGGGCTTGTGACTGACCTAGCGCACGCCTACCCTGCGAGGAAGGGAGGCGAAAGAGGGAGGGAGCAGCCAGCTCCTCCACCCGCCCCTGAGAGGGAGGCGGGGAGAGAGGCAGCGGACAAGGAGGCGGGCTCCCCTTCCCCTTCCGCTGGCAGCGATAGCCGTGCGCGATGGCGAGCGGGGTGAGCGTCTGCGTTCTGCGGCGGGAAGGTCGCCCGGGGGCGGGCGGAGGGTCCCGCAGCGGGCAGGATGAGGCGGGCGAGCCCTCCCTGCCCTGCCCTCGCTGCCGGAGGCCGGAGGCTGCTCGGGGCCGGGGCCGCGGCCGCGGGCCGGGGTCGCTGTGGCCGCTCCCGCCCCAGCTCCGGCGAGAGCCGGGGCGCGGGGCTTGTGCGGGAGTCTCCGCGCTCCCGCCTCACGCGTGTGAGGCGTGCGGCGCAGTCGGTGCCGCTCCTTAGGCGTGGGAGGCTCCCGCGGGGAGTACTTGCAGGATTGGGAAGGAAAACACGCGTTTGCTCCCCGCCGTGTGTTGTTCTCGGGCCCCGTGCGCGTCCCGTGGGTCTCAGGGCTGCGCTCCGGCCGCTCCCGGGTCGCGGCGGTGGAGGAGCGAGCAAAGACCTTGAGCTTGCGTGGCTTCCTGTGGGCTTCGGGCAGGTGCGACCGAATCGTCTGGAAAGAAGGGGTAAAACTGCCTGCTCACAAAGCCATGTGCACAGCCACAAGCAGCCCAACAGCTCTAGTGCTAGCATGGTGATAGGGGAAAGTTAGAACTGCTGGAAGGTGGTGGTTTGTTTTTTTACTTCCAGTTGTTGGCTTCAAGATTTTCAGCAAAGGTATAAATAATAAGAGGGCAGAAAAAGATGGAGCTTTCCTGGTACCCACTCTGAATAGTCCAGGGGCCTTTGTGGCTTTATGAACTGAATCAGAAATGAATACTTCAAAATGTGCTTCCAGATGCGTACTGTCAGTTTTAGATTATCAAAATTTATCCTGTAAGGAGACTTTTTTCCTCCTCTCTGTCTTTAATTTTGTGTTTACCTAAGCTTGTGGAAATCCAATTTTAGGAATGCACAGTGTCCCATGTAAGAACAAGTGATGACTTAACGAGGGGATGGATTGAAAACCAGTAAATTATTTACTGAATAGTGTTTCCTCTTGCACTTTGTGCTTTGAATTTAGATTTTCTGGCAAAATCTTTGGTAGATTTGGAGATTATGACTGACGACTCAGACTGTGATTCCACAGTTAGTTACTGTGGCACATTCCATGCATTTTTGTAGTATTTACCCTGGTATTAAAAAGCAGGACAAGAAGATTTCATGGTTCTAGTTAGGGGTGTTTCTGTCTAATTTAGATCCCTGCTGGCTGTTGGAATAGGTTCTGATTTTCTGTTACAAAGCTTTTTGAGTCTGTAGTATTTATTTTACCAAATGTAAGCCAACATATGTATCTTAAGTTCGGCTATTACAGGTACAGTGATATAGTTAAGGATTTTCAGGATAGCTGATAATTAAGGATTTTAACTGGCTCTGGCAAAGCCTGGTACTGTTTTTTGTACAACAGAAATACTACAGCCTTTTTTCTCCTGACCACAGGTGATGAATCAGACCTGGCAAGCTCAAAAGGTGGTCTTGGCCCTGTTATTTCTTCCAGCAAGTGAAATTTCAAAAAGGCTGAGTGACTGTATTTCTAGTCTTGGGAATTTACATTAATCCTCTTTCTTTCAAGCATTCCATGGGAACACTACAGCTATTTTGAACACACAAAATGTCTTTTTCTATTGGTTTATATTTCTAATAGCAATGGCTTAGGCCTTGTCATCTTCATGAAATCGACCTCTGAGGGTTATCCAGATGCTTGTCCTGAAGCTGCTCTAGAGTGTGTGACTATAATGCCTGCTGATTTTCTCAGTCAATTGTTGTATGTACCTCTTAATAGGGTTTAGAGATCTAGAAACCCTGCTCTTTCGTCCAGGCTCTGCACCATTGGGATTGAAAAGCTTCCTGGGATGTTTAGATGTGGCTGCAGAGCAGGATTTGTCATGGCCCTGAGAGCTGTGAATGAAGATTTGCTATCAGTGATGATCCCTGTGGCCACTGCAGAGGTGTTACAGCCCTATAGCGAAGTCCCTCTGCATCACTGAGGGGCTCTGCATGCCAGCAGTACACTCACATCTCCTTGCCAGAATCCTGTCTGGAAATCATCCTGATAAGGAACTGGAAATTCGCTCTGATGAGGGTTCCACAGCTTCCCTTCTGAACTTTCCAACTTCAAACACTGTGTTTAATGAACATATCTGAAATGAAGGGTAGGCTTTGATTTTAAACCACCATTTTTATTATGCAGCCTTTCCATTCATGTTGCTCACTTCACTGCAGCGTCTCCCAAGCTCTCCCAGGCTTATTATATTTTTTACTCAGTAAGAGAACGACATCCAAATTTCAGATCTTGGCTTACTCATTACTGTTTAGCTTCCTGAAAGCAAGTGTGGGGCAATTAATCCTTTGTGTTGAAATTATGAATTTCTGATCTGGGATTCTTTCCAAAAGCCAGTGCTGCTTTTATTTTCTCACTTGGCTGAACAGGAATTATTTTAAATGAACCATACAACAGATGGCCTCTTTGTTTTTTCTTGTTGTTCTTGTCTTTTAGGTTATTAAATGCAAGGCTGCTGTTGCCTGGGAGGCAGGTAAACCTCTCTCTATTGAGGAGGTGGAGGTTGCTCCACCAAAAGCTCATGAAGTTCGTATCAAGGTAATTACACCAGTTCTTATCTATATATTTTCTATTTTAGGAGACTGAGCATTAAATATGAATGGTTTGTTTGCCAACAGAGGAAATGTTGACTAGCTATCATTAGTTCATTAGTATCTCAGCTGGCTTTACAGAGAAGAAAATGAGAGTACTTAGATCCTCTGTTTATGAAAAACACTTTTAATTTCTACTAGTCTCACTTCACAGTCTGGTCTGAGGATTATGGCTAATCAATTCCAGTTGTTACAGAACAAGTTCCTTCACAGTGTCTGAACTGGGAACATCTTTATCTTGTTTGAAGGACAGCAGTTTGTCATTTGTGGCAGCTGTGTAACATGCTGGGTTTTACTTCAGTCAGGCTGTAAGTGCTGGCTGCTGAGCTGGGATTGGTCTCTTGGATTCCCTAGATTCAAGTTTCTGATTTCATCAGGACTTTCCAGGAGCCTATGTCTGCCAAAAAGTATATAATAATGTGAAATTTATTTCTGTGGAAAGGATTTCTGCGTGGTGCTGAAGACTTAAGCTGGATTTATGCAGTAGTGAGAGTTCTGCATGGTCTCTCTGGTAATTTTACATCGGAGTCTTACTTTGAATCAGATGCTAAACTACGTTGAGATGACTTGGAGCACTGATTTCTAGCTATGAGAAAAAACATGTCATCTTTTACCCCTTTCACTGATACATTTTAGTTGATGGAAATTATAAAAATGTACTGGTATGACTTTGCTTTTTCAAAGCAAGAAAAAACTGCCTTGCCAGGAATTGAAAGTATGTTGCCACATCTCCAATGTTTCTAGAAATCACCATTTACAATAATTTCACAACGATAAGGCGCACCGGACTATAAGGCGCACATTTTTTTGCAGCAAGGCTCCACCCCCAGCTCTCCCCGCGCGGTTGCTGGCCGAGGCCCCCCCTCAACCTGGCAGCCATTGGCCCCCAGGCCTGCCTGTACCCGGCAGGGTTGGGCTATGCCCGCCGCCGCTCTGTGCAATGTCCCTGAGGCTGGACTATGTCCACCGCCGCTCTGTGCAGCATCCCCGGGGCCAGGGCGTGCCCGCCACTGCTCCGTGGAGCGTCCCTGGGGCCCCGCTGCTCTGGGAGTTCCCTGGCACTCTGGGTGACCCGATGCTGGCAGACTCACCCCGCGCCGCCACTGCCCTGATTCCGGCGGCTTCCCCCGCCCCCCACGCGGGGGCAGACCCAATGCCGGCGGGCCTGCCCCACGT
Organism: Catharus ustulatus; assembly: GCF_009819885.2. Taxonomy (NCBI): domain Eukaryota; kingdom Metazoa; phylum Chordata; class Aves; order Passeriformes; family Turdidae; genus Catharus; species Catharus ustulatus. Next base: position 21,880,177 of record NC_046225.1, on the reverse strand, counting down.
GGCCACCTCCCCAATGCCAGCAGCTTTGCCCCCCTGCCTGGGCTGCACTGCCACCTTTCCCTCCCCCGTGCGGCCGCTGCCCCGATGCCGCCGGGCTCGCCCCGGCCCGGCACTGGCCTGATGACGCTGCTGTGTGGGCTCTGCTTGGCTGGGGATTGTTGCAGGCTCGCACTTCCAGGGTGGCAAATGTCGCAACTTTTTACATCACATAAGGTGCAATGGACTATAAGGCGCACTTCTGGTTTCGGGGGAAAATTTTAGTCAAAAGGGTGTGCCTTTACTGTACTCTTTTCTTCCACACAGATGGTGGCCACAGGCATCTGTCACTCAGATGATCACGTTTTGAAAGGTGCCCTGCCTAACGTAGAATTCCCAGTTATACCAGGCCACGAAGGAGCTGGGATTGTGGAAAGCATTGGAGAAGGAGTGACCTCTGTGAAACCAGGTAACCAACACACATTCAAAAACACACTCTAGATTCACGCCTCAAAGCTCTGCCAAGAACTCAGAAACTTCCTCCTGCTCCTGAGGCAGTGGTTAAAAAACTGCACTGGACTCTCATGTTCCACTTTCCCAGTCTGCTCCTCATAGTGGGGCCTAGACCATTCATCCTCACAGGGAAAGCAGAGGGTTCATGGCTGGTTTCAGCCGGAAAACTCAGGAGAGGCAATTCAAAAGGCAATGCCCTCAGGGCTTGTGGAGCGAAAGGCACCTAACACAGATCCACTTTGCTGCAGGAGACAAAGTCATCCCCCTTGCCCTCCCACAGTGTGGCGAATGCAGCTTCTGCAGGAATCCTGAATCCAACTACTGCCAGAAGTTCCAGTGAGTTTCCTTTGCCATCCCCTACAACTACATGGGATTGACTATATGAGATGTCTGATACGCCTATCAGTGTGTTAGGCAATCAAATATAAATGTTTGTACCACCCCACAGTTTCTCTGAACCTCAAAACCTGCTGCCAGACAAGACCAGCAGATTCACTTGCAAAGGGAAACAGATCAACCACTTCTGTGGGTCAGCACCTTTGCAGAATACTCTGTGGTCCCAGAGTATGCCGTTGCCAAGATAGATGCTGCGGCACCTCTGGACAAAGTCTGCTTGTTTGGCTGTGGGTTTTCCACAGGCTATGGGGCTGCCATCAACACAGCCAAGGTTGGTACTCAGGCATGTCTAACACCCCACAGCCACCCTCACAACCTCATCAATCCCGTGGAAAAGAAACCTCCCCCTGTTCCTCCTCCTCCTCTTGCTGCTGGAGACTCACAGGGTCGTGTCTGTGCAGGTGAAAGCAGGCTCCACCTGTGCCATCTTCGGCCTTGGAGGAGTTGGCCTCTCTGTTGTCATGGGCTGCAAGGCAGCTGGAGCTGCCCGCATCATTGCCGTGGACATCAACAAGGACAAGTTTGCCAAGGCCAAGGAGCTGGGAGCCACTGACTGCATCAACCCTCGAGACTTCAAGAAGCCCATCCAGGAGGTGATCACTGAGATGACTGGGCAGGGCGTGGACTACTCCTTTGAGGCCATCGGGCACGCGGACACCATGGTAGGTGGCACTTCAGCACCTGTCCTCCCTCCCAGATCATCACAGGCTCCTCTCAGGCCAAAATTCACCCCTGTGGAAAGTTTCTTGTCTGCTACCTGCACTGCTGGATGCAGAAAGGCGGTCAGTTGGCTTGGGGATAAAACAGAGTACAAATTTTAAAAGAGGCCACAAGCTCTCCAGGTCTGCTCCAAAAGGGGGGATGTGTGTTTTTTCAGATTACCCTGGAGGAGCAGGAGACTGCACAAAAAGAGCATTCCCCTGACCAACTCAGCAGGGCTTTCCCTAATTCTCCTACCTGTCCCCTCAGATTACTGCCTTGGCTTCCTGCAATATGAACACTGGCGTCTGTGTCATGATTGGGGTAACGGATTCAGAGATTTCCATCAATCCCACGCTTCTGCTGACTGGCCGCACCTGGAAGGGGACGATGTTTGGAGGTATTTTAGAATACAGTCTAAATATTTCAGCTTTTCCTTTCATGGTAGTAAAAATGCGTTTGCAAGTAGAAGACACCTAAAGAGGAGCACTGCATTGCCAGTATTGAACTTTAGCATTACAAATGCAAAGAATCATCGCTACTTGTTTCACGCAGTAACCCACTCATCCTAAAGAGCAGAAAATCTCTCACAAGGATGAGAGTGGCATCAGCACTGGTCACTCAAGCCTGACCTGCACAGTAACACTACCTCAGCAAAACAGCCTTTCTCCCATTATTCATGCAGCTGCTTTCTCCTATTTCTAGGCTGGAAGCCAAGAGACTCCATCCCCAAATTAATTTCCAGCTATTTGGAGAAGAAATTCAATTCAGACTTGCTGATCACACACACGCTGCCATTCGCTAAAGTGAACGAGGGATTTGAGTTGTTACGTGCAGGAAAAAGGTGAGACCCTGACCAGCAGGACTGAGGTACAACAAACCCACACAACTCCTCCTAAAATTCCAACAGGCAGGCAGGGCAACCCTATCTCCACAAAGAGCACCTGAGCCTTTTAAGGAAGCAGAGCTTCACAGCTGAGGGATGGCAACATCTGCCATAGCCCAGAGGGAAGAGCCCGTGCTCAGCACAGGGAACCCTCCTGCCCATGGTTCAGCTCAGCACAGATCCTGTGGCCTTATCCCCTGAGGGGATCCCCTCAGCAGGGATTTGAAGGCTGCCCCACTGCTGCAGGTCTCGTGCAGCTCAGTCAGGCAGAGGCTGGATGACAAAGAAGTGGCCGGTCCTCAGGCACACCTGCCTGCCACTCTGCCTGCTCCTGAGCTGCAGCAAACCCTTCCTTCCCTTCCACTTTTCAGTATCCGCAGTATCCTGCTCTTCTGAAGGACTCAGCCAAGGAAGCCAAGCAGAAGGACCTGCACAGCAGATGCACCTGGGCTTTCCTGCACTTTCCTGCACTTCCTGCACTTTTCTCAAGCAGCACTCACCTTGGGGGGCGCAAGGAGAGAAGCTTGTGGATCTCACCTTTGCTGCTGTCACTGCTGTCCTGTGCTGCACAAGATCCAGAAGGATGTCTCTCCAAAGCAAATGCTTTTGCTAATAAAGGTTTTTAAACAAACTTGTCCAACACAGTGCACTCAGTCAACAAAGAGTCCAGAGCTTTGGGACAATTGGTTGATGGATCAGAAACACAGGTCGTGATTTCCTTGACCTCTCTGTAACAAGGAATTATAGTGTTAGGAATAGGCAGATCCATCAGGTCAATGCATTGCTCAGAGGCTTGTGCACGCAAAAAATACTGGGTTTTTTGACTCTGGGGTGATCTATTCTTTGGATCATATTTGTCCTCTTTAGATCCTGATCTTAGTCTGGAGGACTTTTCTCCTGATCCAGTTTTTATCTTGGAATAACTCTGAAAAATGTACAGACTGTAATGGGGAAGAGACATACATGTGCCTTTATGTCCCATCACATACAGCTGTGGGTGCTAGAGCTGCTATACCTAGCCTATCTGAAATCATCAAGTAAAATTCTCTTACACTGCAGAGTGAAGTTCTGTAGGATGTACTAGGATCACAGCTAGTCTGACAAAGCAATTTGTTCGGAGCACAAAAAAAAAAAAACAAAAAGGCAAGGCTATGATCCTAAAGGATCTCCCCGAAGTTGAAATATTCTATCATTCTATGATAGCATGAAATCAAAATCAGCAATTGCTGTAAGAGTCCTGTTCTCTATTTTAATTTTTTTCCCTCAGCCATTCTCCTTCCACAGGGTGAAGAGAATCACTTTAGCATTTCAACAGACTGTTATCAGTTTGGTTTTTTTAAATCTCTGCTATGCACAATATATCAGGGTGGATCTAACTCCCTCTTTCCTTACCTCATTTGCCTCATTTTACTATGGTTTTGTATTAGGTAGACAATATTTCTGTTCTCATGGAAATTAACTGTATCAGGGCATCTTCAAAAATAGTGAATTACCAATACTGCTAACAAACACAAAGCCATACCTGCTAGGATATGATCTAGTTTGTCCCTCACAGTAGAATGCAAAAATTGTCTCTGAAACAGGTGCCCAGTTACACTGTGGACAGAAATGTAATGCTGGGTCATAAATAAAGACGCTAATATTGGGCTCTGACCTTTAATTAAAAATTATTGAAGCCTGCTGCAGGCAGTAGAAAAGATAAGATTTGTACTTAGCCCTCATTAGTGCATTTCAGCAGCTATTCCACAGAGATCAAATATTCTTCCCTCTTTCCACCTCTTTGATACAGGCAGCAAAGAACCAGAATGTAAACAGGGGGACAGCAAACTCACTCCCAAGGTGAAGACAAACACCTTGAGGTCTGTGCCTGTGTGGACCTCACTGATCAGCTGTTAAAACTTATAAAATACATTACTATATACAGCAAGCAGGATAGCACATATCGTAGACTACAGATACACAGGATGTGCCATTAAAAAGTTAATCATTACATCCATGCCTGCTGACATACAAGTTTGATCTCTATTACCTGGATAAGAAAAAACAACAACCTCCTGTCTGTAATATACACTACAAGCTGCACAGCAACAGGATCTCAGTATCAACTCCCTGCAGTAATTACATGCATTTCAAATGTTACGCAGAGGTGTCTGCTCCCCATGGCACTTAAAAGTGCAAGCATGGCAGACAGCAATTCTCAAACTTATGTTGTCTTCACATCAGTGGTGGGTTTGCAAGCTTGGGGGACGAGAGTATCACATGGATGTTTTAAGGAAAAACAACAGTACACATTTCAAAGATCTTTTTAGAACCATTGTCTAGGCTACACACTCAACAGCAGACACTAGACATGTCTTAAGAGCTATGAAATGCCAGCACAAGTAGCACATTTATGTCCTTATGTGTGAGATGAAATCATAAGCCATATATATGGAATGCTATTTAGGAAGTAGGTGAATGATTTCATTCTCTGTTACAGGACTTTCAAAATTTGTTGGTTTCAACTTCAAACACTGCCAACCATATGGGATATCAGCCATACAGCAATTGTCCTCTGGAATTGCTTTCCAGCTCTTGTGCAATGCAGAAAACAGAATAGGAATCCAAGCCAACTACTCTGTCTCAGGAGTTCTGTAAAGTGGGTCTGCCTGAACAGCCTACAGAGTATTTTTGGTTATGGCTGAGCACTAAGTCAGCCCACTGTCAGGCTGAAGTGAGGATTGCAGGGCATGGGAAAGTACATGAAAATCTTGGAGAAGAACTGTATCTTTGCTCCACGATAACTGGTGGCCGACCTGATAGGATAGCAGGCATGAAAGAGAGTAGGTTTAGCTATTAAGAGAGTAGGTTTAGCTATTAGGAAGAAATTCCTTACTGTGAGAGTGCTGAGGCACTGGAACAGGCTGCAGAGACGTTGTGGATGCCCCATCCCTGTCAGCATTTGAGGACACTTGGATGTGGCTATGAGCAATTTCGTCTAGTGAGAGGTGTTCCTGCCCATGGCAGGGGCTTGGAACAAATGATCTTTGAGGTCCCTTCTAACCCAAGCCATTCTGTGATCTTGTGAAGGACATGTGACTCAACTGCAGAACTGAGTGTGCCAAGCTTGAGTCCACAGAGTAATGCCCTCCTGATTCATTAATGCTACATTGTTTTCTGATCATGGCTAATCCTTTTGGCTAATTCAAATGTCAACAGATGTCTTTTGATTTTAAAAAAAATTACATATATATATATGTATGTATTAGTAATCTTTCTCAATAGCCAGAGTGTTAACTTCTCCTCATTACAGCATTCTAAATAGCTAGTGATCCAAAGAGGGGGTTTATGTCATTAGTGGCTGTCGTCTATGAAATTTTCCCAGTCCTTAGGTTTGCAAGTGTCCTTTCAGCCACATGGAATTCCTTTCTAACTGTGGGAGTTACATCACACTCTGGATGCTCGTCTTATCCTGACCCTCCAACAAGGTCTCAAATCTCATCCAATCTCTGCAAATACATCACCTTGTCCAATGCCTCAGCAGAAAACAGCTCTGGGAGGACCTGAAAAGCCTGGGGAGAGTGAACCCACGCACAAACCTGGTTACACCGGAGTGAAGCAAATGTGTCCTTGGAGACAAAAATCCTCTTCTCGCACATTCTCCCCTTACTGTTGGGGTGAAAATAGTAGCAATAACACAGACAGTAAAGCTTCAACTCAGGAGGACGTGTGTTTTTGTCCACCACACCACATTTTCAAGCGTTTGTTTTTTTATTCTTTTTTTTTTTTCCTTTTGCAAATATTGTGGTGTGAATGTCCACCGGATCACAAGCCCCAACCTGATAAAAGGAGAGACTGAGGAAGCCCCAGCAGTGCCACAGATCTCCCCACTACAACCCTGCCAGAAAGAAAGGCAAGAAATAAATCGATCTTTCCGTGCTTTCTGAGCCTTCAAGGTGGGGAGAGCAAGGAATAGCCCAAGGGCAGAGTAACTGATAAAAGCCTCCCTGGAGGACTTCTGTCCCCATCCCTCTCCCTGTCGCTATCCAGCTCCTCCCCTCAGCACTCCCCGAGCTCCTCAGCAGCCGGCACCCGACACAGATTAACCAGAGCTCTCCAGCGACGGTGCCGCACCGGGACTGCTCCCGCTCCTCGCCTCGGGGATTCTGCAACGCGCGGGGACAGCAGATTCCCTCCAGCCTGCGGCAGCGACAGACACAGCTCTGCCAACACCACATGGCCACTGCGGGAAAAGTAAGGACATCGCATTTCCCCTCCTGCTTCCCGAGGTGCCCTGCTCTTGGCAAAATGTGGTGCAAAAGGTTCAGTCTGCACACCACTCTGCACGCCCTGTTTCCTCCGACCTTACCTCCCACCTCTTGCAAACCTCTGGCAATTTCCCCAGATTCTGCTTTCGAACAACTGCACGCGTCCGTACCTGCACTAGGTAGCGCATTCCCCCTCTGTCCTGCCCAGCTGCTCAGGAGACAAAATACGGAGTTGTGCTGCTCTGCAGAACACTCTCCTGCTCAATCCCACTCTGTGCTCCTGCTCTGCCAGGAAAAGTAGTTCTTCAGTGGTGCCCTCTTCAGCCACTGCTCTCCTGCACTCAGCCTTGTCCATGGCAATGCCCTTTTCAAGCTGCAGGTTCCATTCTGCTGATGTCAAACTGCTTTCAGTTGATCCGGGAAGGGTTTGAGTGATGTCGCACACAAATCAAACCTTGGTAAGGGAAAAATTTACCCTGTTGCTAATCAAATGGGGACATTTCCATAACCACTCTCACTCACCTTCTGCCAGGGTGTCACAAGGCTGACATCAAAGCTCTCCACAGGCATTTCAACCAGGTTGGATCCACAGTCCCCATGACAGCACAGTCTGGGGATATATATGAAAAATCCACCTAAGTTATCAAGACCCAATAATTTTCCAAGGCTATACCTGTTGTTCTTTGGGTGACAAACCACAGATGGGGTTTCCTTATCTTAAACTAGGCCAGTGTTTATTGGACATCACTTGGTTTCAGGTGCAGTTGAGCATCACCAAGTTTGAACATCTTGCATTCAGGTGATTGCAGGATGACTTCCCCCAGCCATGTGCTAAAGGCAAATGCTCCCATGCAATGTATTCCTCTCCGTTGCTTCCAGGTTATCCGGTGCAGGGCTGCTGTTGCCTGGGCCCCAGGCAAGCCACTCTCTGTTGAGGAGGTGGAAGTTGCACCCCCTAAGGCAGGGGAAGTCCGGATCAAGGTAAAAATATTTCAATAACTTTTTTCCATCCTTGTGGGAATTGCTCTTCTTGTGGTTATATTGTCAGTATAACTCAGGGATGTATGTCCTCCAAGAGGCTTTAACTGTCCAGAGCTGCCTTGGCTCAAATGTACCAGCTGCCAGGGACGCCTTTTTGGATTAATCCCTGCCTAAGCTGTCACACAGCTCCATGTCACATGTCCTCCAGCCCTTGCTCTGCTGAACAAGGCCCTGGTACCCACACTGTGGCCTCCCTTCCATTTCCACCTCCAGCTGAGTGCAGAGGAAAGGCACATGGAGCATTCAGGGTGAGCAGAAGGGGAAAGCCCAGCCTGGGCTCAGTGTGCTGCCACTGAGTGCCAGCACTGACTGACAATGTTACACCCCTAAAGCTGCTTCCACAAACTGAGTAAGGCAGAGGCCAGGACATCTACTTTTTCCTCTCCAAATAGCTTGTGGCCACAGGCATTTGTCAAACAGATGAACACCTCCTGCAAGGCTGCTTCCCCAATGCAGAATTCCCAGTTATCCCTGGCCATGAAGGAGCTGGAATTGTGGAAAGCATTGGAGAAGGAGTGACCTCTATGAAACCAGGTGATTGACACACACACAAATACATGCCCAGGAATCAGCTCTCACACAGGCAGCATCTTGAGAGCCACCTAACACGGGATGTTGTTTCCTTCCAGGTGACAAAGTCATCCTCCTTTGCCTCCCGCAGTGTGGCGAATGCAGCTTCTGCAGGAATCCTGAATCCAACTTCTGCCAGGAGTCCCAGTAAGTTTAGTTTACCTTCCCATTCACCTGCATTGGATTGACTATATGACAAGTCTGACTCCCGTATCAGTGTGTTAGGCAATAAAATATAAATGTTTATACCACCCCACAGTATCTCTGAACCTCAAAACCTGCTGCCAGACAAGACCAGCAGATTCACTTGCAAAGGGAAACAGATCAACCACTTCCTGTGGGTCAGCACCTTTGCAGAATACTCTGTGGTCCCAGAGTATGCCGTTGCCAAGATAGATGCTGCGGCACCTCTGGACAAAGTCTGCTTGTTTGGCTGTGGGTTTTCCACAGGCTATGGGGCTGCCATCAACACAGCCAAGGTTGGTACTCAGGAATGTCTAACACCCCAAGGCCACCCTCACAACCTCTTAAATCCTATGCAAAGGAAACCTCCCTCTCTTGCTCTTCCTCCTCCTCTTGCTGCTGGAGACTCACAGGGTCGTGTCTGTGCAGGTGAAAGCAGGCTCCACCTGTGCCATCTTCGGCCTCGGAGGAGTTGGCCTCTCTGTTGTCATGGGCTGCAAGGCAGCTGGAGCTGCCCGCATCATTGCCGTGGACATCAACAAGGACAAGTTTGCCAAGGCCAAGGAGCTGGGAGCCACTGACTGCATCAACCCTCGAGACTTCAAGAAGCCCATCCAGGAGGTGATCACTGAGATGACTGGGCAGGGCGTGGACTACTCCTTTGAGGCCATCGGGCACGCGGACACCATGGTAGGTGGCACTTCAGCACCTGTCCTCCCTCCCAGATCATCACAGGCTCCTCTCAGGCCAAAATTCACCCCTGTGGAAAGTTTCTTGTCCGCTACCTGCACTGCTGGATTCAGAAAGGCAGTCAGTTGGCTTGGGGATAAAACAGAGTACAAATTTTAAAAGAGGCCACAAGCTCTCCAGGTCTGCTCCAAAAGGGGGATGTGTTTTTTTCAGATTACCATGGAGGAGCAGGAGATTGCACAAAAAGAGCATTCCCCTGACCACTCAGCAGGGCTTTCCCTAATTCTCCTACCTGTCCCCTCAGATTGCTGCCTTGGCTTCCTGCAATATGAACACTGGCGTCTGTGTCATGATTGGGGAACTGGATTCTGGTACAGACATTTCCATCAATCCCACGCTTCTGCTGACTGGCCGCACCTGGAAGGGGACTGTTCTTGGAGGTAGTAAACATTGGACTACTGTCTCAATATTTCAGCTTTTCCTTTCCCGGTAGTAAAAGTGCGTTTGCAAGTAGAAGACACCTAAAGAGGAGCACTGCATTGCCAGTATTGATCTTTAGCATTACACATGCAAAGAATCATCGCTACTTGTTTCACGCAGTAACCCACTCATCCTAAAGAGCAGAAAATCTCTCACAAGGATGAGAGTGGCATCAGCACTGGTGACTCAAGCCTGACCTGCACAGTAACACTACCTCAGCAAAACAGCCTTCCTCCCATTATTCATGCAGCTGCTTTCTCCTATTTCTAGGCTGGAAGATGAGAGACGCCATCCCCAAATTAATTTCCAGCTATTTGGAGAAGAAATTCAATTCAGACTTGCTGATCACACACACACTGCCATTTGCTAAAGTGAATGAGGGATTTGAGTTGTTACGTGCAGGAAAAAGGTGAGACCCTGACCAGCAGGACTGAGGTACAACAAACCCACACAACTCCTCCTAAAATTCCAACAGGCAGGGCACACAACCCTATCTCCACAAAGAGCACCTGAGCCTTTTGAGGAAGCAGAGCTTCACAGCTGAGGGATGGCAACATCTGCCATAGCCCAGAGGGAAGAGCCCGTGCTCAGCACAGGGAACCCTCCTGCCCATGGTTCAGCTCAGCACAGATCCTGTGGCCTTATCCCCTGAGGGGATCCCCTCAGCAGGGATTTGAAGGCTGCCCCACTGCTGCAGTTCTCGTGCAGCTCAGTCAGGCAGAGGCTGGATGACAAAGAAGCGGCCGGTCCTCAGACACACCTGCCTGCCCCACTGCCTGCTCCTGAGCTGCAGCAAACCCTTCCTTCCCTTCCACTTTTCAGTATCCGCAGTATCCTGCTTTTCTGAAGGACTCAGCCAAGGAAGCCAAGCAGAGGGACTTGCACAGCAGATGCACCTGGGCTTTCCTGCACTTTCCTGCACTTTTCTCAAGCAGCACCTCACCTTTGGGGCACAAGGAGAGGAGAATGAGGATCTCACCTGTGCTGCTGTCACTGCTGTTCTTCCTGTGCTTGGACAGGACATAGAAGGATATACGCTTTTACTAATAAAGGGCATCTTTCAAACTCGTCCCATGCAGTGCATTCAATCAAAAGTGTTTGCAGTGGGCAGGAAAATCTCCCCCTTACTTTTAAGACCATTCCTCCACTCCCTTGGTCTCAGTAGTGCACAACAGGGCCTTTGCCCCTCCTTTGCTGCTGCCTCCCACCTTCATCTGCCTCAGTGAGCTGGGCCCTCTCCTCTCTGCCCCTGTGTCAGCTGGGTGAATGCTGCAGCTTCCAGCAAAGCCCGGCAGGGAAACCACCCCTGCTGCTTCTGCTCTGAAGCGTATTATATAAAGCAGTAGATAACTTTCTTATTATGTAACACTCATACAACATCCATGGATGTGGTTTCTATTTGGCAAATGCTATTGTACTTTTAATATATTTTCTGCACCACATCCCACAGTATATTACAGTACAACTCTGAAAAATCTTCTGCAAAGAACAGGATTGTCACTCCAAGATGGTTATCCCGCTAAACAGATCCTTCTTTCAGTGCTGAACATTGGACCCATAACACTACCGTGCATTTTGACCTCTTTTGTGCAACACTTATCACATCCCACAGCCCTTTGAACTTCTGGAAACCCCTTAGCACAATCAGCAATTACACAGAATGTCACGAACACACAAATGAGTTATCAAAGGTAAACAAATCCCATCTTGTCCACCAACTTTTAGTAACTTCTGCACATATCATTCTGCCATGACATAAAACTATAATTCTCTCAACTACTTTTTAAACATATGACAATAAGAGTGCTGGTAATGAGTTAAAACCAAAATAATTCAAAAAATGTTAATTAATTGAGTTCTAGTACTTCCCTACTGAGAAAACTCCAAGAAGTTCCAACATTTCCCTAATGCTGTACCTGCATCTGCTCAGTCTTAATCTTATACAAGTGATAAGTCTCAAAAAGGTAATCAATTTGCCAAGTATCTGTCTAAAAAATACAAACACATAAATAAATCTGTGCAGGATTGGGACAAAAGATAATATTCCTTTTTAGAAAAAATCTAAACCTAGATGAAAAAAAAGTTCGATCACCATAAAAAAATCTCTGCCTAAAGTAAATTGTAACTCGCACTTTACCAATTCTTTTGAACTGTTGCTACCTGAAAAATTGTGTAAGCCCTTCTGAGAGATGAAGAGCTCTCTACTACAGCAGGGCCACCTGGTGGTCACCTGTCCCTGCTCTCCGGGCATGCTGCCCTGGATCTCCGAGATCCTCCTGCCCCTTTAACAACAATCACTAACTGGGCAGGACTTCAAATTTCTGCAGATAATTAGAGAGCTCCTCAAATTCTGCTTGATTTCTAAAACATCACTTGTTTCACAACTGGCCAAATACTTACATTTGAAAGCAAAGACATTTATATATTTAAACCAGAAGAAAATGCTGCCAAGTGCAAAAAAGGAGGTGACAGCACAACTCTTTCCTCACTTCCATCTTTCAAATTTCCCTTGCATAGTTATTTAAATATTAACATATTAAAGTCAGCACATATTATATCGGGTTTTTGTGTTTTATTTGGTTTTCAATGAATGCAGACACTCAAGAATATTTAATTGCAAAACTCCACAAATTATTTATTTCTATGTCTGAAATATTAAACATTTTACAGCATCCCAGCTTCATGTGTCTCTACTGCAAAACTGTCATGGTCACTTTCACACTTATTTTGAGTACATCAGATTTGTTTTGAAAAGTTATTTTACTATAGAATACTTTAGAAGTATACTAGGATTCATTAGTGAAATTATTCTTAAGTTTTTCCTTTGGAACCAACCATTTCTTGAATTACCAAATAATATTTTGATTTATATTTACATTTATAAAATATTGCGATTACCTAAGAATTATCTAAAGAAATACCAACCAGCTTTGAGCATTTTTGGACATAGTTGCAAGCTGCATCAGGGCAGGTTTAGGTTGGACATGGAGGAATTTCTTCACAGAAGGAGAGATCAAACATTGGAATGGATTCCCCAGGGAAGTGGTGGAGTTGCCTTCCCTGGAGATGTTTAACAAAACACTGGACATGGCACTCAGTGCCATGGTCTGGCCAACATGGTAGTGTTCAGTCAAAAGGTTGGACTCAATGATCTCAGAGGTCTATTCCAACCTAAATGATTCTGTGATTCCAAATTAAAACAATTCTGGTTTTTAAAATGTTTCCATTTTTTAACCAGCTATACTTATACTTTATAAAAATCAATTGATACTGACCTGAGGAATGACAAAAATTTCTAGCTCCTTTTTTTTTATGCTGCACAAGTATTATCCTGCAATACTTTACAGGAAAATGTAGAAAATTAAATAGAATTCAACAGGATAGTTTTGAAAGCAATGTCCCACAGAAAAGAGTTACACTCAAGCATCCACTGCTGTCAGTAGTGCACAGGTTATCCCAGTTCTAACGGGGTTACTTTAATGAAATATTTCTATCAAAACTAATGGTTTTATTCGGAAAATTTATACTCTCAATAGAAGGAAAATTACCTGCGGGTCAATCTAGGACCATATCTGCTTGGGAAAAGCAAACCAGGCAACATTTGTACTAATGCACTTCAGTTTTGCCTCTGGGTAGACTTGTCAGTCTGCTCCAGCCTCCCTGTGTCTTGCCAACCTGTTCACCAGCATGTCAGGCTGCAACCAGCAGCTCCAGCGCCAAAACACCAGCTCCTGCTTCTGATGGATGTGAACTGCTTGTCTCTGGTAGTTCTTTGCTACCAGGACCTGAGAGTACTGATGTATCTATCAGTGAGCATCACTCAGCAGTCCACACAGCCGACGGAGAGAGACTTTTCTCTCCACTTGGCACATGAAACAGACCACACTGACCAAACAAGAACATGATTGCCAGGTCTCCCTCACACATGCTCCGAGTGCTTCCAAGCCCTCCTCTCTTCCCAATCCAAATTCATGTTCCTGATTAACACATAACAGATAGAACACCACCAAAACCAAACCAATGTAAAATCCACAGCAGCAGTGGAAGTCCTCACCTACAGAATTTAAGTACAGTAATTTCACTACTATAAGGCGCACCCTTTTGACTAAAATTTTCCCCCCAACCCCAAAGTGCGCCTTATAGTCCAGTGCGCCTTATATAATGTACAAAGTTGCAAAACTTGCCAATCTGGAAGCATGAGTCACAATGGGGAGGCGGTGCCCCAGGAGCGCCGAGTCATGAGGGGAGGTGGGAACAGGTGGCCGCAGCTGGCAGGAGCTGGATGGGGAGGGAGCCAGTGCCGGCCCCAGCCCTGGCAGCCATGCAGGGAGGAAGGGAGCCAGCGCCGGTCCCGGTCCCAGCCGCCGCACGGGGAGGGAGGGTGCTGCCGCCAGCCACAGCCCAGGTGAGGGGGGATGGAACCGCTGGCGTCTGTGCTGGCAGAGTTGCAAGCCGAGCTGCGCCAACCAGTGCCAAGCAGGAGTGCCTCGGCCCGCAGCAGCTGCGGCAGCTGGGCAGGCTAAGCCGGGACCCGTGGCCACGCAGTGGTAGCCAGGAGCCGCGAGCTGCACCAGCCAGTGCCGGATGGGAGTGCCGGGGTCTGCGGCACAGGGAGGGCACCTGGGGCTGCGTTTAAAGGCTACACCAGTCTGTGAAAAATGTTTGCAAACTGAGCACCTGCCAGTAATTCGTTACTTTGTTGCATGCGGTGCAGCTCCTCGCTGCAAAAAAAAAGTGCACTTTATAGTCCGGTGCGCCTTATATAATGTACAAAGTTGCGTAATTTGCCGACTCCCGGAGGTGCACCTTATAATCCAGTGCACCTTGTGGTCGTGAAATTACTGTACATGATTAAATTCTCCAAAACCTTTTTATCTTTCCTTGATTGCTAAAGTTTGCTATCAATGCAGAGTGTGTAGCTGATACTGTGTATCATCAAACTTTATCTTCAAAAGTAACATCTAATCTTGTTATGAATAAACATACATAGGATGCCTGTTCCTCGTTTATTAAATATTAGCTCTGATAGAGAGAGAACGCGCATACTCTGCAGCGCAGTGGCAATGGAAAATGTGTTCTCAGCTCCAGAAGAAATGTAGGCTACTGAATTTGGGGCATGTAGAGAAATACGTGGTCTGAGCTGAAGAAGGAACACGATTTTGAAAAGTGAAGATATGCACAGGTCTCCAGGGAAGCCTTGTGATAACAAAATGATGCCTAATTTTTGCCTGTTCGTTTGATGGCCTTCAGGATGTAAAGAAGAGTGGGTGAAGATGATGATGATGGAAATTGACTCCCTCTGGTCCAGTGACTCTACAGGAAGTTCCAACTCAGAGTATGGGGTTAAGTACAAAACATGAGAGAAATGGAGGCACAAAAATAAGCAGAGAATGTCTCCAAAGACCCATAGCAAAATATTCCAATATAAGGAGACATAAATGTATCAATAAAGTATAATGAGCAATTCTACATTGTTGCCTTAGCTACATAATTTACAGAGCTGCCAAAAGATAATAGTTTTGAAAAGCCTGCCAAAAACCTGCTAATTTGCATATAATTGTCAATAATGCTTTCTCATTTACTAAATGGAAGTTTACAGTAATTTCACGATTATAAGCCGCATCATTTTGACTAAAATTTTGGTCCGAACCTGAAGTGCGGCTTATAATCAGCTGCGGCTTATATATCGACAAAGAACGAAAAGTTGCTCTTGTACTTTGGAGGAGAGGTGTCTGCTGAGAAATGCAGGAGCTTCTCTTTGAAATGGAGAATGTAAACCCCATCCCTCCAAATTATTATAATTTTTAAATCAAGAGGCTTTCAGGCAAAGATATGGGAATTAGGAATAACAGTTCTTTACTAGGGAAATTCAGATAGAAATACAGTACTACAAAGAAACAAACTCCAAACCCTGACAAAGTCAGAGTACAACCTGACACCCCGTCAGGCAGGGTGTTGGTAGCAGTTTGATTAAATGGTGGTTGCAGTCCTCCTGCAGTGACAGATGTGATTCAGTTGAAGCAGTGCTCCTTTAGAAGGTGCAGTTTCCCTCCAGAGGTCCAGTGGTGATGTGGAGAAATCGGTTTTCCTCTGGAGTCCAGTGGAGAAAGGGGCTACCTTAGTGTCCCAAAACCTCTGTTTGTGTCTTGGTAAGAAATGTTGGATTCTTTCCCCTGGATGGAGTAACTTCCAATGGGATGAAGAAAATGACTCCCTGGAGGAAGGATGGGGTGGTTTCAATGGATGGCCCATTAGCAGAATATCTGCCGCAGAGATAAGGCTCACTGCCCCCATCCTCCATAGATGGTGATAGAATAGATACCTTTTATCACACTCTGTATTATAACATGCGGTTTATAATGAGATGCAGCTTATATGTGGACAAAGAAAGGTTGCTGACACCCAGAAGTGCGGCTTATAATCGTGAAATTTTAACTTGATAATATAATTAAAATTAAATAACTTTATTATTTCTAATTATAATTATTTACTACAACTTCTATTTCTTCCTTCTTCTTCTTCTTCTTGTCCTTCTTCTTCTTCTTCTTCTTCTTCTTCTTCTTGTCCTTCTTCTTTTTCTTCTTCTTTTTCTTCTTCTTCTTTCTTTTTAATATTCTTCGTATGTCTATACCTATAATGAATATTACATTTACAGCTACCACTATTTCTTCTTCAACTTACTATTTTTATTATTCATCTTCCTATTATTACTTATCTTCTTCTTATTGGAACCATTTCTTCCTATGTGCTACTTCTTAGTATTCTACTTCTACTTCTACTTTTACTTTTACTTCTACTACTACTTCTTATTCTTATTCTCATTCTCATCTCTCTATTCTCATTCTCATTCTCATTCTCATTCTCATTCTTATTCTTATTCTTATTCTTATTCTTATTCTTATTCTTATTCTTATTCTTATTCCTATTCTTATTCTTATTCTTATTTTCTTATTCTAATTCTTCTTATTCTTATATGTTTTCTTTATTCTAATTCTTATATACGTATTCTAATTCTTCCTATTCTTATATTTTCTTTTTTTTTCTTATTCTTTCTTTTTTCGCAGTCCTACTGCTCGGGCTGCGGAGCCAGACAGTGCAACAGGCTGCAAAGAGCCCGCAGTGCCCGCTGCAGCCAGGACGGATGTTTCTTGTATGGGGCCACCGCTTCCAGACGGGAACGCGAGGCACAGGGCGGCTCTCGGGAGCATGGCTCAGATGGCCCAAGCTCAACCTGCCTCCAGTCAAACCTCCCCATCTTCGCTCCCTCTCTTCTGCATCTCCATGGAGCTCCATGAGGCTCACTCCATCCCACTCATCCTTCCCGGGCTGCAAGGGTTTATCACAGAGCTTGTACATGGTACTATCTCCTTGTTGGGCCTGTCCTTGGCTGTGGTCACTTTCTTCCCTTTGGGACAGGCCTGAGCTGTCACCTGCCCGCAGCCACAGCCCGCTGAGGGCCTGGTCTTCCAGCCAGGGGGCAAGAGGCTGGCTGCCTGGGAGTCGGGCTTCACCTTTTCCTCCTCCATGTGCAACATCGTCTGGCATGCCGTGATCCTGGAGGTGCTTCCTGCTGAGCGAGTGGCGCTCCTGGGACTGGGCAGCGCAGGGCCCTGTGCCCGTTATATACCCCTGCATCACCCAGGGCCCGACAGAACGCTGCTGTGTCACAAAGGGCCCACCCGGCACCCCTTCAGCAACCAGACCCCTGGGAGTGACATGGAGCAGCCCCCAGACCGGAGGGCTTGTACCCCTTGTTCTGATCCACTGATTAAAATGATCAGAAATGGCTCTGCCTGAATTGGGGTGCAAATGAGACCATGTGCCAAAGTCAGTGTATGGGTTTTATTGGAACAGTGTCTCTGTTATTGTACAGAGAGAGAATGACAGAGAGAGAAAACAGAGAAAAGAGGTGGCAGGAGAGAAGAGAGTGACAGAGGCAGATTAAGTAGAAAACCTCACCACTCTGTGGATCCCAGTGGCATCCCATGGATGCCCTCCATCTCCATCTTCTTGGTGCTCCAGGTCCCCCACAAACAGGGTGTTGATGCACACTGGGGCTGGCTGGGAAGGCCCAGGTACCTCCCCTGGCAGGGTCAAGTTTGACACAGGCTCTTGCAGCAGCCTCTGGCTCTGTTCATCCCTTTGCATCACGAGCAGAGCTCTGCTGCAAGGCCTCAGCAGTGAGTCTGGGCAGCGCTTTGGGGCTCTTGGATGGATTCTGGCACCTCCTCAGCTGCCCCTCACAGGAGTGTCCTGGGCTTGTGGCCTACCTGGGGTGGGGATTTTACAGCCAGTTGGTGTGAGGGAGGATGGGTGTTCACTGCTGTGACCAGAGGTTACCACAGCCCCAGAACTCTCCTCCTCCCTCCCTGTTGTGGGCAGTGTGTGCAAACGCGGCCTCACAGAGGAGCCTGTGGGCTACGGCTTCTCCCAGCCTGAGCCTTGCAGATGCAAGCAAGGAGAAACACTTCTCTAATTTAGAATGAGAAGTTCCTCCCTCCCATAGGCCCTTGCAGGCACATGTCAATCCGTTGAATTCTATTGGTTTATACAGTTGCTCCACCCGTGGTCCGCTCCTATTCTTTTATTTGTGTTCCCCCTAGATGTTTCTCTACTCTTCTGTTCCCTGTTGGTCCTGTTTTTTTTAGTGTTCAACTCCTGTTACAACCTGTTCCCCCATTGTTTACCCCTCCTCTGCACCCCTTTCTCCTGTTCCCACTGGGTCTTGACCCTCAGATTTGACATTTTTTCCATGTATTTAACCCTGCATCCTCATCCAGTTGTCATCTTTGTCACTGGACCCTCTTACAGGCAATAAACTTTTCTTGGAGCTCCATTCAAGGACGTATCCTTCACCTGCAGTAGTTGACAGTCCAATAAGCATGCTCCAGGCTTTGAGAGTGCTGGTCGCTCACAGAGACCTGTTGAAGCACACCACTTCAGTCTCAGCCTCTTTATACAGAATGGCCATAATGGGCAAAAAGTCTTACATAGAAATGTTTAAACTGCTATCCATAACATATCTGTGTATCACAATCACTGAAAGAGGATTGTGTCTCCCAAGATGCCTTCTTTAAGTGGAGCTTTACACCCAGATATCGTGGTGGTTGAGACTCAGAAGAATCAAAGTCTCTAAGTCAACAAATTATAAAGGAACTTAACAAGGTCTCAAGAGAATACTGTAATCAGTTTTGAGAAAAGGTAGAAAGGAAAGAAATTATTATATGGCCCACAGTCAAACAGATAAATTGATAAAACAACTGCAGCCACCACATTAAAAGTAACAGCTATTATTATTTTATTTATTATTATTATTATTATTATATTATTATTATTATTATTATTATTATTATTATATGTTGTGAATTCTTAGGATACAAAGAAAATCAGGAAAGTGATCTAGTGGCAACAGGGAGAGTCAAAGTCATGATGTTTCTCATATGAGAATATCAGTTCTGTGCATCTGCTTGAAAAATTTGCATGTAATATCAAGAAAGAACATCTGCTGCTCAGTATGCAGCAGACCACCAAAGCTGCTGTAGAGAAGAGGAGGGAGGAAGAGACTGATAAGAACTAGATCATGATAAGCAAAAGACGAAGTGGCATCCCAGTGAATGGCATGACCTCTATTATCACTTTCTAAGTCACTTACTCCCACTTCTCAACCAGGGACTAGTGCTCATGATAATGGAGGTAGCTGCCATAGGTGGGTTAAGCTGCTAGCACATTTGCTAACATGGGATAATGTTCATGGAATGAATGTTTTCCAGAACACATAAAATAGAGACTTTCAAAGTAACAAAATCCTTCATATGAACTTTTGAGCACATCACCTAACACTACCTTCCAACAGGTACAGAGTTGAAGTTGGGAATCAAGGATGTAAAATATACACTTGTCAGATACAAGTGGGGAAAATGATACTGGAGTAAATGTATAAGGATCCATTTGTGACTAATCGCTTGTAATGGGAGACATGGGAGTCAGATGTATAAAAAGCTATTGCTTCAGGTATGATTTTTAGTGTCATAAGGGCCTTATTTTTATTTCTTTTTAGCACTTTCAATGGTTCACTACACTGAAAAGCTAGAAATTACAGGATGGAGTTCTCAAATGAAGTTACTACCTGCACAATGCAAAGAAAACCATGTGGGTTTTCCTTTCTGAGTATCTTAGTAATTCAGAAATTCAGTATTAAGGGCATGTAAAATATTATCTAAAATCTGTGGGCTTTATTTCATATGTATCCATATAGGCACAGACTTTTAGGGAACCTTTTCTTCCTTTTAAAGAGTAATAAACAATTTGTTTTTATTTCCATTATTTTCACATGCCTGTGTTAGTTGTCTTTCTCTAGGTTTCTATACCATCCATATTAAAGAAAATATACTACTTGAGACCATTTCAGCAGCCCGTTTATACTTCAGTGCTGCTCAAAAGATGTTTTAAGATGGGCTCTATTTGGGATGAGAGGAGCACAATTATCTAATAATCTAATAATAATTTAAAAATCTGTGCTACCATCTGTGCAAAAGCCCTGATAGAGGCTCTACTTCAGCACAGTATGACTTGCTTAAAAAAAATGAATCAGTATCTTTAGTAGACAGGGTTTTTTACTATCAGAACAATCTTTCTTCTTCATATTATATGCACAGAGGTCCATTTCTAAGAAAGGTAACTAAGAGGGTATTACTGTTATAAAAAGTCACTGTACTTGTTATATGCATCAACTCTGATTAATGGATTCTGTAAAACAGAGGGAACTGAATTTTTAGTATAATCTGGAGAATTTTGTGAGGTACAATATTATGAAGTGCCAAGCGTGGTTATTAGTCACAGAAGGATCTGAGACTTCTGCTTATTTAATCAGTGAACAGAAATATTCAAAAAATGTGTAATTTTGTGAGTCACTACCACAGAGCTATTTTTTGCAGAAATTATTTTCTGATTTTGAGCAATGAGCAAAGTTGTTCAAAACCTGTTCTCTCTTCTGCCATGCACCTGTGAGCCCCTGGAGTGCAAGCTAGTGTGCAGTTATGGTGTTAGCCCCATGTAAACATAGATGCAGACCATTTTAGTGTTTCAGCTTAATCTAGAAAGAACAGCTGCATAATACCATGGATTTATATAAATATAAAAGCAATTCTACTACAACATAAATAAAGTCTACACTCTGAAAACTGCAATTCATTTTGCCTTCAGAGCCTGAGGAATAAATGGTAAGTAAAATGAACAGAAAAGGGGGAACGAGACCTTGAGGAGGCTGCCTTGTGCAGCTTCACCACCTGCACAGTCATAGACAACTTTTGCTTAGCCAGCTGGAGCGACTTTTGTTCAGAAAGCTTCTGTCAAGTACTACTTCTTTTGGTATTCTCTTAGTCTGAATGGCCTTCTGGTTGGGTTAGGGAGAAGGTAAGCAGAGGGGAAAAGAAAAAAGGGAAAAATAATAATGTTTCAAGACATTTTGGTTTCCTCTATGAATTGTACATAAAATAAAGAGGTTAGTAGAGTTTTCTTCCTCTTGTGTCCTTCCAACTGTGGAAAAAAGGTAGGATATGATTCTTGGTTATCTGTCAGGACTAAGGCAGCAAGGAAAATTCGGGAGACGTATACAGAAACAGTAGAGTTGAAATACACACAATTAAATATTTAATTGTAATTATTCTATGTCAGGGAATTTCGTTAAACCTCAGACTTAAATCTGAAATACTCTCCTTTGCTTCACTTAATACCCATAAAATCTAAAAGCAAGGCTTTTTAGCATCTTCTGGAGCATCATGTTGTGTAATGACTTCGAGATGTTTATTTCAAAAACACTTTGGAAGAGAATTTTTATATGAGACACGTCTCAAAGTTGTGTCAAGTAAGAGGCTTTCTGATAGGTATCATCTTATTAATATCTACCTCTTGTGAGTCATAATTCATTTTGTCACAGACTAAAGCAGCAGTACTTTGCTTTGATTAAAATGATAGCTTTGTTCACTCTTCAATGTTTGGAGCCATTGCGTTACAAGGGTCACTTTGTGCCTCCTCTGTCACCACGACCTTCGAATTAGTGCTTTACTTTCCACTTCAGTCTAACATCCTATTTTCATTTACTTGGTGGTTCCATGGTTCAATAGCACTTAGAGGGATGTTGACAGCAAATGGAAAAGTTTGAAGATGCACGTGTTTAAAATAAGACTGCCTAAACCTGTTGCATACCAAATTTATTTTCTTTTTCTTTTCAGATTAATGACAGTTACTTTAAATGATAGGTTTGATTTTGTTCTTCAACAATTACTATTTTTTTTCTTTTTCCTTCCCACCATCGTCTCCCCCTGCCCTACCATCCCCTGAGCCTCACATCTGTGCAAGGGGTTTGTGTCTCAGTCTACACTGAGGTCAATCAGTCTTCTTTCTGCTAGAAGTTAGTACATCCAGCTTTGGGTAGAAAAGTATAATATCTTCCAAAGATGTTGTAAATATGATGTACTCTGCTCACTGCAGCTGACATGAAAGCACAGCCCGGGGAAGGGAACACTGAGGTGTGTCTTGACAGTCCTGAGCTGCTCTTCCATCCTGTAGAAGGAGGAGCTATTTCTTCTCATCTGTCCTGAAGAAGCCTCTGTGGTAGGACTCAAGGAAACAAATTTAACATCCAGATGGCATGTTGACTACAAAAATGTTCTCACATTCACAGGGATAATGGGGACACAGAAATACACCTACCACAGTCTAACAGGAATGCAGAATCTTGCTGAATCTGAGTCTGCTGCTGTATTTTTGCTTGAATGAGATAATTGTAACACACAGGTAACTCTTCAGTATTTCTCTTAATGCTTTAGACATGTATCTCACTGCTCTTCATTCTGAAATATATGCATCCTAGAATGATATATTTTATCTTTTAAATTAAATTATAAGTATTTTTTAATGTGATGTCCCTTGAGAGATACGACACAACATGGATAATTTTTACACCTTTGGGAATCTTTGGATATTTTCCCTCAGTTTCACTTGTTGACAATCTTTACTTTTGTGGTCAAAGTTACTATGTATTTAACCTTTGTGTTACTCACAGTAAAGCACTCTAGTAACGAAGAAATCAAATTCTGTTAATGCTTGCTGTCCTGTTTGATAATGACTTTTGTTTTCTTGACAGTCTTGGAATGTACTGCCTGAGTCATCTCTTCTCACATTCCTTGATGATGTCTCAACCCCTTTCAGTCAGAGGTAAAAGCAGGGCACTCAAGTGGATTTATTTATTAGAAGTTTTTAATGACCTTCATGTATTAGAAGTGAGTTTTGTGTGATCTGGCTTTATTTGATCTCTTGTTAGCATTGAACATACTGGATCAGGCGCAGAAGATGCTCTTGCAGCACCTAGTACTTTGACTGACATGAGTGTTTGACGTCCAGGGGAGTGCAGTCCTGCTGTGCATCTCTGAACATGCATTTCAGGTGATTGACTCAGGTTGAGGGGGCCAGTTGAGAGTTGAATTTATTGTCTCATCGTTTACTGTTGTAATTTTAGCACTTCTTTTTACCAGCCTGTTCATGCATCTGTTCATTCCTCTGGCTTATGTTATTACTTATACACGGATGACATATAGATCCACAATTCCTGTTGGTGTTCCCAGACTTTGCCTTGGTATTTCTCTGCCTGTATCATCTCCATAACTGGATATATGCTAATCTTTTACTACAAACAAAGAAGTCAAAAAGGATTCTCTTTAATCTTGTTGTGTACTTTTTCTGCTCATAAGTATTTCATGTCTCAAATATTGCTTCTCTTTCCCTATGTTACAATACTCTGTGAGAGTTTTAAAATGTTCATTGTAATTTATTGTATAATTAGCACCTTGTAGATCAAAACTGTATTTTTTCCCATTAATTGTATGTTCGGGGTTTTTTTTTAATGCAGCGCTTCAGGTATTTTAATTTTGTTTTTACTGCTTATTTAACAGATCCAAAAATCCCTGAAACAAATGATCCCTGGTCTCTGTAAGTCAGGCAGAGCACAAGTTATATTAAAAGACTACCACTTTTCAGTCCAATGACCTAAATTTTATATTGCAGAAAATACAAAAGCTACTGCCTGCTTTTTACCATGCAATCACTTTTATATGATTTGACTTCTTTTTGTAGACTTGCCCAGAATATCAATTGTGTTTATAAATTGTGTCTACTCTCTTTCTTTCCTAAACTGTAGGAGCTATAAATATAGGAAGAACCATTTTTGAACAGCATTTTCCTCTCTGGTTTCTTCTATATTAGATCTTCCTGACTTTTAACAGCATAATTTGTCAACTTGCAGTGTACTTTCAGTCTTCATTTAAACTTTATCTTAATGTTTTCAAAATATCTACCCTTTTGTTACACACTATTTATAATTTAATTTTTGGCTTGGCATGTGTTCTTTTTTATTCAATATACATTTAATGTTAAAAATATTTAAATTACTTAATAAGTCAGAGATTGATAACACAGCTGTCGTTGTTTTACTTTGTTGAGAGTTATATGAACTGCATTTAATTTTTTTGCTAATGCCATTCTTATGCCCTTATAAAATACATGTTTCATTTATTTGACGAAATTTTTCAGTATGACCATAAATATATACAATTATTGCAGCATTAATGGTTTCTTATCTGTAAGGAACTATCCCTTCTGATGTTTCTATAACTAGTATTGTCCTGGTTTCAAGGGACAGTATTACCAGGAAAAGGAAAAGGTGAGAGGTTTTTTTTAAACAAAAAAAAAAAAAAAAAAAAAAAAAAAAAACCAAAAAAACCACCGGATACTAAAAGTCCCCTCCCTCCCAGTTTACTATAATTTGGAAATTCAGGAACTCTCAGGCAAAAGGTATGGGTTTGGAATAACAGTTCTTTACTGATATAGCTACAAGACAAACAAAAGCAGTATCAGTTATGAGGAAAAAAAAAAAACAGTGACAGAACAGAACAAAACCTCAGTCGCAGTCCCTTTCTCCAGTCACAGATGCCCCTCCTCCTCCGCACAGTTCGAGGGAGCAGGGCAGGGCAGCCTCTCAGTCGCGGCTGCTGCAGGAGCAGGAGCGCGAGGCGGCACCGGCACGTCCCACGTGGGAGAAGTGTGAGGGAAGAACTTGCTCACTGTGGGCGTCCCGGTTTTCAGTGCTGTTCTGAGAAGCAGGAAGTTTTAGCAGTCGGAGTGCAGAGGCCTGGTCCCACCACGGAGAAAAGCAACTTCTCTTCTCCGAGTTCGGGCCGGCGAGCTGCGAATGTCCCCCCACCCCCGGAAGGACAAAGCAGCCGTCGACCATCCCTTTGTCTTGAGCACTTAACAGCTAAGGGGAGCCACTCCGGCCAGCTTAACATAATAATGGGAAAAATTTCTAAAAACTCCCCCAACCCCCAACAAGTATGTTGACATTCATTAAAAGTGGCTAATCTTGTTCTAAAATTATGGTGAAGGAAGCATCAGCATGATTCTTGTATTGAGCTAGAGAACCAGCCTCAGCAGGAAAGGTGTAAATCCAGCAGGGAAAGCAAGGACATGGTTAAAAATTTGGGCATAAGTTGAGGGAATTCCTGTGAACTCACAGGTCAGATATAGACTTACAGCTCAGACTTAAAATCAGAAAGTCTTTGGAAGAGATAACATCCAATGTGGGAGCAAGTGAGATAAGATGCTGCTGGGAGAGAGGGTTATTACTGTATGGGGTATGCAACAATTTAATTCCCTCCACCATTGCCAGCAACTCTTGTGGGACTGGACATTTTCAGATTGATAGTTGTAGCATGGGTGCACAAAGTTAACCTAAGCTTTTGTCACAGCTTAAAAAGTAAGTAATTCATCTGGTGAGTAAATGGACTGAAGGTATATCAGGGAAAGCTTATTTGCAAACTGTCAGCAAAACCCTATAGATTTCTCACAGCAGAGATCTGTAAATTTGTTAGAACTCATTGGCTTGATTTATGTTCTCTATGATGCACTGGGTGTGGTGCTGCTGAGTTGCTCTAGGGTGAGATGTGGCAAAGGGACCAGCTGGGAAAGGATGTGTTTGTTAGCCAATGTTGTTTAGTTTTGTTGTGTTCAAGCTTCATGTGATGACAGACCAAACCATTCTTGCAGAAGCTGAGAACTTTTATTCCAACTCCTTATGCAGCTGTTGAGCGTGGCTATCCCTCTCACTCTCACCCAGGCAATACAGTTGGTTTTAGCACAGAAGCTATTTCATTCCCCTGAATTAAGCACTTGGATCCTTGAGGCCAGTCAGACTTACCCCCTGGCAGAAAATGTATTGATAAGTGCAAGGTTTGTGCAGCCACCAGAAACTTCAGGGATTGGCATGCTGTTTGTAACTGCCTGCAGCAGCATGCTGAGGACATGTGACAGTGCTCCACTGTTGTTTTGATAGATGTGCTTGAAGACATGAAGAATGTGCAACTGCTTTCTTCTTGGGCTTCCAAAAGAATAATGATGCTACTGTATGTTAATTTCTAACAGCCCACAACAAATACTGCTGGGAAATAGATAATAAGTCATGAAAACATTAGATGCTAACAGCATGACGAGTGCTTTTAGCTGTCCTTGGGGATTATGAAAGATGAGATTGTGGCTTGTGGTCAAGGAGCCTGAGTGGGAAGGTCTGGAGTAATGAACAGACAGAACTGGAAGATGGTTTGGTGGGTTTGGGGAAGCAGAAGACTGAAAACAAAAGTCTCAACAGAGAGGATGAGGAACCTTGGGCTCAAGGAGCAGAGTCCTGACTCCTCTGCAACTCACGGTTTTCTGGAGACACCAACAGGCTTCAGCTAATCACTGAGGTGTGTGCTGGAGCCTGGCTTGTGGGACCTATGCCTAATGTCCTTGAGTGGTTTCATGAAGAAGCACCAATTGGCCTTTTTTTCAAAGCTGTAGCTCATAATCAACAATTTGCACTTAAAATTACATTTTTGGTCACATAATGTGTGCCTACTCATTTGTCAGAAAATCCTGGTAGTAGCCATTAGTGGATTTTTATGAATTAAGGTTTTGTTTTAATACTGATTTTACAAAAATATTTTAAATTATTTTGTGTTGTATTTGTATTCATATTTATATTTCTATTCATATTCAAGCTCATTTTCTCTTCCCTTTTGAAAATAATTTTAAGCTTTGTGTCTTACAAACTTACAAACATTAACATGCAAAAATATTAGCAAGAGGAAAACAGACATTCAAAGCAAATGTTTAACAGATGTTTAAGCCCTCCACATCTTTCTAACACATTGGATTTTTTTTCTGACCAAATGCATGGTGGTCTCAAGGCTTATCTTTTTTCCTCTCATCTTGCTTCTCATCCAAGCAATATTCTTCCTAAAATTTTTCTTAAGCTGATAATATTGCTACAGTCAGAGTAACTGGCTTTTATGTACTCTCATTTTATTCCCCTTTCCTAAATACGGATTGATTATTCTGTATTCATAAATGCCAACTCACTTTGGTAGATTCATTAAATCCTTTTCTCATGTGCTATGTTTCTTTATTTTGTATCTGTACTGGCAATTTGAATTTCCCAACCCAAGGCATTTCAGTGCTTAGGATTTTTTTGCATTCCTTCAGATGTTACAATTTCCATTTACAATTTTCAATCCTAATATGATGAATAGTATTCTTTCCCTTCTTCTTCAGTTGCTCTTTTGTTAAGTACTAATGTTCTTAATGAACACAGAAGCAGTATTTTCATTTGGAGACTATAACGAAATTGACTTTGGCTGCATGTCAGTGGAAATCAAGTTTCCTGCTTCATTTTTCATCTTTCCCTTTTATGGTTTAAGAAACTTTTGCTGTTTATTAAATCACCCTCCAGAATTGCAGCTCAGCTTCGATTCTAATAATCTCAGTTGATCTGTACACTTAGAAATTTCAAAAATGTATGCTTGTTTTCAATCCACTTTTGGAAATAGTTTTATCTGTCTGCAGTTGATGCCTGTACCTTCATATTTTGTCATGTTGCCCAACCTGGAAATTCCTAGGAAGTTTTAATCTTTGCCTTGAGAAATCTTTGCTGTTTGCTTTAGTGGAGGGCTTGTACTCTTTAATTTCATTATCTTTTCTTGTTAGTTACCCAAGCTTGTCCTTTTGAAACATAAAAAAAAAATTCCCTTAGCCCAGTGTTATTTCACCAAGACATCCTGCAGTAAACTCACACATTATTAGATTTTTATTGTGTAACTTTCTCAGATAACATTTATTATTGTTTTACCATATAGAACTGTAAATATCCTAAAGTCAAAGCAGAGCCTTCTGCTGCATTTGTGACTTTGTCCCTGCCAGCTGTTCTGTTTAATGTTTCTATATTAGTATATGTTAAGAAGAGCTTTGAACTCTCAGTGTTTACTGGCAAAGGTGAGATCACATGTAAGTCCATAGTTTCAGCATTTCTCCATCTTGCATTGTTTACAGAGATAGCTTCTCTATTAAAATACAATTCTTTTGATCTGAACCCTTGGATATCTGACTGTAAAACATAAGAATTTCTAGGATTGATTTTTTAAACAAACAAACAAACAAACAAACAAGTTAGAATATGCCTCATCCCTTTAAAAAACCCAAAAAAAAATACAAAAGCTTAATCTGAAGAGTGTATGGTAGCAAAAAAGACATTTGAGATGATTTTGTTGAGTGGACAATATGGCAATGATGTAACATATCTAAAAGGAGTACACAGATAAAGTTCCTGGTCCTCAATGTCCTTTACCATGCTTGAAATGCAAATCAAAATGTGAATTTTGTAATCCATGATGTCTTAGACAAACAAGCAAAATGCTGTTGATTTAAGAAGTGCAATTTGATACAGTGTGTATTATAAGGGATAAAGGGGAAAGTAACGTGGCACATTAGTAGGGTACACACTATTAACAAGTGCCATGAACTGCTGGTTCATATTTTAGACAGGCATTACCTGTTGCAGAATTGCACTGTAACACCTCCCACATAGAAAATACTGCTTATTTTCCTTTCCTTAATATAATGTTTTTAGAATGCTATTTTTCTATGGTGAAAGATTAAAAAAAAAAAAAACAAAACAAAACCAAACACCAATAAATCCCAAAATGATCTTTGCTTTTTTGACAAATACATTATCAGTGGAAGAGGATGATAATTTGTCACTCAGCAATTTTGGAGAGTTCTGTAAAGAAAGAAATAAATTACTTTAATGGTATTATTTCCCAACTGCAGCACTTTCCATGGGGTTTTCTGATTTATCTAACATGTTTATCCATTCCATCTTTCTCAGTTATGACATTTTGAAGAAAAATTAAAATATTTAAAGAACATTACCAACTATTAGAAACATGGAGTGCAGCCTGTGGGAAGTATGATAGCGCCAGTCATTTTATCATCAGTGAAGGTTTGCATTGTTATAAGGAAATCATAGTTGCTTTTGCCTGCTTATCTCTGTAGTGTGGGCCATTAAGATTTAAGAAATTAGTTTTTATTTCAAAACAGGAAATGAAGACAATTTTTTCTCCCCATATGTTCCACCTTGGTGTAAAGCAAGACCTGCAATTATTTGCATAAACCACCATTTTAGACAAACGTGGCAGGCAAAGCTCATGACAAGAATTTGAAACAAGCTGTTGGGTGCTAGTTCAGTAACAGAGAGAGTGTCCTCGATCACTGCTGTGCTGAAACAATATCAGCTTTGTTCTTTCCTTATAACCTCAGCGGTCTCAACTACACCAGGCAATGTGTGCTTCCTTGTTTTGAAGCAGTTTCTTTGCTGCAATTCTTCTGCTGCTTGCTCGATATTTTTTTTTTTTTTTTTTTTTTTTTTTTAGTTAAGGGAGAGCAAAAAAGTTTATATCCTAAACAATGGGACCCAGGAATAGGCCCCAGATGCTGTCTTTGCGCTCATGTTGCAGGTGCCTTTAGTAGGTGTAAGGATGAATTCTCAGTGTACAGCATTGGCATCACTAGGCAGGAGCATGTCCATGTTTTCCAAGAAAGATAACAGGAACATTGATGCACTGAAGGGCTACAGAGGACTTCTCATGTGGAGAGGTGCTGGCTGTGGATGATGAATTTGGGCATCACTGGCTGCAGGAAGGACAGTAGATTCCCAGCCTCGGGGTTACTGATTGCAGCAAAGTGGCAGCTTGTGGCAGCTGGACAGATGTGCTCCCGGAGTGGTTGTATAAAAAGGCCAAAGCTAACACCACTCTGTGTTATCTCAACAATAATTTATTGTCAAGAAAAATAATTAAGAGAAGTGCAGCTAAAAGCTAATATGTTGCAAGAAACTGTAACGATGACACTAATTCCCTTTCATGGTGCCAGTTTATAATAGAAATTCATTAACAATAAAAAATATGCATGTAAGGTGTGAAACAGAAAAGAATTTATTAAGAAATCACAGTTCTTTAAACCCAGCAGGTTGCTGGGTAAATTTGGCCAATTTTCATGCTGGATAAGGAATACCCAAGTGGACACTCTGGTTGTCACTACACTGCCTGTTTCTTTCTATGTTTTCTGCTTCCTTGAAGTCCCTGATCCCTCTCAACCCGTACACCCACAAAGACATTCTTCACACTGCTTAATGGATCTCCAGGGCATCTTTAGGGAGTTACAGCTGTCTGGTGTGCAAACAACACATGATCAAGTCTGTTTCCAAGACATTGTGGGAGTGAGGCAGAAGTTGTAAAGCTTGTACAATTTACCAAAAGTACACATTTTATCCCTCTCTTGGGTTTAACTAGCTTTAGGTTTTCAACTGCATTATTTTTTGCTGCTGTTTTATTTCATTCCTGAAAATGTCTTTGTCTAGCCTTGCTTCCTTCTGTGAGCACTAGATTTCATCTACGGTCATGGACTTCTGCTGTACTACATAAATTTGGGAAAGGACATATTAAAAATTAATGTGCAAACTCACTTGAGGGAGAGGAGAAAGAAAGGAAATGTTGCAGATTTCCCCTCAGGAACACAGAAACAGATGAGAAAAAAATTTTTTCAGCTGCAGGATCACTGCTGTCTGTGGTGAGCAAGAGGATGGCGGTATGGACTTACAAAGCCCTATTTAGGCAGGACAGACTCAAGCACATCTGCAGGGATGAGACTAGGAGTAGTGAAAAATAGCAGAAAGAGATTTAATACCCAAGCAGGACAGCCAAGAGCAGTAGTTTTTTGGGCAATGACTCTTTTGTTTAGATACCATATCAAAGAAAAAACTTGTGGGATGAAGTAAAGAGCCTAAGACACATAGTCCTTATCTATCTACTGCCTTCTCTCTCCCTCTCTTTTTAATAGTAGCTCAATATATTTTAATGGGAAGTATCTAAGTATTTTTGCTAACAATCTCAAAACAGTATTTGGGGTTTTCTGGAGAGAAGTCCCCCTTTTGTACTCAAATGATTATGGAATGTATCCAAATATTTCCACAAAATTGACTGATACTAAAAAAAAGTGTACTATTCCTGGGGGACAAAAGAAATCTATATATTATAAATGCCTTGAATACTTAGTGGCCTATGGGCACACAGCTTGTCATGAAAGATGACTAAAATTTAAATAGATAATGTATGCAATTAAAAAAAAATCGTATTACCATACACTGAAGTATGGCATATATTCGACTTTGGAGGAAGATTCATATATCATGTGTATGGCACAGGGCTCTACTCATGAATTATTTGCTTCTATTGCAGTACACGTGCACTACATGATAGATTAAAGGATACAATCCAAGTTGTAGTTGACATGTAAAAGCAGTGCTGTGCATAGAGACATAATTTATGAAATAAATATTATGCAATCATAAGTTTTCGATAGGACCTGCTTTCTTTCTCTTTTTGAGACGGAATAATAATAAGTAAGGTTAAAAAAAAAACTCTTGAGGAAAGCACTAGGGGTTTTATATACAAAGAAATATCTTACCTGTGGTTTTTATCTAGTTGAGTGCTCACACTGGTATTTACAGTAATTTCACGATTATAAGCCACACCAATTATAAGCCGCACTTCCGGGAGTCAGAACCTTTTCATTCTTTGTCCATATACAAACCACACCTGATTATAAGCCCCACGTTACAATACAGAGTGTGATAAAAGGTACCTATTCTATCTGTTGAGGATGCGGGAAGTGATCCTTATCTCCACGGGAGATATTCTGTTAATGGGTCATCCATTGAAACCAGGCAGGGCATTGTTCTTTATCTTTTCACAACTCATCCTTCCTCCAGCGAGTCATTTTCTGCTAATGGCCCATTGAGTCCCACTGTGTGAATGATAAAATTACTTCATCCCATTGGAAGTTGCTCCAACCAGGGGGAAGAATCCAACATTTCTTACCAAGACACAAACAGAGGTTTTGGGACACTAAGGTAGCACATTTTTCCGCTGGACTCCAGAGGAAAACCGGATTTCTTAACATCACCAAAGGAGAAACGGAGGGAAACTGCACCTTCTATAAGACCACTGCTTCAAATGAATCACATCTGTAACTGCAAAGGACTGCAAGCCAACACTTAATGGAACTGCTACCAATACCCTGTCTGACAGGGTGTCAGGTTGTACTCTGACTTTGTCAGGGTTTGGAGTTTGTTTCCTTGTAGTACTGTATTTCTATCTGAATTTCCCCAGTAAAGAACTGTTATTCCTAATTACCATATTTTTAACTGAAAGCCACTTGATTTAAAAAATTATAAAAATTTGGAGGGATGGAGTTTACATTCTCCATTTCAAAGAAAAGCTCCTGCATTTCTCAGCAGACACCTCTCCTCCAAAGTACAAGAGCAACTTTTCGTCCTTTGTACATATATAAGTTGCACCTGATTATAAGCCGCACTTCAGGTTCGGACCAAAATTTTAGTCAAAATGGTGCGCCTAATAATTGTGAAATTACTGTACATATTCACATATCTTCTAGAGTCACAGTATTGTTTGGCTTGGGAAGTACATCTAAAATCCTCTACTGAAGAAGGAGGCTGAGACCACCCAAGCCCGCCCCTCCGTCTCCTGATTGCGGCTTTGGGCTGGGACTTGAGCTGCCCAACAGCACCTGAGGTACAATAAGGTGACACCATTGTTTAATTACCTCTGCTCTAGGGACAAGGAAACAAGACTGAGGCGGGAGAATGTATCCACAAGAAAGCCAAACCCAGCAGCTATCCTGAAAATCAGCCTGGGCCAGGCTCGGGCTGGGAGAGGCCGTAGCCCAAAGACTCCTCTGCTGAGGCCACGTTTGCACACACTGCCCACAACAGGGAGGGAGGAGGAGAGTTCTGGGGCTGTGGTAACCTCTGGTCACAGCAGTGAACACCCATCCTCCCTCACACCAACTGGCTGTAAAATCCCCACCCCAGGTAGGCCACAAGCCCAGGACACTCCTGTGAGGGGCAGCTGAGGAGGTGCCAGAATCCATCCAAGAGCCCCAAAGCGCTGCCCAGACTCACTGCTGAGGCCTTGCAGCAGAGCTCTGCTCGTGATGCAAAGGGATGAACAGAGCCAGAGGGCTGCTGCAAGAGCCTGTGTCAAACTTGTCCTTGCCAGGGGAGGTACCTGGGCCTTCCCAGCCAGCCCCAGTGTGCATCAACACCCTGAACTCGGTGTTTGTGGGGGACCTGGAGCACCAAGAAGATGGAGATGGAGGGCATCCATGGGATGCCACTGGGATCCACAGAGTGGTGAGGTTTTCTACTTAATCTGCCTCTGTCACTCTCCTTCTCTCCTGCCACCTCTGTTTTTCTCTCTCTGTCATTCTCTCTCTGTACAATAACAGAGACACTTATTGTTCAATAAAACCCATACTACTGACTTTGGCACATGGTCTCATTTGCACCCCAATTCAGGCAGAGCCATTTCTGATCATTTTAATCAGTGGATCAGAACAAGGGGCTACAAGCCCTCCGGTCTGGGGGCTGCTCCATGTCACTCCCAGGGATCTGGTTGCTGAAGGGGTGCCGGGTGGGCCCTTTGTGACACAGCAGCGTTCTGTCGGGCCCTGGGTGATGCATGGGGTATATAACGGGCACAGGGCCCTGCGCTGCCCAGTCCCAGGAGCGCCGCTCGCTCAGCAGGAAGCACCTCCGGGATCACTGCACGCCAGACGATGTTGCACGTGGAGGAGGAAAAGGTGAAGCCCGACTCCCAGGCAGCCAGCCTCTTGCCCACCCGGTTGGAAGACCAGGCCCTCAGTGGGCAGTGGCTGCGGGCAGGTGACAGCTCAGGCCTGTCAAAGGGAAAGAAAGTGACCACAGCCAGGGACAGGCCCAACAAGGAGATAGCACCACGTACAAGCTCTGTGATAAACCCTTGCAGCCCGGGAAGGATGAGTGGGACGGAGTGAGCCTCATTGAGCTCCGTGAAGATGCAGAAGAGAGGGAGCGAAGATGGGGAGGTTTGACTGGAGGCAGGTTCCCCATGCCTGCCCCTCGCGAGGTCTGGGTTGAGCTTGGGCATCGGAGCCGTGCTCCCGAGGGCCGCCCTGTGCCTCGCGTCCCCGTCTGGAAGCGGTGGCCCCATACAAGAAACATCCGTCCTGGCTGCGGCGGGCACTGCAGGCTCTGCGCAGCCTGTTCCACTGCCTGGCTCCCCAGTCCGAGCAGTAGGGCTGTGAAAAAGAGAAAGAATAAGAACAAAAGAAATAGAAAATATAAGAATAGGAAGAATTAGAATAAGAATGTAAGAGTTAGAATAAACAAAAAATATACGAATAAGAAGAATTACAATAAGAATAAGAATAAGAAAATAAGAATAAGAATAAGAATAAGAATAAGAATAAGAATAAGAATAAGAATAAGAAGAAGAAGAAGAAGAAGTAGAAGTAGAAGTAGAAGTAGAAGTAGAAGTAGAAGTAGAAGTAGAAGTAGAAGTAGAAGAATAATAAGTAGAAGCACATAAGAAGAAATGGCTACAATAAGAAGAAGATGAGTAATAATAGGATGAAGAATAATACAAATAGTAAGATGAAGAAGAAATAGTGGTAGTTGTAAATGTCATATTCATTATAGGTATAGACATATGAAGAATAATACAACAAAGAAGAAGAAGAAAAAGAAGAAGGAAAAGAAGAAGAAGGGGAAGAAGAAGAAGAAGAAGTGGAAGAAATAGAAGTTGTAGTAAATAATTATAATTAGAAATAACAAAGTTATATAATTTTAATTATATTATCAAATTAAAATACGTATTCACATATCTTCTAGAGTCACAGTATTGTTTGTGTTGGGAAGTACCTCTAAAATCCTCTACTGAAGAAGGAGGCTGAGACCACCCAAGCCCACCCCTCCTTCAGTGGATCAGTGGATCAGAACAAGGGGTTGGAAGCCCGCCGGCCTGGGGGCTGCTCCTTGTCACTCCCAGGATCTGGTTGCTGAAGGGGGTGCCGGGTGGGCCCTTTGTGACACAGCAGCATTCTGTCGGGCCCTGGGTGATGCATGGGGTATATAACGGGCACAGGGCCCTGCGCTGCCCAGTCCCAGGAGCGCCGCTCGCTCAGCAGGAAGCACCTCCGGGATCACTGCACGCCAGACGATGTTGCACGTGGAGGAGGAAAAGGTGAAGCCCGACTCCCAGGCAGCCAGCCTCTTGCCCGCCTGGCTTGAAGACCAGGCCCTCAGTGGGCAGTGGCTTCGGGCAGGTGACAGCTCAGGCCTGTCCCAAAGGGAAGAAAGTGACCACAGCCAAGGACAGGCCCAACAAGGAGAAAGCGCCATGTACAAGCTCTGTGATAAACCCTTGCAGCCAGAGAAGGATGAGTGGGACGGAGTGAGCCTCATTGAGCTCCGTGAAGATGCAGAAGAGAGGGAGCGAAGATGGGGAGGTTTGACTGGAGGCAGGTTCCCCATGCCTGCCCCTCGCGAGGCCTGGGTTGAGCTTGGGCCATCTGAGCCGTGCTCCTGAGGGCTGCCCTGTGCCTCGCGTCCCCGTCTGGAAGCGGTGGCCCCATACAAGAAACATCCGTCCTGGTTGCGGCGGGCACTGCGGGTTCTGCGCAGCCTGTTCCGCTGCCTGGCTCCCCAGCCCGAGCAGTAGGGCTGTGAAAAAGAGAAAGAATAAGAACAAAAGAAATAGAAAATATAAGAATAGGAAGAATTAGAATAAGAATGTACGAATTAGGATAAACAGAAAATACAGGAATAAGAAGAATTAGAATAAGAATATAAAAAGAAGAAGAAGTAGAAGAAGAAGAAGAAGAAGAAGAAGAAGAAGAAGAAATAGAAGTAGAAGTAGAAGTAGAAGTAGAAGTAGAAGTAGAAGCAGAAGTAGAAGTAGAAGTAGAATTAGTAGAAGAAGTAGAAGAAGAATTAGAAATAGAAGTAGAAGAATAATAAGTAGAAGCACATAAGAAGAAATGGCTACAATAAGAAGAAGATGAGTAATAATAGTATATAGAATACAGTAAATTCACGAATACAAGCCGCACTGAGTATAAGTCGCATCCCTTGGTGTTGGCAAATATTTCGGTTTTTTGTCCCTAAATAAGCCGCACCTGAGTATAAGCCGCTTTGTCGTTCGCAGCGAGGACCCTCGTGCAACAAAGTTGCCAAATACTAACAGAACGGCGGCAGAGCGGGGTTTACTGGCTCAGCTAAGGTTGTGCAGGCTCAGGCCGATAGGGGCTGCCGACGGGGTCAGGTAGCCCAACCCGGTGCTGCCGCTCGGCAGGGCCACTGGGGGCCAGCCGCCGCTGCCACTGGACTCAGTCACCACGGCCCGGCGCTACCCTGTGGTGGCAGGCAGGGACGGAGCCCCCCGCCGCCTCCCAGAGCCGCGGCATTGGCGGCCCGGGTCCCCCGCCACCTCCCCAAGCCGCGGCAGGGGCGGCCTGGGTCCCCCGTCGCCTCCCTGAGCCACGGCAGGGGCGGCCCGGGTCCCCCGCTGCCTCCCCGAGCCGTGGCAAGGGCAGCCCGGGTCCCCTGCCACCTCCCAGAGCCGCGGCAGTGGTGGCCCGAGTCCCCCCTCTCCTCCCCGAGCTGTGGCAATGGCGGCGCGGGGCCCCCCTGTCTCTCCCTGGTCTGTGGTGAAGTAGGGAGCTCTCCCGCCTCTCTCCCCACCCCCCGTGCCTCCTGCAGGCAGCCAGGCTCCACCCGTGGTGCAACACAGTAGCAATTTGTAACAATCGCAAAATGCCGACTTTGCAGAAGCTCGGCTCGGCACTCTGGCTGGCACTTCTGAGGTTGTAAATGTCAGAAAATTATTCACATATTAGCCGCTCCTGAGTATTAGCCACATTTCCGGTTTAGGAGCAAAATCTTAGTCAAATTGGTGCGGCTTGTATTCGTGAAATTACTGTAATAAAAAACAGTAAGATGAAGAAAAAGTAGTGGTACTGTAAATGTCATATTCATTATAGGTACAGACATATGAAGGCTAATACAATAAAGAAGAAGAAGAAAAAGAAGAAGAAGAAGAAGAAGGACAAGAAGAAGAAGAGGAGGAAAAAATAGAAGTTGTAGTAAATAATTAAAACTAGAAAAAATAAAGTTATTTAATTTTAACTATATTATCAAATTAAAATACGTATTCACATATCTGCTAGAGTCTCAGTATTGTTTGGGTTGGAAAGTACCTCTAAAATTCTCTACTGAAGAAGGAGGCTGAGATCACCCAAGCCCACCCCTCCTTCTCCTGAATGCGGCTTTGGGCTGGGACTTGAGCTGCCCAACAGCACCTGAGGTACAATAAAGGTGACACCATTGTTTAATTACCTCTGCTCTAGGGACAAGGAAACAAGACTGAGGCGGGAGAATGTATCCACAAGAAAGCCAAACCCAGCAGCTGTCCTGAAAATCAGCCTGGGCCAGGCTCGGGCTGGGAGAGGCCGTAGCCCACAGGCTCCTCTGCTGAGGCCACGTTTGCACACACTGCCCACAACAGGGAGGGAGGAGGAGAGTTCTGGGGCTGTGGTAACCTCTGGGCAGAGGAGATGAGCTGATTGATTTCTTGGTTTTAAATCCAACACATTTTTTAATTATGCCTTTTGAGAGAAAGAAGCCATCAGTCATCTGTTTCTGTGGTATTTGTCAAATTTATGTCACTATCTTCAAAATAGAAAACAAGGTACATGTCTAAAAGTTTTACCATCGCTTTGATATTGTTTTAGATATAATTTAATATCTGCAATTTATACATTTCCAGACATATTTATGAAACTGTGAATTTCAATGGGAAACTTATAAAACTGATGGTGATTAAAGGCAAAAATTATCTTTTCAAGAGTAGGCCTTGATTCTGTTTTGTCTAAAATTTTCAGAGATGTCGTAGAAAACACACTTGGCAAAAAACTGGGGTTTTTCTGGGTGAATTTCTGTGAGTGTAAAGGAGTGTACTGGGAATTCAATACTCCGGAATTTCTTTCTGTAATGATACTGCTCCAAGAGTTGAAGGGAGGGAAAAAAAATACTTTTTCTAACAGTGCTTTTTCAAGTCACTTTATAAAAGCATCCAAAGTGTTGCTTTATAATCATGTACAGAAAGGAGCTAATTGACGGGAAATTTTATGTCTACTGTGATCATTCTACAACCTACAAACTGGCACCTAGCTGCTCAAAGTAGCCTGGTATCATCTTTACAATAATACACTGCCACGGAAAAGGCCTAAAGTTGTGACACACCATTCCATCGCTCATCCCTGGCAAGCCTAGTGTTTTCCCTCTCCCCCTACCAAGCTAGCTAAAAGCTCTATTAATCAGCCCCTCTACTTCCCGTGCTAGAACTCTTATTCCCCTCTGAGATAAAGGCATCCCATCAAGTGTCAGTAGACCAGATTTGAATAGATCATCCCATGGTCCAAAAAATCCAAATTTTGTCTGATTATACCAGCCTTGAAGCCACTCATTAACCTGATGGATCTGCCTATTTCTATCATTATTATTTCTTGTTGCTGGAAGGATAGAAGAAATTATTGTCTGTGCTCCCAATCCTTCAACCAAATGTCCAAGGCCCTGAAGTCTGTTTTAAGTGGCCTCAGACTTCTTGTTGTAATTTCATCACTACCAGTTAGAACAACCAGTAGCAGTTAGTAATCAGAGGGCCTTAGTAAACTGGAGAATTTTCCAGTAATGTCCCTTATCCAAGTTCCTGGGAGACAGCAGATTTCCCCGTTAATTGGGTCTGGCCATAGCTCTCTAAGTTGAAATGGATATCTGCTTGAATTTTTCATTTAGGAAATGATAACAGGTAGATTTCTTCTATGTTTTGTTTGACTGAATTAGGCCCTCTGTTAAAATGAGAAATTTCCATTTCAAGAGAGGACATCTTTGTAGAAGGAACTATTAAATATTTGGACAATTATGGTCCGCTCTTCTGTAGTTACCCCATGCACACAGCAGAAGACCCTTACAGGGAATGGGCGGTGTATTTCTGGGTGAGCGTCTTCTGGAGATTTAGTATTAAAACTGATTCTTAGTTTTCTCTGAAGTTAAGCAAGTTGTTTTCAGGAAAATTCAAAAATTCTGAGACGCTGGGGTTTGGAGAGATAGCAGTTGTACTGCAGCACAGAAGTTTTACGGTCTGTATGGTTTATATCGGTTTTGCAGTAGGCTAGGAGCAGGAGTTGGGTGTTTTCATTTGAACTTATGTTGGTTGAGTACACAGGATCTTTAAAAGGGTTTCAGACACCATATTCTCTCATATCTCTGACTTCAGGCAGTTGACAAAGTTTGCCTGTCACAGTAGAAAAGATGTCAAAACAATCCAGTATGAAGAGACTTAAATCCTAGAATAAGTTGGATTTTTAAATCTATTATTAAAAGACATTTGTTATTAAAGTTACATGACAGAGACCCAAATAAAATGAGTTTAATAGGAATTATTTGAATTATTTTCTTCTTTGCTATGTTTTTGACTGTTGCAACTTCTTGCAGGCCAGCAAAACTCAATTGCCATTACTATGTTTAATGTAATTTTATCCAGAATAATACACAGACCATTGAAAAAATATTTTATCCATGTCTGTTTCTTGAAATGCAGCCAGAACACTGGGAAAAGTGGTTGTTGCTCTCTGAAATTAAAGAGCCTCTGATCTCCCAACTCAAAACATAAGGACTCCCAAATTTGGAAGGAGACCTTGGTCTGAGCTGCAGCCATCAGGACCTCCAGCAATGAGATTGCCTCTTTTCCACCCAGCTGGAAAGAGAGTTCAGAATGGGCTGAGTTCCTTCTCACATGTATTCCATAGCCTGAGGCAGCAAAGGAGCTGAAATGACAGGGACTTGAGCCAGAGGGCTTCAGTCACTGATTAGCTCATTTAACATCAGCCATGTGGCTTTTAGACAGGAGTCTGGAGCCAAGTATCTCCAAATTACCTGAAGTAAATTGCTTCATAGCTTGTTACTGAAATTCCAAAAAGCCAAAGTTTTTGGCTGCTGTACAGTGTTTAATTAAACTCCACGCATCTGACAACTTCTTTGTGGGATGTAGCACATAGCAAATGCTTAGATGCAAGTTGATTTCAAGATATGGTAAGGGATAAAAACCTAAAAAGTTGAAACTGTATTGTTTTCTTGCAAGCAAGAAGAGGTTTTTTTTACTATACAAAAAAATTGAATAAAATCTGAAACCAACTTGCATTTTTGCTGTTAGAGAATAAAAGCACAGAAATAGCTACGTTGCGATTCCAGGCATGATTCACACATTTGAACTCTATACAAGTATCTCTCCAACCAGACATTTTCCACATTGTTTTAGTTTGGAGGACAAGTGTCTGCCAAGAAAGGCAGGAGCCTCCCTTTGAAAATGGAGAATGTCAACCTCCTCCCTCCAAATTATTATAATTTTTAAATCAAGGGGCTTTCAAGCAAAGATATGGGAATTTGGAATAACAGTTCTTTACTAGGGAAATTAAAATAGAAATGCAATACTACAAAGAAACAGACCCCAAGCCCTGACAAAGTCAGAGTACAACTTGACACCCCGTCAGGCAGGATGTTGGTAGCGGTCCCATTAAATGGTGGCTGTAGTCCTTTTGTAGTGACAGATGTGGTTCAGTTGAAGCAGTGGTCCTGTAGAAGGTGCAGTTTCCCTCTAAAGGTCTGGTGATGTGGAGAAATCCACCTTCTCTCTAGAGTCCAGTGGAGAAAGGGGCTACCTCAGTGTCCCAAAACCTCTGTTTTTATCTTGGTAAGAAACGTTGGGCTCTTCCCCCTGGCTGGAGCAACTTCCAAAGGGATGCAGTAATTTTATCAGTCACACAGTGGGACTCAATGGGCCATTAGCAGAAAATGACTCGCTGGAGGAAGGATGAGTTGTGAAAAGATAAAGAACAATGACCTGCCTGGTTTCAATGGATGGTCCATTATCAGAACATCTCCCACAGAGATAAGCATCACCGCCCCTACCCTCAACAGATGGTGATAGAATAGACCTTTTATCACACCCTGTATTGTAACCCAAGACACACATCTTTCTCTCCCTCAGCAGACTTTAAGAAATAATTTTTTATTCATGGTCCTAATAGCTACCTACCTGCTGGACAAAACAGTGAACAAAAGACAATTTTCGTCTCAGAGAGTAGATAGTCCCTGTAAGAAAAAAATAATTAGACGGAAGAAAAACAAGTATTGGCTGCTTTTGGCTAGCAAATGAAGCTGTAAAGTTAATGGCATACATCCCAGAAAAAGTAATGGGTTAAGAAATTTTTTAAGATGCTAATATAGAATTTCCATGCTAGTTTAACACAGAAGTCAGCATTAATATTTATGTGAGAAAATTTAAAATGTTGATATGAGAGGTTGGCATTGTGAAGATGAGGCAAGTCAATGTGTCTCCTCTGTGTGTGTGTGGGGGAAGAGTATGGCAAAGAAATCACTGGTTAGTGATAGTCTTGACTCAGAAGATGTTCCTAAACTTTGATGTGATAGAAAGGGAAAGTATGTGGCACCTCCAAGGAAAGGATTTATACTAAGATAAGTTCTTTTGCCATGACTAATAGGCAGAAAGTATTACTAAGTGATATTTTATGCAAAGGTCAAGTTCTATGTTACTTGTAATCTGAGGCATCTGACTCTTGTATGTGATCTGTAGGACATTGAGTAGCTGATTAAGACTGGAGACTGATACAGTGTCTTAACATTTTTAAATTTTCTTTGTATATTTAGATTTCCAATTTCTTGGGGGCGGTGGGGAAGTGATGCTTCATGAAATACAAAGTCTTTATGCATGTGATTTAGGGTACTGTGAACATCACAAATTAAAACATAAATTGCATCTCACAATGACAGTATTTTCTTATTTTTCTGTTGTTTATCCCAAAGCACAGGCTCACAAAGACTAATAAATAAAATAAATTCAACTTCAAGTTACTTATGCAAGTTGAAATATGTTCTCTAAAGAGGGTCACAGAGACACAAACTGTAAGAATTCCATGTCTTTCTGACTATCTCAAACCATTACTTGAAGTGTGAATGTGTATTTGTCATTCACTGACAAGGCAGATAGCATCAAGTACATATTTTCTAAAAAAAAAACCCCAAGAAAACAAAACAAAACAAAAAAACAAACCAGAAAGAAAATATGTTTAATGACAGGTTTATTGATGTATCATAGCTTTAAATTAGGAACTTGCAAAGAACAGAGCATGTCGAGTTGTCCCACAGGTAAGTAATATTAAATACAGCCATCCACCTATGCTAATGTGTTATATAGAGACGGGATAAAAAATCTGTGTTGTCAGTGACTCTTGCAGAAGTTTAGTTTTGAAAACAAAAAGTCAGGAGAATATTAGTGTAATGTATTGATAGAGAAGAAGGACTTTTTAGTTTTCTACTGGTCTAGCACAAACTTCAATGATATTTAAGAAATAGCAGAATGGCTCTTTGCTCTTCTACTTCTCCTTGAATAGGGCAGGATTAGGGAGTGTTTAATTGAAAAGAAACTTCTCTATTTTTCAGTTTACTTTTCAAGAGAGTCATGCATAAAATGTCATTGCAAAGGGAATGGGGGAATTATATAAGGACAGTTAGAAAAAGCAGTTTTATCTTGGGAAATATTAAATTTCCATATTTCTTATTATACCTGTGTATGTATGTAGAAAAAGTTTCAGAACTCATTTCGTATTTGACTATTTATAATTGATTTATTTAAACTTCGATCCTAGATAGAGGGATGTGTGCTTGGATCTTTCCTAAGAGAAACTGAGATTCAGCCAAATTATGACAAACAGAGCAATTTTTTTTTTTTCCCAGGAACCATAATACAGATACATCTGTAATGATTTCCTCAATTACTGATGCCAACAGGACTTTGTTTTGCATTAAATGATTTGGAAACTTCCAGAGGACATGTTTTTATTTTAGATTTGAATGTTTGTAGCTAGAAGTCTGTAAGAAGTAAAAGTTCAGTTCTTTCCTAATCAGTTTAATTCAAGAGTAATAAACCTAGATTTTCTGAATTAACAAATAAATACAGTAATGTCACAACTATAAGGTGCACCCTTTTGACTAAAATTTTCCCCTGAACCCAGAAGTGCGCCTTATAGTCCGGTGCGCCTTATATAATGTACAAAGTTGTGAAATTTGCCAACCCAGAAATGTGAGCCACAATGGGGAGGAAGTGCCACGGGAGCGTCGAGTTGCGAGGGGGGGCAGGAGAGTGTAGCCACGGCCAGCAGGACATGCGTGGGCAGGGAGGGAGCTGCCGCGGCCCCGGCCTGGGAGCGGAGGGAAGAAGAAGCTGGCGACCGCAGCCCAGGCGCGGGGAGATGAAACAACAGCAGGAGACAGTGAATGACCCCATCTTGCAGCAATAGCTCCTCTGCTTCAAAGGCTGATGGGTGGAATATCAAGAAGCCTAATCAAAACTTCCATCCCATTGCAGATCCCTTCACCTACCCTGGCAGCGGACTGCCTTCAGCCCCTCACACTGCCACCCAGTAAAGCCTCCAGCACTGCAGTTTATCCAGCCAAGATCAGACTCGGGCACAAAGGACATGCTCTGCGGGCACAAAGGACATGCTCTGCAGACACGGTTCAGACGCAGTCCCTGTGTCTAGGTGAGACACAGGCGGTACCAAGCACCCCCAGGCCGGGAGCCAGGGCCGGATTCCCCCGCCAGGGGAAGGCAGGCACACCCAGGCACTGCTGCGGCCCTCAGGGAGCGGCGCACAGGCCGTGGCGTCCCGTTAGCTGGGAAGGAATCTGGGCAGCCTGGTGTCGGCAGGAACAGCCCAACAGCCAGGACAGCAGGCCGGTTCCCTCACAGGCACAGTCATGTCCACCTGCCGGCCGGACTCAAGGGGCCGCGATGGAAGACGCTGGCGCAGCCACAAACCCAGCCACGCCGCAAGGCAACAGCGCGGGCACCCTCAGGAAACACAGAGAGCTTGGCCCGCACCGCGGCCTCTGGGAAGAAAAGCGCTAAGCGGGGCTTGTGACTGACCTAGCGCACGCCTACCCTGCGAGGAAGGGAGGCGAAAGAGGGAGGGAGCAGCCAGCTCCTCCACCCGCCCCTGAGAGGGAGGCGGGGAGAGAGGCAGCGGACAAGGAGGCGGGCTCCCCTTCCCCTTCCGCTGGCAGCGATAGCCGTGCGCGATGGCGAGCGGGGTGAGCGTCTGCGTTCTGCGGCGGGAAGGTCGCCCGGGGGCGGGCGGAGGGTCCCGCAGCGGGCAGGATGAGGCGGGCGAGCCCTCCCTGCCCTGCCCTCGCTGCCGGAGGCCGGAGGCTGCTCGGGGCCGGGGCCGCGGCCGCGGGCCGGGGTCGCTGTGGCCGCTCCCGCCCCAGCTCCGGCGAGAGCCGGGGCGCGGGGCTTGTGCGGGAGTCTCCGCGCTCCCGCCTCACGCGTGTGAGGCGTGCGGCGCAGTCGGTGCCGCTCCTTAGGCGTGGGAGGCTCCCGCGGGGAGTACTTGCAGGATTGGGAAGGAAAACACGCGTTTGCTCCCCGCCGTGTGTTGTTCTCGGGCCCCGTGCGCGTCCCGTGGGTCTCAGGGCTGCGCTCCGGCCGCTCCCGGGTCGCGGCGGTGGAGGAGCGAGCAAAGACCTTGAGCTTGCGTGGCTTCCTGTGGGCTTCGGGCAGGTGCGACCGAATCGTCTGGAAAGAAGGGGTAAAACTGCCTGCTCACAAAGCCATGTGCACAGCCACAAGCAGCCCAACAGCTCTAGTGCTAGCATGGTGATAGGGGAAAGTTAGAACTGCTGGAAGGTGGTGGTTTGTTTTTTTACTTCCAGTTGTTGGCTTCAAGATTTTCAGCAAAGGTATAAATAATAAGAGGGCAGAAAAAGATGGAGCTTTCCTGGTACCCACTCTGAATAGTCCAGGGGCCTTTGTGGCTTTATGAACTGAATCAGAAATGAATACTTCAAAATGTGCTTCCAGATGCGTACTGTCAGTTTTAGATTATCAAAATTTA
Organism: Catharus ustulatus; assembly: GCF_009819885.2. Taxonomy (NCBI): domain Eukaryota; kingdom Metazoa; phylum Chordata; class Aves; order Passeriformes; family Turdidae; genus Catharus; species Catharus ustulatus. Next base: position 21,835,207 of record NC_046225.1, on the reverse strand, counting down.
TCCTGTAAGGAGACTTTTTTCCTCCTCTCTGTCTTTAATTTTGTGTTTACCTAAGCTTGTGGAAATCCAATTTTAGGAATGCACAGTGTCCCATGTAAGAACAAGTGATGACTTAACGAGGGGATGGATTGAAAACCAGTAAATTATTTACTGAATAGTGTTTCCTCTTGCACTTTGTGCTTTGAATTTAGATTTTCTGGCAAAATCTTTGGCAGATTTGGAGATTATGACTGACGACTCAGACTGTGATTCCACAGTTAGTTACTGTGGCACATTCCATGCATTTTTGTAGTATTTACCCTGGTATTAAAAAGCAGGACAAGAAGATTTCATGGTTCTAGTTAGGGGTGTTTCTGTCTAATTTAGATCCCTGCTGGCTGTTGGAATAGGTTCTGATTTTCTGTTACAAAGCTTTTTGAGTCTGTAGTATTTATTTTACCAAATGTAAGCCAACATATGTATCTTAAGTTCGGCTATTACAGGTACAGTGATATAGTTAAGGATTTTCAGGATAGCTGATAATTAAGGATTTTAACTGGCTCTGGCAAAGCCTGGTACTGTTTTTTGTACAACAGAAATACTACAGCCTTTTTTCTCCTGACCACAGGTGATGAATCAGACCTGGCAAGCTCAAAAGGTGGTCTTGGCCCTGTTATTTCTTCCAGCAAGTGAAATTTCAAAAAGGCTGAGTGACTGTATTTCTAGTCTTGGGAATTTACATTAATCCTCTTTCTTTCAAGCATTCCATGGGAACACTACAGCTATTTTGAACACACAAAATGTCTTTTTCTTCTATTGGTTTATATTTCTAATAGCAATGGCTTAGGCCTTGTCATCTTCATGAAATCGACCTCTGAGGGTTATCCAGATGCTTGTCCTGAAGCTGCTCTAGAGTGTGTGACTATAATGCCTGCTGATTTTCTCAGTCAATTGTTGTATGTACCTCTTAATAGGGTTTAGAGATCTAGAAACCCTGCTCTTTCGTCCAGGCTCTGCACCGTTGGGATTGAAAAGCTTCCTGGGATGTTTAGATGTGGCTGCAGAGCAGGATTTGTCATGGCCCTGAGAGCTGTGAATGAAGATTTGCTATCAGTGATGATCCCTGTGGCCACTGCAGAGGTGTTACAGCCCTATAGCGAAGTCCCTCTGCATCACTGAGGGGCTCTGCATGCCAGCAGTACACTCACATCTCCTTGCCAGAATCCTGTCTGGAAATCATCCTGATAAGGAACTGGAAATTCGCTCTTGATGAGGGTTTCCACAGCTTCCCTTCTGAACTTTCCAACTTCAAACACTGTGTTTAATGAACATATCTGAAATGAAGGGTAGGCTTTGATTTTAAACCACCATTTTTATTATGCAGCCTTTCCATTCATGTTGCTCACTTCACTGCAGCATGTCTCCCAAGCTCTCCCAGGCTTATTATATTTTTTACTCAGTAAGAGAACGACATCCAAATTTCAGATCTTGGCTTACTCATTACTGTTTAGCTTCCTGAAAGCAAGTGTGGGGCAATTAATCCTTTGTGTTGAAATTATGAATTTCTGATCTGGGATTCTTTCCAAAAGCCAGTAGTGCTGCTTTTATTTTCTCACTTGGCTGAACAGGAATTATTTTAAATGAACCATACAACAGATGGCCTCTTTGTTTTTTCTTGTTGTTCTTGTCTTTTAGGTTATTAAATGCAAGGCTGCTGTTGCCTGGGAGGCAGGTAAACCTCTCTCTATTGAGGAGGTGGAGGTTGCTCCACCAAAAGCTCATGAAGTTCGTATCAAGGTAATTACACCAGTTCTTATCTATATATTTTCTATTTTAGGAGACTGAGCATTAAATATGAATGGTTTGTTTGCCAACAGAGGAAATGTTGACTAGCTATCATTAGTTCATTAGTATCTCAGCTGGCTTTACAGAGAAGAAAATGAGAGTACTTAGATCCTCTGTTTATGAAAAACACTTTTAATTTCTACTAGTCTCACTTCACAGTCTGGTCTGAGGATTATGGCTAATCAATTCCAGTTGTTACAGAACAAGTTCCTTCACAGTGTCTGAACTGGGAACATCTTTATCTTGTTTGAAGGACAGCAGTTTGTCATTTGTGGCAGCTGTGTAACATGCTGGGTTTTACTTCAGTCAGGCTGTAAGTGCTGGCTGCTGAGCTGGGATTGGTCTCTTGGATTCCCTAGATTCAAGTTTCTGATTTCATCAGGACTTTCCAGGAGCCTATGTCTGCCAAAAAGTATATAATAATGTGAAATTTATTTCTGTGGAAAGGATTTCTGCGTGGTGCTGAAGACTTAAGCTGGATTTATGCAGTAGTGAGAGTTCTGCATGGTCTCTCTGGTAATTTTACATCGGAGTCTTACTTTGAATCAGATGCTAAACTACGTTGAGATGACTTGGAGCACTGATTTCTAGCTATGAGAAAAAACATGTCATCTTTTACCCCTTTCACTGATACATTTTGGTTGATGGAAATTATAAAAATGTACTGGTATGACTTTGCTTTTTCAAAGCAAGAAAAAACTGCCTTGCCAGGAATTGAAAGTATGTTGCCACATCTCCAATGTTTCTAGAAATCACCATTTACAATAATTTCACAACGATAAGGCGCACCGGACTATAAGGCGCACATTTTTTTGCAGCAAGGCTCCACCCCCAGCTCTCCCCGCGCGGTTGCTGGCCGAGGCCCCCCCTCAACCTGGCAGCCATTGGCCCCCAGGCCTGCCTGTACCCGGCAGGGTTGGGCTATGCCCGCCGCCGCTCTGTGCAATGTCCCTGAGGCCGGACTATGTCCACCGCCGCTCTGTGCAGCATCCCCGGGGCCAGGGCGTGCCCGCCACTGCTCCGTGGAGCGTCCCTGGGGCCCCGCTGCTCTGGGAGTTCCCTGGCACTCTGGGTGACCCGATGCTGGCAGACTCACCCCGCGCCGCCACTGCCCTGATTCCGGCGGCTTCCCCCGCCCCCCACGCGGGGGCAGACCCAATGCCGGCGGGCCTGCCCCACGTGGCCACCTCCCCAATGCCAGCAGCTTTGCCCCCCTGCCTGGGCTGCACTGCCACCTTTCCCTCCCCCGTGCGGCCGCTGCCCCGATGCCGCCGGGCTCGCCCCGGCCCGGCACTGGCCTGATGACGCTGCTGTGTGGGCTCTGCTTGGCTGGGGATTGTTGCAGGCTCGCACTTCCAGGGTGGCAAATGTCGCAACTTTGTACATCACATAAGGTGCAATGGACTATAAGGCGCACTTCTGGTTTCGGGGGAAAATTTTAGTCAAAAGGGTGTGCCTTTACTGTACTCTTTTCTGTCCACACAGATGGTGGCCACAGGCATCTGTCACTCAGATGATCACGTTTTGAAAGGTGCCCTGCCTAACGTAGAATTCCCAGTTATACCAGGCCACGAAGGAGCTGGGATTGTGGAAAGCATTGGAGAAGGAGTGACCTCTGTGAAACCAGGTAACCAACACACATTCAAAAACACACTCTAGATTCACGCCTCAAAGCTCTGCCAAGAACTCAGAAACTTCCTCCTGCTCCTGAGGCAGTGGTTAAAAAACTGCACTGGACTCTCATGTTCCACTTTCCCAGTCTGCTCCTCATAGTGGGGCCTAGACCATTCATCCTCACAGGGAAAGCAGAGGGTTCATGGCTGGTTTCAGCCGGAAAACTCAGGAGAGGCAATTCAAAAGGCAATGCCCTCAGGGCTTGTGGAGCGAAAGGCACCTAACACAGATCCACTTTGCTGCAGGAGACAAAGTCATCCCCCTTGCCCTCCCACAGTGTGGCGAATGCAGCTTCTGCAGGAATCCTGAATCCAACTACTGCCAGAAGTTCCAGTGAGTTTCCTTTGCCATCCCCTACAACTACATGGGATTGACTATATGAGATGTCTGATACGCCTATCAGTGTGTTAGGCAATCAAATATAAATGTTTGTACCACCCCACAGTTTCTCTGAACCTCAAAACCTGCTGCCAGACAAGACCAGCAGATTCACTTGCAAAGGGAGACAGATCAACCACTTCCTGTGGGTCAGCACCTTTGCAGAATACTCTGTGGTCCCAGAGTATGCCGTTGCCAAGATAGATGCTGCGGCACCTCTGGACAAAGTCTGCTTGTTTGGCTGTGGGTTTTCCACAGGCTATGGGGCTGCCATCAACACAGCCAAGGTTGGTACTCAGGCATGTCTAACACCCCACAGCCACCCTCACAACCTCATCAATCCCGTGGAAAAGAAACCTCCCCCTGTTCCTCCTCCTCCTCTTGCTGCTGGAGACTCACAGGGTCGTGTCTGTGCAGGTGAAAGCAGGCTCCACCTGTGCCATCTTCGGCCTTGGAGGAGTTGGCCTCTCTGTTGTCATGGGCTGCAAGGCAGCTGGAGCTGCCCGCATCATTGCCGTGGACATCAACAAGGACAAGTTTGCCAAGGCCAAGGAGCTGGGAGCCACTGACTGCATCAACCCTCGAGACTTCAAGAAGCCCATCCAGGAGGTGATCACTGAGATGACTGGGCAGGGCGTGGACTACTCCTTTGAGGCCATCGGGCACGCGGACACCATGGTAGGTGGCACTTCAGCACCTGTCCTCCCTCCCAGATCATCACAGGCTCCTCTCAGGCCAAAATTCACCCCTGTGGAAAGTTTCTTGTCTGCTACCTGCACTGCTGGATGCAGAAAGGCGGTCAGTTGGCTTGGGGATAAAACAGAGTACAAATTTTAAAAGAGGCCACAAGCTCTCCAGGTCTGCTCCAAAAGGGGGGATGTGTGTTTTTTCAGATTACCCTGGAGGAGCAGGAGACTGCACAAAAAGAGCATTCCCCTGACCAACTCAGCAGGGCTTTCCCTAATTCTCCTACCTGTCCCCTCAGATTACTGCCTTGGCTTCCTGCAATATGAACACTGGCGTCTGTGTCATGATTGGGGTAACGGATTCAGAGATTTCCATCAATCCCACGCTTCTGCTGACTGGCCGCACCTGGAAGGGGACGATGTTTGGAGGTATTTTAGAATACAGTCTAAATATTTCAGCTTTTCCTTTCATGGTAGTAAAAATGCGTTTGCAAGTAGAAGACAATTAAAGAGGAGCACTGCATTGTCTGTATTGAACTTTAGCATTACAAATGCAAAGAATCATCGCTCCTTGTTTCACGCAGTAACCCACTCATCCTAAAGAGCAGAAAATCTCTCACAAGGATGAGAGTGGCATCAGCACTGGTCACTCAAGCCTGACCTGCACAGTAACACTACCTCAGCAAAACAGCCTTTCTCCCATTATTCATGCAGCTGCTTTCTCCTATTTCTAGGCTGGAAGCCAAGAGACTCCATCCCCAAATTAATTTCCAGCTATTTGGAGAAGAAATTCAATTCAGACTTGCTGATCACACACACGCTGCCATTCGCTAAAGTGAATGAGGGATTTGAGTTGTTACGTGCAGGAAAAAGGTGAGACCCTGACCAGCAGGACTGAGGTACAACAAACCCACACAACTCCTCCTAAAATTCCAACAGGCAGGGCACGCAACCCTAGCTCCACAAAGAGCACCTGAGCCTTTTAAGGAAGCAGAGCTTCACAGCTGAGGGATGGCAACCTCTGCCATAGCCCAGAGGGAAGAGCCCGTGCTCAGCACAGGGAACCCTCCTGTCCATGGTTCAGCTCAGCACAGATCCTGTGGCCTTATCCCCTGAGGGGATCCCCTCAGCAGGGATTTGAAGGCTGCCCCACTGCTGCAGGTCTCGTGCAGCTCAGTCAGGCAGAGGCTGGATGACAAAGAAGTGGCCGGTCCTCAGGCACACCTGCCTGCCACTCTGCCTGCTCCTGAGCTGCAGCAAACCCTTCCTTCCCTTCCACTTTTCAGTATCCGCAGTATCCTGCTCTTCTGAAGGACTCAGCCAAGGAAGCCAAGCAGAAGGACCTGCACAGCAGATGCACCTGGGCTTTCCTGCACTTTCCTGCACTTTCTTGCACTTTCCGGCACTTTCCTCAAGCAGCACCTCACCTTGGGGGGCACAAGGAGAGAAGCTTGTGGATCTCACCTTTGCTGCTGTCACTGCTGTCCTGTGCTGCACAAGATCCAGAAGGATGTCTCTCCAAAGAAAATGCTTTTACTAATAAAGGTTTTTAAACAAACTTGTCCAACACAGTGCACTCAATCAACAAAGAGTCCAGGGCTTTGGGACAATTGGTTGATGGATCAGAAACACAGGTCGTGATTTCCTTGACCTCTCTGTAACAAGGAATTATAGTGTTAGGAATAGGCAGATCCATCAGGTCAATGCATTGCTCAGAGGCTTGTGCACGCAAAAAATACTGGGTTTTTTGACTCTGGGGTGATCTATTCTTTGGTTCATTTTTGTCCTCTTTAGATCCTGATCTTGTCTGGAGACTTTTCTCCTGATCCAGTTTTTATCTTGGAATAACTGAAAAATGTACAGACTGTAATGGGGAAGAGACATTACATGTGCCTTTATGTCCCATCACATACAGCTGTGGGTGCTAGAGCTGCTATACCTAGCCTATCTGAAATCATCAAGTAAAATTCTTCCTTACACTGCAGAGTGAAGTTCTGTAGGATGTACTAGGATCACAGCTAGTCTGACAAAGCAATTTGTTCGGAGCACAAAAAAAAACCAAAAAGGCAAGGCTATAATCCTAAAGGATCTCCCCGAAGTTGAAATATTCTATCATTCTATGATAGCATGAAATCAAAATCAGCAATTGCTGTAAGAGTCCTGTTCTCTATTTTAATTTTTTTCCCTCAGCCATTCTCCTTCCACAGGGTGAAGAGAATCACTTTAGCATTTCAACAGATCTTTATCAGTTTGGGTTTTTTATAATCCCTGCTATTCACAATATATCAGGGTGTATCTAATTCCCTCGTTCCTTACCTCATTTGCACCATTCTGCTTTCATTTTGTATTAGGTAGACAATATTTCTGTTCTCATGGAAATTAACTGTATCAGGGCATCTTCAAAAATAGTGAATTACCAATACTGCTAACAAACACAAAGCCATACCTGCTAGGATATGATCTAGTTTGTCCCTCACAGTAGAATGCAAAAATTGTCTCTGAAACAGGTTATACTGTGGACAGAAATGTAATGCTGGGTCATAAATAAAGACACTAATATTGGGCTCTGACCTTTAATTAAAAATTATTGAAGCCTGCTGCAGGCAGCAGAAAAGATAAGATTTGTACTTAGCCCTCATTAGTGCATTTCAGCAGCTATTCCACAGAGATCAAATATTCTTCCCTCTTTCCACCTCTTTGATACAGGCAGCAAAGAACCAGAATGTAAACAGGGGGACAGCAAACTCACTCCCAAGGTGAAGACAAACACCTTGAGGTCTGTGCCTGTGTGGACCTCACTGATCAGCTGTTAAAACTTATAAAATACATTACTATATACAGCAAGCAGGATAGCACATATCGTAGACTACAGATACACAGGATGTGCCATTAAAAAGTTAATCATTACATCCATGCCTGCTGACATACAAGTTTGATCTCTATTACCTGGATAAGAAGAAAACAACAACCTCCTGTCTGTAATATACACTACAAGCTGCACAGCAACAGGATCTCAGTATCAACTCCCTGCAGTAATTACATGCATTTCAAATGTTACGCAGAGGTGTCTGCTCCCCATGGCACTTAACAAGTGCAAGCATGGCAGACAGCAATTCTCAAACTTATGTTGTCTTCACATCAGTGGTGGGTTTGCAAGCTTGGGGGACGAGAGCATCACATGGATGTTTTAAGGAAAAACAACAGTACACATTTCAAAGATCTTTTTAGAACCATTGTCTAGGCTACACACTCAACAGCAGACACTAGACATGTCTTAAGAGCTATGAAATGCCAGCACAAGTAGCACATTTATGTCCTTATGTGTGAGATGAAATCATAAGCTGTATATATGGAATGCTATTTAGGAAGTAGGTGAATGATTTCATTCTCTGTTACAGGACTTTCAAAATTTGTTGGTTTCAACTTCAAACACTGCCAACCATATGGGATATCAGCCATACAGCAATTGTCCTCTGGAATTGCTTTCCAGCTCTTGTGCAATGCAGAAAACAGAGTAGGAATCCAAGCCAACTACTCTGTCTCAGGAGTTCTGTAAAGTGGGTCTGCCTGAACAGCCTACAGAGTATTTTTGGTTATGGCTGAGCACTAAGTCAGCCCACTGTCAGGCTGAAGTGAGGATTGCAGGGCATGGGAAAGTACATGAAAATCTTGGAGAAGAACTGTATCTTTGCTCCACGATAACTGGTGGCCGACCTGATAGGATAGCAGACATGAAAGAGAGTAGGTTTAGCTATTAAGAGAGTAGGTTTAGCTATTAGGAAGAAATTCCTTACTGTGAGAGTGCTGAGGCACTGGAACAGGCTGCAGAGACGTTGTGGATGCCCCATCCCTGTCAGCATTTGAGGACACTTGGATGTGGCTATGAGCAATTTCGTCTAGTGAGAGGTGTTCCTGCCCATGGCAGGGGCTTGGAACAAATGATCTTTGAGGTCCCTTCTAACCCAAGCCATTCTGTGATCTTGTGAAGGACATGTGACTCAACTGCAGAACTGAGTGTGCCAAGCTTGAGTCCACAGAGTAATGCCCTCCTGATTCATTAATGCTACATTGTTTTCTGATCATGGCTAATCCTTTTGGCTAATTCAAATGTCAACAGATGTCTTTTGATTTTAAAAAAAATTACATATATATATATGTATGTATTCGTAATCTTTCTCAATAGCCAGAGCGTTAACTTCTCCTCATTACAGCATTCTAAATAGCTAGTGATCCAAAGAGGGGGTTTATGTCATTAGTGGCTGTCGTCTATGAAATTTTCCCAGTCCTTAGGTTTGCAAGTGTCCTTTCAGCCACATGGAATTCCTTTCTAACTGTGGGAGTTACATCACACTCTGGATGCTCGTCTTATCCTGACCCTCCAACAAGGTCTCAAATCTCATCCAATCTCTGCAAATACATCACCTTGTCCAATGCCTCAGCAGAAAACAGCTCTGGGAGGACCTGAAAAGCCTGGGGAGAGTGAACCCACGCACAAACCTGGTTACACCGGAGTGAAGCAAATGTGTCCTTGGAGACAAAAATCCTCTTCTCGCACATTCTCCCCTTACTGTTGGGGTGAAAATAGTAGCAATAACACAGACAGTAAAGCTTCAACTCAGGAGGACGTGTGTTTTTGTCCACCACACCACATTTTCACGTGTTTCGTTTATTCTTTTTTTAAATTTTTAATCCTTTTGCAAATATTGTGGTGTGGATCAAAAGCTCCAACCTGACAAAAAGGAGAGTCCGAGGAAGCCCCAGCAGTGCCACAGATCTCCCCACTACAACCCTGCCAGAAAGAAAGGCAAGAAATAAATCGATCTTTCCGTGCTTTCTGAGCCTTCAAGGTGGGGAGAGCAAGGAATAGCCCAAGGGCAGAGTAACTGATAAAAGCCTCCCTGGAGGACTTCTGTCCCCATCCCTCTCCCTGTCGCTATCCAGCTCCTCCCCTCAGCACTCCCCGAGCTCCTCAGCAGCCGGCACCCGACACAGATTAACCAGAGCTCTCCAGCGACGGTGCCGCACCGGGACTGCTCCCGCTCCTCGCCTCGGGGATTCTGCAACGCGCGGGGACAGCAGATTCCCTCCAGCCTGCGGCAGCGACAGACACAGCTCTGCCAACACCACATGGCCACTGCGGGAAAAGTAAGGACATCGCATTTCCCCTCCTGCTTCCCGAGGTGCCCTGCTCTTGGCAAAATGTGGTGCAAAAGGTTCAGTCTGCACACCACTCTGCACGCCCTGTTTCCTCCGACCTTACCTCCCACCTCTTGCAAACCTCTGGCAATTTCCCCAGATTCTGCTTTCGAACAACTGCACGCGTCCGTACCTGCACTAGGTAGCGCATTCCCCCTCTGTCCTGCCCAGCTGCTCAGGAGACAAAATACGGAGTTGTGCTGCTCTGCAGAACACTCTCCTGCTCAATCCCACTCTGTGCTCCTGCTCTGCCAGGAAAAGTAGTTCTTCAGTGGTGCCCTCTTCAGCCACTGCTCTCCTGCACTCAGCCTTGTCCATGGCAATGCCCTTTTCAAGCTGCAGGTTCCATTCTGCTGATGTCAAACTGCTTTCAGTTGATCCGGGAAGGGTTTGAGTGATGTCGCACACAAATCAAACCTTGGTAAGGGAAAAAATTTACCCTGTTGCTAATCAAATGGGGACATTTCCATAACCACTCTCACTCACCTTCTGCCAGGGTGTCACAAGGCTGACATCAAAGCTCTCCACAGGCATTTCAACCAGGTTGGATCCACAGTCCCCATGACAGCACAGTCTGGGGATATATATGAAAAATCCACCTAAGTTATCAAGACCCAATAATTTTCCAAGGCTATACCTGTTGTTCTTTGGGTGACAAACCACAGATGGGGTTTCCTTATCTTAAACTAGGCCAGTGTTTATTGGACATCACTTGGTTTCAGGTGCAGTTGAGCATCACCAAGTTTGAACATCTTGCATTCAGGTGATTGCAGGATGACTTCCCCCAGCCATGTGCTAAAGGCAAATGCTCCCATGCAATGTATTCCTCTCCGTTGCTTCCAGGTTATTCGGTGCAGGGCTGCTGTTGCCTGGGCCCCAGGCAAGCCACTCTCTGTTGAGGAGGTGGAAGTTGCACCCCCTAAGGCAGGGGAAGTCCGGATCAAGGTAAAAACATATTTCAATAACTTTTTTTTCCTTCCTTGGGGAAATTGCTATTCTTGTGGTTATATTGTCAGTATAACTCAGGGATGTATGTCCTCCAAGAGGCTTTAACTGTCCAGAGCTGCCTTGGCTCAAATGTACCAGCTGCCAGGGACGCCTTTTTGGACTAATCCTTGCCTAAGCTGTCACACAGCTCCATGTCACATGTCCTCCAGCCCTTGCTCTGCTGAACAAGGCCCTGGTACCCACACTGTGGCCTCCCTTCCATTTCCACCTCCAGCTGAGTGCAGAGGAAAGGAACATGGAGCATTCAGGGTGAGCAGAAGGGGAAAGCCCAGCCTGGGCTCAGTGTGCTGCCACTGAGTGCCAGCACTGACTGACAATGTTACACCCCTGAGAAAGCTGCTTCCACAAACTGAGTAAGGCAGAGGCCAGGACATCTACTTTTTCCTCTCCAAATAGCTTGTGGCCACAGGCATTTGTCAAACAGATGAACACCTCCTGCAAGGCTGCTTCCCCAATGCAGAATTCCCAGTTATCCCTGGCCATGAAGGAGCTGGAATTGTGGAAAGCATTGGAGAAGGAGTGACCTCTATGAAACCAGGTGATTGACACACACACAAACACATGCCCAGGAATCAGCTCTCACACACACAGCATCTTGAGAGCCACCTAACACGGGATGTTGTTTGCTTCCAGGTGACAAAGTCATCCCCCTTTGCCACCCACAGTGTGGCGAATGCAGCTTCTGCAGGAATCCTGAAACCAACTACTGCCAGAAGTCCCAGTAAGTTTAGTTTACCTTCCCATTCACCTGCATTGGATTGACTATATGACAAGTCTGACACCCCTATCAGTGCGTTACGCAATCAAATACAAATGTTTGTACCACCCCACAGTTTCTCTGAACCTCAAAACCTGCTGCCAGACAAGACCAGCAGATTCACTTGCAAAGGGAAACAGATCAACCACTTCCTGTGGGTCAGCACCTTTGCAGAATACTCTGTGGTCCCAGAGCATGCCGTTGCCAAGATAGATGCTGCGGCACCTCTGGACAAAGTCTGCTTGTTTGGCTGTGGGTTTTCCACAGGCTATGGGGCTGCCATCAACACAGCCAAGGTTGGTACTCAGGCATGTCTAACACCCTTACTGCCACCCTCACAACCTCTTAAATCCTATGCAAAGGAAACCTCCCTCTCTTGCTCTTCCTCCTCTTGCTGCTGGAGACTCACAGGGTCGTGTCTGTGCAGGTGAAAGCAGGCTCCACCTGTGCCATCTTCGGCCTGGGAGGAGTTGGCCTCTCTGTTGTCATGGGCTGCAAGGCAGCTGGAGCTGCCCGCATCATTGCCGTGGACATCAACAAGGACAAGTTTGCCAAGGCCAAGGAGCTGGGAGCCACTGACTGCATCAACCCTCGAGACTTCAAGAAGCCCATCCAGGAGGTGATCACTGAGATGACTGGGCAGGGCGTGGACTACTCCTTTGAGGCCATCGGGCACGCGGACACCATGGTAGGTGGCACTTCAGCACCTGTCCTCCCTCCCAGATCATCACAGGCTCCTCTCAGGCCAAAATTCACCCCTGTGGAAAGTTTCTTGTCCGCTACCTGCACTGCTGGATGCAGAAAGGCAGTCGGTTGGCTTGGGGATAAAACAGAGTACAAATTTTAAAAGAGGCCACAAGCTCTCCAGGTCTGCTCCAAAAGGGGGGATGTGTGTTTTTTCAGATTACCATGGAGGAGCAGGAGACTGCACAAAAAGAGCATTCCCCTGACCGAATCAGCAGGGCTTTCCCTAATTCTCCTACTTGTCCCTTAGATTGCTGCCTTGGCTTCCTGCAATATGAACACTGGCGTCTGTGTCATGATTGGGGAACTGGATTCTGGTACAGACATTTCCATCAATCCCACGCTTCTGCTGACTGGCCGCACCTGGACAGGGACTCTGCTTGGAGGTATAAGACTTAAGAATACAGTCTAAATATTTCAGCTTTTCCTTTCCTGGTAGTAAAAGTGCGTTTGCAAGTAGAAGACACCTAAAGAGGAGCACTGCATTGCCAGTATTGATCTTTAGCATTACACATGCAAAGAATCATCGCTACTTGTTTCACGCAGTAACCCACTCATCCTAAAGAGCAGAAAATCTCTCACAAGGATGAGAGTGGCATCAGCACTGGTGACTCAAGCCTGACCTGCACAGTAACACTACCTCAGCAAAACAGCCTTCCTCCCATTATTCATGCAGCTGCTTTCTCCTATTTCTAGGCTGGAAGATGAGAGACGCCATCCCCAAATTAATTTCCAGCTATTTGGAGAAGAAATTCAATTCAGACTTGCTGATCACACACACACTGCCATTTGCTAAAGTGAACGAGGGATTTGAGTTGTTACGTGCAGGAAAAAGGTGAGACCCTGACCAGCAGGACTGAGGTACAACAAACCCACACAACTCCTCCTAAAATTCCAACAGGCAGGGCACGCAACCCTAGCTCCACAAAGAGCACCTGAGCCTTTTAAGGAAGCAGAGCTTCACAGCTGAGGGATGGCAACATCTGCCATAGCCCAGAGGGAAGAGCCCGTGCTCAGCACAGGGAACCCTCCTGCCCATGGTTCAGCTCAGCACAGATCCTGTGGCCTTATCCCCTGAGGGGATCCCCTCAGCAGGGATTTGAAGGCTGCCCCACTGCTGCAGGTCGCGTGCAGCTCAGCCAGGCAGAGGCTGGATGACAAAGAAGCGGCCGGTCCTCAGGCACACCTGCCTGCCCCACTGCCTGCTCCTGAGCTGCAGCAAACCCTTCCTTCCCTTCCACTTTTCAGTATCCGCAGTATCCTGCTCTTCTGAAGGACTCAGCCAGGGAAGCCGAGCAGAGGGACCTGCACAGCAGATACTCGTGGGCTTTCCTGCACTTTCCTGCACTTTCCTCAAGCAGCACCTCACCTTGAGGGGCACAAGGAGAGGAGAATGAGGATCTCACCTGTGCTGCTGTCACTGCTGTTCTTCCTGTGCTTGGACAGGACATAGAAGGATATACGCTTTTACTAATAAAGGGCATCTGTCAAACTCGTCCCATGCAGTGCATTCAATCAAAAGTGTTTGCAGTGGGCAGGAAAATCTGCCGCTTTCATTTAAGACCATTCCTCCACTCCCTTGGCCTCAGTAGTGCACAACAGGGCCTTTGCCCCTCCTTTGCTGCTGCCTCCCACCTTCATCTGCGTCAGTGAGCTGGGCCCTCTCCTCTCTGCCCCTGTGTCAGCTGGGTGAATGCTGCAGCTTCCAGCAAAGCCCGGCAGGGAAACCACCCCTGCTGCTTCTGCTCTGAAGCGTATTATATAAAGCAGTAGATAACTTTCTTATTATGTAACACTCATACAACATCCACGGTTGTGGTTTCCATTTGGCAAATGCTATTGTACTTTTAATATATTTTCTGCACCACATCCCACAGTATATTACAGTACAACTCTGAAAAATCTTCTGCAAAGAACAGGATTGTCACTCCAAGATGGTTATCCCGCTAAACAGATCCTTCTTTCAGTGCTGAACATTGGACCCATAACACTACCGTGCATTTTGACCTCTTTTGTGCAACACTTATCACATCCCACAGCCCTTTGAACTTCTGGAAACCCCTTAGCACAATCAGCAATTACACAGAATGTCACGAACACACAAATGAGTTATCAAAGGTAAACAAATCCCATCTTGTCCACCAACTTTTAGTAACTTCTGCACATATCATTCTGCCATGACATAAAACTATAATTCTCTCAACTACTTTTTAAACATATGACAATAAGAGTGCTGGTAATGAGTTAAAACCAAAATAATTCAAAAAATGTTAATTAATTGAGTTCTAGTACTTCCCTACTGAGAAAACTCCAAGAAGTTCCAACATTTCCCTAATGCTGTACCTGCATCTGCTCAGTCTTAATCTTATACAAGTGATAAGTCTCAAAAAGGTAATCAATTTGCCAAGTATCTGTCTAAAAAATACAAACACATAAATAAATCTGTGCAGGATTGGGACAAAAGATAATATTCCTTTTTAGAAAAAATCTAAACCTAGATGAAAAAAAAGTTCGATCACCATAAAAAAATCTCTGCCTAAAGTAAATTGTAACTCGCACTTTACCAATTCTTTTGAACTGTTGCTACCTGAAAAATTGTGTAAGCCCTTCTGAGAGATGAAGAGCTCTCTACTACAGCAGGGCCACCTGGTGGTCACCTGTCCCTGCTCTCCGGGCATGCTGCCCTGGATCTCCGAGATCCTCCTGCCCCTTTAACAACAATCACTAACTGGGCAGGACTTCAAATTTCTGCAGATAATTAGAGAGCTCCTCAAATTCTGCTTGATTTCTAAAACATCACTTGTTTCACAACTGGCCAAATACTTACATTTGAAAGCAAAGACATTTATATATTTAAACCAGAAGAAAATGCTGCCAAGTGCAAAAAAGGAGGTGACAGCACAACTCTTTCCTCACTTCCGTCTTTCAAATTTCCCTTGCATAGTTATTTTAATATTAACATATTAAAGTCAGCACATACTATATCGGGTTTTTGAGTTTTATTTGGTTTTCAATGAATGCAGATACTCGAGAATATTTAATTGCAAAATTCCCCAAATTATTTATTTCTATGTCTAAAATATTAAACATTTTACAGCATCCCAGCTTCATGTGTCTCTACTGCAAAACTGTCATAGTCACTTTCACACTTATTTTGAGTACATCAGATTTGTTTTGAAAAGTTATTTTACTATAGAATACTTTAGAAGTATACTAGGATTCATTAGTGAAATTATTCTTAAGTTTTTCCTTTGGAACCAACCATTTCTTGAATTACCCAATAATATTTTGATTTATATTTACATTTATAAAATATTGCGATTACCTAAGAATTATCTAAAGAAATACCAACCAGCTTTGAGCATTTTTGGACATAGTTGCAAGCTGCATCAGGGCAGGTTTAGGTTGGACATGGAGGACTTTCTTCACAGAAGGAGAGATCAAACATTGGAATGGATTCCCCAGGGAAGTGGTGGAGTTGCCTTCCCTGGAGATGTTTAACAAAACACTGGACATGGCACTCAGTGCCATGGTCTGGCCAACATGGTAGTGTTCAGTCAAAAGGTTGGACTCAATGATCTCAGAGGTCTATTCCAACCTAAATGATTCTGTGATTCCAAATTAAAACAATTCTGGTTTTTAAAATGTTTTCATTTTTTAACCAGCTATACTTATACTTTATAAAAATCAATTGATACTGACCTGAGGAATGACAAAAAATTTCTCGCTCCTTTCTTTTTATGCTGCGTAAGTATTATCCTCCAATACTTTACAGGAAAATGTAGAAAATTAAATCAGAATTCAACAGGATAGTTTTGAAAGCAATGTCAAGCATTCACTGCTGTCACTAGTGCACAGGTTATCCCAGTTCTAACGGGGTTGCTCTAATGAAATATTTCTATCAAAACTAATGGTTTTATTCGGAAAATTTATACTCTCAATAGAAGGAAAATTACCTGCGGGTCAATCTAGGACCATATCTGCTTGGGAAAAGCAAACCAGGCAACATTTGTACTAATGCACTTCAGTTTTGCCTCTGGGTAGACTCGTCAGTCTGCTCCAGCCTCCCTGTGTCTTGCCAACCTGTTCACCAGCATGTCAGGCTGCAACCAGCAGCTCCAGCGCCAAAACACCAGCTCCTGCTTCTGATGGATGTGAACTGCTTGTCTCTGGTAGTTCTTTGCTACCAGGACCTGAGAGTACTGATGTATCTATCAGTGAGCATCACTCAGCAGTCCACACAGCTGATGGAGAGACGGTTCCACAGGAAGATCTTTATTTCTTTCATGAAGGAGGTCCATCAAAGACCTCGTTAGACAAAGGGGAGACAGTCATATTTATAGATTTGGGTAGGATCCAAATTATAACCCATAGAAAGTTATACAAAAAACAGCATCCAATCTAAGTCAAAGTAAACTAACCAATTACAAAAGCTGATTTCTAACCAATTATTTTCCAAAGTGATAAGAGAGGGCCTAAATTCCTTACGCATTAGTCATTTTTGTAACTAGGATACCTTATCTTTCACAGCACGTTCCAGGGGCCCGGTGCTGAGAGTCAGGGGGAGAGTTTGTATCATCCTCAGATGGAGGCACACAGCCAGCTTCTGCCACTGCACTCAGACTGTCCCAGGATGGGCACCCTGGCAGATCACTTGCATCTTCATTCAGCCACACACTGGCTGCCAAGCTTGCAAGTGATTTCTTGCCCCACATCTTCTTGTATTCCAAAGTTAAACTAAGGTACAGAAAAACCCTCACTAAAAATCTAATGCCTCTAGGGTCGGCATAATAAAAAAAAAAGTTTAAAAAAAAAAGAAAAAATGTAATACAGAACCCTAGTTGTTTTGGACTTTTCTCCCCACTTGGCACATGAAACAGACCACACTGACCAAACAAGAACATGATTGCCAGGTCTCCCTCACACATGCTCAGAGTGCTTCCAAGCCCTCCTCTTTTTCCCAATCCAAATTCATGTTCCTGATTAACACATAACAGATAGAACACCACCGAAACCAAACCAATGTAAAATCCACAGCAGCAGTGGAAGTCCTCACCTACAGAATTTAAGAACATAAACCTGAACCGTGTGACAAAGCCTAAATAGTTCATTCGAGAGTATGGCATGGTAACTTGATTTGCTTGCATGGTGCTGAGAACAGAAAGAAAGATGCAAAACCACTCACGGTATCCAGGGGCTTCCAAAAGTACACAGCAACACTGGGGACAGCATCACAAAACTACAAGGGAAGCAAAGATGAAAAATAAAAAACTTCTTTCATCTCTGAAATTGGACAATGAGCATTAAAGAGATCTGATTTATGTATCTGTCCCTCTGTGCACTGGAATCAGTGCCTACAATGTTCGGAATTTCAAAGATACTTAAAAAAACAGAGCATCTGCTTGGAGGCTTTTTGGAAGCACTGACAAACTAGGGGTTGCCGAGAACATGAAATTTGCAGGCGAGGTTGGCAGAGCTGAATCTCACCAAGGAAATGGACAAGGCCAGAGTTGATTTCAACAACAAGGTGTGCAACCTGTATAGGACACTCAGTGGCCAAATTACCTTCCAGTTCCATGTCAGCTTTCACGAGCCTACAGATTTAGTTTCTCAATTTTGTTATTAAGTATTAGGTGACTTTCATGTTATTTACTGAATGTCATAGTTGCTTATGTCCTATTATCAGTTTTCCACATGCTGGTGCTGTTGCCTATCTGTGGTATTTGCTACGATTTTGCTAGCATGTCACTGGAAAATAAAAATTCCCCTTCTTACTGAGGGGTAATTCATTATACCTGGCAACTCCTCAAGCACCATCACCTCTCATGGAAAACCCCAACAGCTCTGGCAGAACTGTTCCCCTCTTCTTTCACAATCATGTCTGCAGACCTCACAAGAAGCCCTTCCTACCCTGCCTGAAGAAAAATGTTTTTTGAGAAGATGAAACAACAGCAGGAGACAGTGAATGACCCCATCTTGCAGCGACAGCTCCTTTGCTTCAAAGGCTGCTGGGTGGAATGTCAAGAAGCCTAATCAAAACTTCCATCCCATTGCAGATCCCTTCACCTACCCTGGCAGCGGACTGCCTTCAGCCCCTCACACTGCCACCCAGTAAAGCCTCCAGCACTGCAGTTTATCCAGCCAAGATCAGACTCGGGCACAAAGGACATGCTCTGCGGGCACAAAGGACATGCTCTGCAGACACGGTTCAGACGCAGTCCCTGTGTCTAAGTGAGACACAGGCGGTACCAAGCACCCCCAGGCCGGGAGCCAGGGCCGGATTCCCCCGCCAGGGGAAGGCAGGCACACCCAGGCACTGCTGCGGCCCTCAGGGAGCGGCGCACAGGCCGTGGCGTCCCGTTAGCTGGGAAGGAATCTGGGCAGCCTGGTGTCGGCAGGAACAGCCCAACAGCCAAGACAGCGGGCCGGTTCCCTCACAGGCACAGTCATGTCCACCTGCCGGCCGGACTCAAGGGGCCGCGATGGAAGACGCTGGCGCAGCCACAAACCCAGCCACGCCGCAAGGCAACAGCGCGGGCACCCTCAGGAAACACAGAGAGCTTGGCCCGCACCGCGGCCTCTGGGAAGAAAAGCGCTAAGCGGGGCTTGTGACTGACCTAGCGCACGCCTACCCTGCGAGGAAGGGAGGCGAAAGAGGGAGGGAGCAGCCAGCTCCTCCACCCGCCCCTGAGAGGGAGGCGGGGAGAGAGGCAGCGGACAAGGAGGCGGGCTCCCCTTCCCCTTCCGCTGGCAGCGATAGCCGTGCGCGATGGCGAGCGGGGTGAGCGTCTGCGTTCTGCGGCGGGAAGGTCGCCCGGGGGCGGGCGGAGGGTCCCGCAGCGGGCAGGATGAGGCGGGCGAGCCCTCCCTGCCCTGCCCTCGCTGCCGGAGGCCGGAGGCTGCTCGGGGCCGGGGCCGCGGCCGCGGGCCGGGGTCGCTGTGGCCGCTCCCGCCCCAGCTCCGGCGAGAGCCGGGGCGCGGGGCTTGTGCGGGAGTCTCCGCGCTCCCGCCTCACGCGTGTGAGGCGTGCGGCGCAGTCGGTGCCGCTCCTTAGGCGTGGGAGGCTCCCGCGGGGAGTACTTGCAGGATTGGGAAGGAAAACACGCGTTTGCTCCCCGCCGTGTGTTGTTCTCGGGCCCCGTGCGCGTCCCGTGGGTCTCAGGGCTGCGCTCCGGCCGCTCCCGGGTCGCGGCGGTGGAGGAGCGAGCAAAGACCTTGAGCTTGCGTGGCTTCCTGTGGGCTTCGGGCAGGTGCGACCGAATCGTCTGGAAAGAAGGGGTAAAACTGCCTGCTCACAAAGCCATGTGCACAGCCACAAGCAGCCCAACAGCTCTAGTGCTAGCATGGTGATAGGGGAAAGTTAGAACTGCTGGAAGGTGGTGGTTTGTTTTTTTACTTCCAGTTGTTGGCTTCAAGATTTTCAGCAAAGGTATAAATAATAAGAGGGCAGAAAAAGATGGAGCTTTCCTGGTACCCACTCTGAATAGTCCAGGGGCCTTTGTGGCTTTATGAACTGAATCAGAAATGAATACTTCAAAATGTGCTTCCAGATGCGTACTGTCAGTTTTAGATTATCAAAATTTATCCTGTAAGGAGACTTTTTTCCTCCTCTCTGTCTTTAATTTTGTGTTTACCTAAGCTTGTGGAAATCCAATTTTAGGAATGCACAGTGTCCCATGTAAGAACAAGTGATGACTTAACGAGGGGATGGATTGAAAACCAGTAAATTATTTACTGAATAGTGTTTCCTCTTGCACTTTGTGCTTTGAATTTAGATTTTCTGGCAAAATCTTTGGCAGATTTGGAGATTATGACTGACGACTCAGACTGTGATTCCACAGTTAGTTACTGTGGCACATTCCATGCATTTTTGTAGTATTTACCCTGGTATTAAAAAGCAGGACAAGAAGATTTCATGGTTCTAGTTAGGGGTGTTTCTGTCTAATTTAGATCCCTGCTGGCTGTTGGAATAGGTTCTGATTTTCTGTTACAAAGCTTTTTGAGTCTGTAGTATTTATTTTACCAAATGTAAGCCAACATATGTATCTTAAGTTCGGCTATTACAGGTACAGTGATATAGTTAAGGATTTTCAGGATAGCTGATAATTAAGGATTTTAACTGGCTCTGGCAAAGCCTGGTACTGTTTTTTGTACAACAGAAATACTACAGCCTTTTTTCTCCTGACCACAGGTGATGAATCAGACCTGGCAAGCTCAAAAGGTGGTCTTGGCCCTGTTATTTCTTCCAGCAAGTGAAATTTCAAAAAGGCTGAGTGACTGTATTTCTAGTCTTGGGAATTTACATTAATCCTCTTTCTTTCAAGCATTCCATGGGAACACTACAGCTATTTTGAACACACAAAATGTCTTTTTCTTCTATTGGTTTATATTTCTAATAGCAATGGCTTAGGCCTTGTCATCTTCATGAAATCGACCTCTGAGGGTTATCCAGATGCTTGTCCTGAAGCTGCTCTAGAGTGTGTGACTATAATGCCTGCTGATTTTCTCAGTCAATTGTTGTATGTACCTCTTAATAGGGTTTAGAGATCTAGAAATCCTGCTCTTTCGTCCAGGCTCTGCACCGTTGGGATTGAAAAGCTTCCTGGGATGTTTAGATGTGGCTGCAGAGCAGGATTTGTCATGGCCCTGAGAGCTGTGAATGAAGATTTGCTATCAGTGATGATCCCTGTGGCCACTGCAGAGGTGTTACAGCCCTATAGCGAAGTCCCTCTGCATCACTGAGGGGCTCTGCATGCCAGCAGTACGCTCACATCTCCTTGCCAGAATCCTGTCTGGAAATCATCCTGATAAGGAACTGGAAATTCGCTCTTGATGAGGGTCTCCACAGCTTCCCTTCTGAACTTTCCAACTTCAAACACTGTGTTTAATGAACATATCTGAAATGAAGGGTAGGCTTTGATTTTAAACCACCATTTTTATTATGCAGCCTTTCCATTCATGTTGC
Organism: Catharus ustulatus; assembly: GCF_009819885.2. Lineage (NCBI taxonomy): Eukaryota > Metazoa > Chordata > Aves > Passeriformes > Turdidae > Catharus > Catharus ustulatus. Next base: position 21,813,975 of record NC_046225.1, on the reverse strand, counting down.
TCACTTCACTGCAGCATGTCTCCCAAGCTCTCCCAGGCTTATTATATTTTTTACTCAGTAAGAGAATGACATCCAAATTTCAGATCTTGGCTTACTCATTACTGTTTAGCTTCCTGAAAGCAAGTGTGGGGCAATTAATCCTTTGTGTTGAAATTATGAATTTCTGATCTGGGATTCTTTCCAAAAGCCAGTAGTGCTGCTTTTATTTTCTCACTTGGCTGAACAGGAATTATTTTAAATGAACCATACAACAGATGGCCTCTTTGTTTTTTCTTGTTGTTCTTGTCTTTTAGGTTATTAAATGCAAGGCTGCTGTTGCCTGGGAGGCAGGTAAACCTCTCTCTATTGAGGAGGTGGAGGTTGCTCCACCAAAAGCTCATGAAGTTCGTATCAAGGTAATTACACCAGTTCTTATCTATATATTTTCTATTTTAGGAGACTGAGCATTAAATATGAATGGTTTGTTTGCCAACAGAGGAAATGTTGACTAGCTATCATTAGTTCATTAGTATCTCAGCTGGCTTTACAGAGAAGAAAATGAGAGTACTTAGATCCTCTGTTTATGAAAAACACTTTTAATTTCTACTAGTCTCACTTCACAGTCTGGTCTGAGGATTATGGCTAATCAATTCCAGTTGTTACAGAACAAGTTCCTTCACAGTGTCTGAACTGGGAACATCTTTATCTTGTTTGAAGGACAGCAGTTTGTCATTTGTGGCAGCTGTGTAACATGCTGGGTTTTACTTCAGTCAGGCTGTAAGTGCTGGCTGCTGAGCTGGGATTGGTCTCTTGGATTCCCTAGATTCAAGTTTCTGATTTCATCAGGACTTTCCAGGAGCCTATGTCTGCCAAAAAGTATATAATAATGTGAAATTTATTTCTGTGGAAAGGATTTCTGCGTGGTGCTGAAGACTTAAGCTGGATTTATGCAGTAGTGAGAGTTCTGCATGGTCTCTCTGGTAATTTTACATCGGAGTCTTACTTTGAATCAGATGCTAAACTACGTTGAGATGACTTGGAGCACTGATTTCTAGCTATGAGAAAAAACATGTCATCTTTTACCCCTTTCACTGATACATTTTGGTTGATGGAAATTACAAAAATGTACTGGTATGACTTTGCTTTTTCAAAGCAAGAAAAAACTGCCTTGCCAGGAATTGAAAGTATGTTGCCACATCTCCAATGCTGCCAGAACTTTGACCTTGCAGTTGTTCTGAATTTCTGACCAAAGGGGAATTATTTAGATCTGTGCTACTATTCTGTTCTTCAGGGTGTCTCAGAATATATGTTTCTTCACAGATAGTTGCCACTGCTGTCTGTCACACTGATGCCTATACTCTGAGTGGTGCTGATCCTGAAGGATGTTTCCCTGTGATCCTGGGACATGAAGGAGCAGGAATTGTAGAGAGTGTTGGGGAAGGAGTAACAAAAGTAAAGAAGGGTAAGAAAATACCTTACAAGTTTTCTGCCTTCCTTAAAAGTGTTACTTTATTTGAAGACCAACTGTCAAATTCGGTCACTGAAATGCCATATTGCAGGAGTTAATACAATATTTTATTATGTATGCATCTGTAGATTTCTGTGGTCTATGAGACACAACACTAATGTATTCAATGAGCTCTTGACTTAAAGCTTGAAAGAGGCCAGAATAATTTTTTTTTTCTTGAAATCAGATCAGTGTATATTTAGAATATGGTTGGGGGTTTATTGTTTTTTCAAATTATAGTTTTTATCTGTTGGTGTAATTAAAAGGCTTAAAGTGTTTAGTCATGTTGTTCACTGTTGATTTGGGATTGTTTTGTTTTACAGTAACTTGCTACTTGTTCTGGAATGATGAATTTCAGATGGGCTGCTCAGCCAACATTAAAACAGTTTATCTAGTACTCTATAATACCACCATATACCATACACAGCTTTTAGTACACAGAGGTTTTAAGTGAACTCAAGTTCACAGAAAAACATGGAGAATTGAGTACAGTAATTTCACAACTACAAGGCGCACCCTTTTGACTAAAATTTTTCCTCAAACCCAGAAGTGCGCCTTATATAATGTACAAAGTTGCAAAATTTGTCAAACCGGAAGTGTGAGCTGTGAGCCGTGGGGGGAGCCGGCAGTGCCACGGCAGCTGGCTGGAGGCGGGCCCAGGGGCCTGCGGCACCGCCCCTGCCGGGTGGAGGCGGGCCAGGGGGCCCGAGGCACCGCCCCTGCCGGGTGGAGGCGGGCCCGGGCACCAATGGCTGCCGGGTTGAGGCAGGGCCTCGGCCACCAACCGTGCAGGGGGAGCTGGGGGCGGAGCCTCGCTGCAAAAAAAAAGTGCGCCCTATAGTCCGGTGCGCCTTATATGATCTACAAAGTTGCGAATTTTGCCGACTCCTGGGGGTTGCACCTTATAGTCCTGTGCGCCTTATGGTCGTGAAATTACTGTAATCTTTTTTTTTTTTTTTTTTTTCAGCATGCCTTGCTTGACTCAGTAACTAGACACAGAGTATTTTTTTTCTTAGGGGACACTGTCATCCCTCTATACATCCCTCAGTGTGGAGAGTGCAAGTTCTGCAAGAATCCTAAAACAAACCTGTGCCAGAAGATAAGGTCTGTATGACTTTGACACATGCTATAGTATTTGTTCAATGTACACCTGCTGTAGTTAGCAAAAGTAATTGACAGGAGTTTTCTTTGAAGAATAAATCTGTTGATGCATCATTTAATGATTTGGAAAGTAGGTGTTTCAGGGGTCATTCATGCAATTTTTTCCCACTCTTACTTAAAATTTCTATTCTTCCCTTAAATATAACTGTATCTCTCTTTTCTTGTATGTGAAGGTGCAGACTGCTACCTTGTGTCCGCAGGTTGGAAAACATAAATACTGATTCCATATTTAACCCATACTTAAGGGAAGAACTTCAGAGAAATTTACTCTTGGGAGTGAACACCAATGCTTTCAAGTGGTACAAAATCAAACAGACAGCTCTTTTTTTCCTTAACACATGCTTCCCAGATAAATTTGCAGCTCCCGTTCTGAAAAAAATTCTCTCAAACTCAAAAAAAAACCCTGAGTGACATAACTGACAGGTGCTATTCAGGGGGAGGGTACTGAAGGAGGCCAACATGATGGTGTGGTTCTGTGGCACAAGCAGTTAGCATTGGTAACTAACAAGGTCAGCATGTGAATAAACTCAATTTCTTTCCATTTTTCCTTGGAGGAAAATTAATTGCATGAAGTTTTAGGAGTTTAGCATCTCACTTCTCTGAACTCCTAGGTTTATTGAAATGGTCAAAATATAAAGGTGCAAGTATGCAGCTGCCTCTCTCTGTTGCTGCTTTCTGGTAAGAATATTTGCTGCTTGAAACACTGACTGTATTTTCCTGTCTTTGCCTCAAGAATTACTCAAGGGAAAGGAGTCATGCCTGATGGTACCAGCAGATTCACCTGCAAGGGAAAGCAGATTTACCACTTCATGGGGACCAGCACCTTCTCTGAGTACACCGTGGTGGCTGATATCTCTGTAGCCAAGATAGATGCTGCAGCACCTTTGGATAAAGTGTGCCTGCTGGGCTGTGGCATCTCCACAGGCTATGGCGCTGCTGTCAACACTGCTAAGGTAAAGGCTGGGCTTGTGGCACAGCTTAGTGACTATGTTAGGACTGTAAATGTGATGTACCAAATCTGTGTTTCTTCCTCCTCTTCAACTGATGAAGTTTAGCTAAGAATTTTTAGCTTCCCCATATGAGTCCAGATCAGGTTAGAAGAACCTGTTGCACTTTGGAGGAAATGCAGGTGGAGTATTCTGCATCCCTTTTGACTGCAGCTATGTATCAATTACTTTTCTAGTTCATATTCATCTTGCTGCAAGTCATTCTGATAGTCTAAAGCTCAGGATGAGACAGAGGTGGTAGGTGAGTGGGCATGAGTCTTCGAGCAAAAGAAAAAGCTTAGTACCTAAAGAACTTTTTGGATTAAATTTCTATATAGTTTCCCTTATCTATTAAATCTCATAGCCACATACATTTGCTTCTATTTTTTCCCTTATTACAGCCTCCTTAACTTGCATTTCCTGTGGAAGGATGAATTTTTTTCTGCTGTTCATAACTCCTTTCTTACTCCTAGGTGGAGCCTGGCTCTACATGTGCCGTGTTTGGTTTGGGAGGAGTTGGGCTGGCTGTTATTATGGGCTGCAAAATAGCAGGAGCATCCCGGATCATTGGCATCGACATTAACAAGGATAAGTATGCCAAAGCCAAAGAGTTTGGAGCTACTGAATGCATCAGCCCCCAAGACTCCAAGAAGCCCATCCAGGAGGTTTTGGTCGAGATGACTGATGGCGGTGTGGACTACTCATTTGAGTGCATTGGAAATGTTGGAGTCATGGTGAGTGCTTGGCCAACAGGAGCATGTACAGGGAGGAACCAGTTCAGCTTATCAGGAAGATCAGCTGCTTTCTTAACACAAAACATGCCAGACTCACTATTTTTTTTTTTATAGTAATAACTGCTATGACTAAAAAGGACAATTTACACTCAATCCTAATTATGTAAAGAAAGCAGCTGCTACTTCTTGAATTGAAATGGCACTTAAAAATGTTTTTTCATTAATCAGACTTTTTTGAGATCCTGATTTTCTCTGTGCTGACAGTTGAAATTAACAAAACTTACATAAAATATATTGTGCAATGAAAATAAAATCTCAGAGATCACTCAGTATTTCCCTAACTTCTCAAGTAATTAATTTCACCTCTGGAAATGCAGAAGTATTACTAAATGTAAGGCTAGGTTTTCGTGAATTACAGTAGCATTCCTAACTGTTGATAATACAGTCTGTGATTATAGTTTATTTGGACTTTCAGTGGGAGTTCAGAGTGACTTTGAAAGCTAGATAGGATATAAGAAGTGCACAGTGAACCTTTAACAGTATAACGGAATCTGAACCAATGGAAAATATAATTTTCAGTGTATTTATTGTTCCTTAAATGCTAATGTGGTGATTCATTAATTGGGGGAAAGGAAGTGCTGCCAGTCCATAGGGAGCATAAATCTTAGCAATAAACATTCTGCTTTGTCCTGTCTGTCCATGAAGAGGGCTGCCTTGGAAGCCTGCCACAAAGGCTGGGGAGTCAGTGTGATAGTCGGCGTGGCTGCTGCTGGCCAGGAGATCTCCACACGGCCATTCCAGCTAGTAACTGGGCGGACATGGAAAGGGACCGCATTTGGAGGTAACTCTGTGGGGATAAAAATAACTTGCTCTGGGCTAAAGCTGGGAAGAACACACTCTCTTGGTTTTGCTTGTGCAAGAAATGTACTATTAACAGGCTATTCGTAAATGCTATGTTGGCTTTTAAGATAAAGACTCTTAAAATCTGTTACTCCTACAGACACGGTCCAGATTAACACATTGGTATGGTATCTAACATATTTTGAAGACAGAATATATCTATATGCTACTCAATACTAAAAGGAGTGAGATAGGAAGACTGCTTTACCACCAAGTGAAGGTTTGGTTCAGTTTGGTCTGGTGAAAGGACCTGGTCTTTGGGGAGATGGGAAGTGACATCAATATATTTGTGACACTTAACCACTGGGTAAATTGGGGAGTATTACAATGTGCTATAAAGACCTTTAAAATAAAAAGTGCTTGATACACATTTTCTGCTGTTAACTCAAAACCACATTGAATTCTTTTTTTGGGGGAATTCACTAATTGCTGAAGTTGGAAGCATTCAGACTTTGAATTATTACATCGCTCTTTGTCCAAACAATACAAAACTTACTGGGTTGGGTTGTAGAGAGATGTAGGGGGCCTGATAGAGATGCCTTGTGTGTACTTTCCTAGGTGAAGGCTGCTGTTAATGGTGAATGCTGGAACAGCTAGTGAAAGATTTTTCGTAACACTTGTGTGTGTTTGGATAATGTGTGCTTTTGCCAGAGCTCCATGGGAGGGACAAACATGTCACTTGTCTCTGTTTCTTTTTATATTGATCATGCAAGTGCCTGTGTAAGGGCTGTGTTTTTAATTTTCTGAGATGGGTGGAAAAGGGAAAAAACAAGGCATGTTATCCTTCTTTCAGGCTGGAAGAGTGTAGATAATGTACCGAAACTGGTGACTGAATACATGTCCAAAAAGATCAAGGTTGATGAATTTGTGACTCACACGCTGCCTTTTGACAAAATTAATGAGGCTTTTGAGCTGATGCATTCAGGAAAAAGGTAATGTTCACAATATTGAAAGGTACACAAGACACTTCTTGATCAGACACTGTCAAAGTAAAGGTTCCCTGCCCACTGTCATGTTTTGACCAGGGAAGCTAAAGGGTGACATACACCACATGCATTGATTCTGATACAAACACATTCTCTGAACTTCCAGGCATGTGCCAAAACCCAGGCACACAGTGAAAAGCAAGCAACTGAGAAATACCCACAGGTGTAAAGCTGATAAAAGGGGAAAGGCCAGTCTCAGGTTTTCACCATTGCTAAAACATTCTTCCTTATAAAAAGAAATGTAAACAAACTGAAGATTACATATTCAGTAATATTTAGGTTCCTCTGCAGATAGACAAATACTTTTGAACATTATCTCCAGAAACCAGCATGGTCTTTGTATTTGATCTCAATCTATATTAATTTATTGTATAAAACTTTGGAGAAAGTACTAGCTCTATCTGCTTTAGCTCATATGGATTCTATTTGGGATAAATCAGTTGACTGTATTTGTTACAGTTGGAAACACTGTATTTATGCAAATTTCATCCAGCAGTTTATCCCTGCCCAAGTTATAAACTTCAGTATAATTTCAGTGCTTTATTCACATATGAGCATGTCCTAGGAAACTGAAAATGAAAGCTACCTAACAGAAAGCTTTCCAAACAGACAAAAGGGACAATGCCTGTAAATATTACTGCTCCTGATCAATCTTGGCTAGCTACTGAAAGCTGACACCTAGTTTGAAAAAGTGTTCATTTGGAGTTTATTTTACTGGAGGAAAGACAAAAAACCCCCCAAAGATAACAAGCATTATCCTGGATTTTTAATAAATATTATAGGCATAAGCATGACTTCATCCTTACAAAAGACAGAGTTAAAATGTCTCAGCAATTAAAGGGAGGGAGAAAATTGACTTTACGGTAATTTTTTTTTTCTTTTTCATTTTAAGCATTCGAACTGTGCTAAAATTTTAGAGCCAAATGTGGACCTTCTAATTGACCAGCACCATACTAACTGCCTTTTGATAATGGAATTTTTGATAGAAGATAAAATCAAGCAACTAAAAACTCACTGGGACTAAGAAGACCATGTATTTTAGGGTGAGCATTCTGGGTATTAAATAACAATACACTGTAAACCACTGAATAGCATAACAGAATTATTACAGGTTATGGAACTTCTGTTTCTCTACTCATTCTTCAAATTCAATAGTGGCTAACTTAATCTACTTAATAAAGGCTTATTTCTAAACCCAGTGTTGGAATTATTTAGCATTAAGAGTGACTGTGATTGCTGTGTCTTGTTTTCCTCTAGTGCTATTACAGTGTGTATGTGACAAAGGAAGTGTTCTGCAGAGTCCACAGCAAATGATGTGGAATTCGCTGCACAAGGCAAAGCTAAGCACTGGGGTGAGAAGCAGCATGCATTTGCTGCAACTGTCCTGAGAGAGGGGCCAGAACTTGTCAACTGTCTGAGGCTATTCTTGGACTACAGTGGATTGTAGCATCCAGCTCAACCTTGAAGCCAAATGTAGAGCAGAGACTCTGGTCACTGGTGTGGTCCATGTTCTGCCTTATTTCTCACTGGTCTCTTTGGCAGGCCTCTTGTAAAGATCATGGCACAAACTCCACTAGTCACTTGCTCTAGTAGTGTCCTCCAAGGATGCAGTAGGACAGTTGTCCCATTTCCTCAACTTACTGGCAAATGAAGCAAACTTTGCAGTCAACACTGCAGAAACGAACAATGTGAGATTGTTGCCTCTAGTAAGAAACCTGATCAAGCCATTGAAGCAGGAAATACTACAGTTAGAACAAGTGTGCTCTTGAGGGCTGCAGAGCATTGTCTGATGATGACTTCAGGATTTTCTGGGATTTTTTTGTTGGAGGGAGAGGGTTTAAGTCTCAGTTTTGGAGTTGCAGGTTTTCTTAACTCTAGATGAAGTAATCTGACTGGGTAAGGTTCTTTATGTTCTGAAACCTGGAATCAGTGTCTCACATCCAGAAAAACACAGAGAAATAGCAGAAAACAGACTGCAAAGCAGAGGCAGAAAGCCTAGCCAGTTAAAAAAAAAGTTAGATACGTAGAAATTCAGTGTGTTTCAGTGAACCGAGGATATTAAGTGAGAAGTTTAATGTTTCAAAGAACCCTGGTCAAAACAACTTCTAACAGAGAACACTGAATACAAACACTAATCTTACTAGAAGAAATTCTCTCTCACCACCACCAATTACATCAAGCCACTGCTATACAAGTGGGACAATTACATCTTTTCCATCTCTCATTAAAAGATATCCCCTAGAGCGTTTTGAAAAGAGTTGAGGTACTGCATTTCTACTTCATTTCCAACAGTAAAGAACAAATATGAATGTCATAAGAATTCAGTTTTGAGTATCAGGAGGAAATAAAAACAATTTGTACCAAGCAACGAGGTGATTCTCAGTACCTTGTAGCTCCAGGAAGGCTGGCTGAACATCAGAAAATCCAGTAGAAAACTTGCTGTTAAGCTGTTCCAGTGAGAGTACTCCATAATTACAAGATGGTATCAATACAATACTAGGGAACCCAGCAAACCACCCCCCAGCTGGATCTGACATTTAAAATACTTACACTGGAACAGCTGTTCCTTTGTGCTCCACAGACTAGATTAAGACCACAGTCTTGTCTGCATTACATTATTACCTCAGAGAATCTGCACCTCAGAGTGTAGTGATACCAGAGCACGTGGGTCAAAGACTTGTAGCTTCTTCCCAGCTTCAGGAATTGATGACCCAGCCCCTATTTTGTCATGCAAAGCTTTTGATTGAATGGAGCATGTTTGAAATAGAGTTTTTTAAAAGTTGCTCAGCAAACAAAGGGACTCAATACCAAGAGCTTCTACCCCATTTTTGGTGATCGAGGTGCTGTATTGAACTGCACCATCCTGACAATGGTAAAACTTCAGTGGACAAAAAATTCCACTAAAGCACTGTGCATGAAATGTGCATGTACTCTGCTGGCTGTCATGTAAAATACGCAGACTGGCCCCTATCCTCCTCCTGCCACTCAACACCATCTACCAATCCTTCTTTCCTTAAATATTCAAGTCATGTTGCAGAAACAGCATGAAGAATTTTCACACTGACTTACACAACAGTAAAGGGAAAATACATTAAGAGATTGATTTGGAACTAATTGCAGGATTGTGCTTTTGGTACAAGTGTATACAGTTGCTAAAAATGTCATTAAAAAGTAGATTTAAGTTGGGATCTTTTATTTAGGTGGATAGCAACTTATGTAAAAATCAAAAATAGTTAATTTCTACAATTCAGTCAGCACAAGTCTAGTACGTCATGTCCAAGCAAAGACACAGCTAGACAGGTGAAAAAATAGCTTTTCTCAATATTTTTATTTAATAAGTTATGTTCTCAAGGGTGATGTGCCCTCCTGTTGAAAGCTCTGGTGTAGATGCTAAGCAAGCTTTCCACTCATTTAGAAATCCTGCATGAGTATGAACTCACTGTAAGCAGTTATCATGCTGTGATTTCAATTTCTAGGCAGAAATGCATAGCATCATAGATTACCTGCATTAAAAATGTGCTAAATTTGGTTGTATCAGTGCAACAACGAAGAGGTATCCAAGTGGCACATGTGTGAATTTGAAAGGGGGAGTTCTAACTGGGTGCATGCATCTACCAGTGGGGCTTGCACTACTCCAAGCAAACCTGGATGTGATTGAAAATTCTATGTCTGGGTTTGGATTACAAGACCAAAAAAAAAATTCTGTTAAAAGCAGCTGCAACTTTTATTTTATAGACCAAAAATGAAGCCCCCCACCCCCTGCATCATACACACACATAGAAAAGGCAAGACCATTGTAACCATTCCAGTGAAGGATATGGTGGGCAAACCTCCAAGGACAGACATCTCCTCAACACAGCTCATTCAGCACAGGAATCCCACTCAAGTACTACAGTCTGTTTTGCTAAAAATCTCTACACACACACGCATACGCACACACACGCGCTCTCTGTGCATCGTTTCAGGTCACTTTACTGCATAATTCAAACAAGAATAAAGGTAATGAAAACATCGCAGTGAAGTTACAGCAACAGAGATCTGAGGCACTCAGGGCAGAGAAGACATTTTATGGCAAATTTGGGAGTAGATGTGTCCAGTTCTGTGAAGCACTAACCCCTTTCCCCCACCTAAATCTGCAGTGCCAAGGGGAGCCAAGGGTATGCAGCACTTCATGTTCTTGGATCTGTGGCAACAAATTCACCAGACGTTTTGTAAGCGGTGTATTCTATGCCCATGATTGTATGATTTAATGTCTGTGTTGGTTTAAGTTTTTCTTGCATTACAGTGGTGTAAGACAAAGTCTACAATGGGGTCTGAAAAATTTTTCATTACAATACAGAAGAAAAAAATATATTCCTGCAGCACAGACACCAAAGATGATGGAAGGGAAATGGGCATGGAAAAAGAAAGGGTAGAAAGAAGAGAGGCTTCATCAATCCACACTCCCTAACATAACCATTTCCAGCTCACCATGACCCATTAACAAAATATAAAGGGGAATATATACCAACATTGCCCACTCTATACCCTGTCTGAGGAAAAAAGCCCCAGTTTTCATAGCTGCCCCCTAAGACTTTCCAAAAGCCTGAAACTCACTCAACCAATGGGGAAGAAAATGACCCGTTTAAAAATTACCAAAAGAAAATGAATACAGTGTTGAACATGTTTCATTTTCACACACTCAGACTTGTTTTGAGATACTTCACTGTAAGTCTTGCAAATCCAATCCCCCACAGCTACTGTGGATGTACTTCTACAAAATGCCCCACAATTAACACACGTAGGGATCCCATGAATCATGGGATCTTTTTGGTTCTTGTTTCATTCCTTTACCCAGGCAAGTCTGATACATCAGCTTCACCAAGCTTTTGGTGCAGGAGGCTGCCTGCAAGTACTGCTTCACCAAAAAGCAGGTTATTCCAGGGAGATGCATATAAGACAGACTTTGTTAACTTCCCATCCTATCAAATCTCCAGCAAGAGAAACAAGTGCTGCCATTAACACAGTGTGCCACCCATAGTGGCAATCACCACAGAAGCCAACAGCAGAGAGATGGGGGCAGAATTAAAGGTACCCCCTCTTGTATGTGCATGTCTTTCTCTCTTCTGCCCCCTTCTCAACTGATAAACAAGGTCCAGAATAGTATCTGCAGAAGCAAGAGCAAGTCTTTGGAATAAGAAATGCCTAAAATCTCAGGTGCCAGTCACAAACCAAGAGTGACAGGGCACACTGAAATGTGAAAAAAACCTGGATCCCAAAACATCAAGTCCCAGTGGGAAAGCTTACCCACACTTTTCTAGCTAATACAACAGAAGCAATTGTGGGTCTAATTGGAAGAAAGGTGCTAAAGACATAATTAAAGAAAAAAGGAAAGTGAGTGTTGTAGGTAGGAGGAAAGCAGGAAATTCTTTAAATTCTTCTCTGCTTTTGCAGACATTGGGTCAGGTTCTTCAAGATATTCCTCTTATCTACAATCACTGAGAACAAAGTAAATGGTGAAATCTTTCTATTCTGTACTCTTAAAAAAATGCATAGTACAGGGGCAAAAAATATATGTATTTCTCATTCTGATGCACCTGCTCAGTGTGGACTATCACTGGGTCATGAAGTGGGGGTGAATGCTGTCCAGGCGCCGGGTCAGGATCTCACAGCCTGTGTCTGTGACCAGCAGCGTGTGTTCAAACTGTGCCGAGCGCTTCCCGTCCCTTGTCACCGCAGTCCAGCCGTCGGGCCAGGTCTCATCCTGCCAGCCTCCTGAAAACAGAAAGCATCCCTTCTTGCCTGTCTTTAAGTAACAGCTATCAGTCCCCCAAAGGGAAATGAAAAATCTGTCAGCTCTACAGGACAGAACCAGCATCATGTTCAATCACTACTTAAGAGCAAACAAGAGTAACCATTTTACTCTCCTGCTCAATTGCTCACCTTCACAGATCATTGGTTCAATTGTAAATACGTGACCTGGCTTCATGACTCCAACTGCCTTGTTTTCTGCAATAAAATACACACTCAAGTTAAAAAAGAGAATACCACCTTAGTAAATGAACAAATCCTTGTCCTAACAGAATACAACAGAAACATAGTTAAGCCAGAAAAGGCCTTCTGAGATCTCGGTTCACTTCTCCTTTGTTACATATACATATGGATTTCCCTTAGTTCTTTCCTTCTCCCCATCCACCAACACTGTAATATTTACTCAAGCAGCTTAAAATTAATTGCTGTCTTTCTCTCCAACAACTGGAATTTCAACTCTAGTTCTATAAAAACACTGAAAAAATATAAACCAGGAATTTCTGCACACTTTTATAATGGCAAATCATAATTAAAAAACAACAGAAGTAAGAAGCACTTCAGATATTCAGAGAAGGCTTGGAATGAACTTACTTGTTTGCACTGAGCCATTAGTTCCAATAAATTATCAAAATGTGACAGTGCTTAAGTAATCCCATTATTCCATTTATGAAAGACACACTGCCCCCTCATTACCCTGGATAATGGGGTCATAGTAGTGTCAGAGTGATAATGCTGTGTTCATTAGCTACCATAAAACAGCAAAGCATTTTGAGGCATCCAGGACAATAACACAGCAACTTTTTGGTGTTAAATGCAACAAAAATGCTTATGTGGAGGCACATGAACTGAGGGACACCATGACTCCAGGAGTGCAGTTTGACTGGAAAAAGGCTTCAGCCCATTTCCTCTGCCCTGTTTCATCTGGAAGGACAGCACACTCAGATGTAATTGAGCCTGAGAGCTAGAACAAATTCCAGAACTTCACAGGAACCATTAGCTCCCAGCTCCCATCTAACCTTGTGTAAATTTATTACACTATCTAAATCACGTAGAGGCTTTAAAAATTGCAGACATCAAGCTGCCACTACAGCAACAGAACATTTTTCTTAGAAAATGAGCTTTTTGCTTTTCAAGCTCCTTTCATAGCAGGCTAGAACTAAGCAGCAGCATTCTCTTTTCTCCATGAGGCTTTAAGTCCCTCAGATCTTTCCACTGTGCTTTTGCTGTGACTCTGTATTTAAAAATATCAGAAAAAACACCCAGCATTTTTCTTTCTGGGAACAGACGTATTAGCTCAGTGAAAAAAAGTTCAAAGTTCCAAATAGCCAGCAAAGATAGAAATTTCCTTTGTCATGGATTGAATTTTAATTGGTATAAAAAGCTCTCCACCTCAGAAGAATCCATATTTTCTTCATCTTATATAACAAAAAGTATATCCCAGGAATTGATACCCTTTTAGCCTGCAATTAATAGATTTTCTCTGTTGTCAGAAAAGTAACTTAGGGAAATGATAGCATGGAAAGCCAGGAATTGCTAGACTATATAACTGTAACATGTTTTAAAGCTCACTAGGAGATGGGAAGATGGAGGCACCTCTTAGGTCTGAGGAATTAAGTGTCCTATTATATGGGCAGCTTTGCAGCTGAAGTGAGTATGAACTGTTCATCACTGCTTCATGATGTTTACTCTGCCCTTAGTTGTTCACTGGCACTTAACCTTCCATCCTTTGCCTCTGTGGATACTGTTCCTTAGTCTTGCTGGAGAAATTGTTATGGGGCGATGGACATTTCCAAAAACTACCACTACTGGGGGAATGTTCATTCCTCCACTGCCACACACTAGGATGAAGTTTCCAAAAATACCAAATCATAACACTCAAATGAAGGAAACTGAAAGAAACAGGATCCAGATTCAGGCACAACACCCATTTATACTATTCAAGGAGCTTTTTATTTGCATCTGTAAATGGCAATAAGGTTTTGCTTAGAACTTCTAAAGAGAGAAACATTTGGCACTTCATGTCAGACAAGAATGTCTAAGAGAATTCAGCTGAGAATTTGGGAAAAAACTTTGAGCACTTACCCAGTACTGATGAGAGGTAACACTAACCATTAGTGCAGGCAGATAATGCAAGCACAGATTCATAAAGTATGCTACAGTCCAGAGTTTAAAAAACCAAACTTATTTCTCAAGTGCAAAAATGCCAGTTTGATGGCTTAAGTCAATTGGGGGCATTCACTGCAAATAATGTCTTATTTACAGGACAGCACAAAGGGAACAAATACTCACTGGCGTAATGGGGCACGTTAGGAGCCGTATGGAAAAGTTTATGGATTCCATGCCCGCAGTAGCTCCGAACCACTGAAAATCCATTTGCTTGAGCATGTTTCTGAATTATGTTCCCCAGTTCTCTGTATCGAACACCAGGTTTTACTGCAAAATTAGATACAGAGGGAAATTTAGAGAGCTTTCTTTCAACACAACCAACCATCAAACACCATCACTGCAGCACTCATGGCTTGTGTGTCCATCTGTTCCAGTATGCAACTTCCTATGATCACAATGCACTGAGTATGCATGTAACCACAGTAACTTGCGAGAGGGAGGAAAATGTCTCATATTAAAAAAAACAAACAAGAGAGACAGAAGAAAATGCCTTTTTCACAAGAATACTGCTTTCTTGCTTTCATGGATGCAAATGCTCACATTAAAAGGATGCTGAAGTTTGAAATTAAAGGACTTTCAAAGTACTTATGAGCTTTCACACCCTGAGCTGTAGTGCTTCTTGCAATGAATGTATGAACTATATTTTAATATACACTTACCCCTCTACTACGTGAAAAATGCACATAAAGGACTGATATTTAGAAAAAACAATTAAAGGGGAAATGGGTATCTCTACTCTTAGACAAGACTCTCAATGACAATGCTACAGCACATGAGAATGTTCATATTCAGGTTTAACTTTTTTGACAATCCTTTTAGGAAGCTTTACAAGTTAAAGAGTTTGAAATACATGAAAATAGTGTGAAAAATTCACTTTGAGGACTTGGAAAAGGGAGTAATAATACCATAAAAGCAACAATGTTTCATCATTCAGCTTATGAAGATTCATAGCATAAACAACCTTGAGCCCCTTAAAACAAAATATCAAGCTTTTGCAAGACTATTCCCAACTCCCTGAATATATGCCGTTCCTTCAAGAGCTAGATGTGTGATTCTGTGGTCATCCAAAGCAGAACTCACATAAAGCTAAAACTTTATGTGGTGCAACCATTTAGTTCAATTCTCTACTAATGTAAGCAACTACAACTGAAATCCCTAAGGTGAATTCACAGAAAATAACAAGAAACTTATATTACTGGAATATACATGCTTCTCCAAAAATTAAAAAAGGACATGGTAGGAAAGAGATTACAGTAATTTCACGATTACAAGCCGCACCATTTTGACTAAAATTTTGGTCTGAACCCGGAAGTGCAGCCTGTAATCCGGAGCAGCCAATATAGGGACAATTTCTGAAAGTTGCCAACCCGTGAGAGAGAGCCCGCAGCAGCCCCAAGCCATGCTGGAGCCCGGCCCGCCTCTGCCAGCCCTGCCGCCTCTCCAGGCCGGGTCAGCTGAGGCAGGCCTGCAGAGAGGCGGGCCGGGCCAGCAGAGAGACAGGCTAGGGCAGCAGAGGCGGACCGGCAGAGAGGCGGGCCGGCCCTGCAGCATTGGAGGGGCTGGCAGAGGCGGGGAAGCCTGACAGCGCGGGGAAGCCCGGCAAAGCCGGGGCCAGCCGCGCCAGCCAGGGCTAGCAAACGCGGTGGTGTCGGTGTAGGAGTCGGGGGAAGGGGGGGGGGGGGTGCGAGCGAGCCCGGCAGCAGCGGCGGCCGGCCCCAAGTGACAGCGCCGAGCTGGGCCACCCAGCCCCATTTGCAGCCCCAAGCAGGCCCAGCCCGCCCAGCCCCAAGCCAGTAAACCCCGCGATTCTGTTACTATTTGGCAACTCTGTGAAAGTTGCACGGGGATCCTCGCTGCGAATGAAAGTGCAGCTTACAGTCCAGTGCGGCTTATTTATGGAGGAAAAACGAAACATTGCTGACACCCCGGAAGTGTGGCTTATACTCGGTGCGGCTTGTAATCGTGAAATTACTGTAATCTGTTTGGTTTGTGCTAAGCAGCTGTGAAGTTTGGGCCTGACAGCACGTACAACTCGTTTCAATATGAGAGAGGAGCAGAGTGCTCTTGCTCCAGAGGTCTCTCAGCTAGAGCTCTCCTGGTCCAACACCAAGATGTTAAGATGATTTAAAGAGGGGAGAGGTGACCCCCTTTTAACAGCTGAGACACTTGGTGTCAGAATTCCTACTCACATGCCATGTCTAAAACCCTTTAACACACATTACAGCATTTTAAAAGTTGGTAAAAAAGACAGCGAGAATTTTAATCTCTTGTAACAAACACAGGGAAATTTCTGTCACAGTTTCTACATCAAAGCCAGGATACATAGGATAAGAGATACCATATGTAACATTTGGTATAAGAAAGTACAGGACCAAAGACACACACTGTTCTGGTTTAGCTCTGAAAAACAAAGTGGTCATTTCAGAACAGATATCCCACATAGATAAGTAATCCGTATTCTTCACAGCTCAGCCTGGCAGTATTTTCTTGATCACACAGTGGATACATAAGACATCAATCCTGTGGATTTTTGTCTTTTCAGATGGACTAGCTATCTCCAAATTATTAACCCAAATCATGTTCATTTAAATTTCTTTTATTGACATTTACTTTTGATAAAATGCAAGTTTAAAGCCTTACTATATAGCACCTTAAACTTCAATCTTTAGAGGCCACAAAGTGATTAAATTGTAATAGGGACTTTAGGAAGCTGCATGGTATAAAAGACAAAGATGGTACCAGATTTCCAGGGACTTGAGAATTTCTTCTTTTGTTTTCTGAAGTTGAACATAACATTCTGCAGCTACCTTTCTATCTCACTGTGCGTCTTGACGCAGCTGCCCTGACTGTTAACTAAGCAAGATAATTAAAGTTCTGTAGCTACTGGAGGATGCGGTTGGCACACTTCTCTGGCACACTCCCACAGAGAATCAAGAATTCATAACTAGCTTTATGAAATAACTATCAGGTTTGGCAGGGCTAAAGAGATATGTTTAGGTGTTCACACAGTGTTTTACCTTACCAGTTCACTGTGCAACACCATACAAATTATAAAAGTAGGATTTTCCAAAACATACTTTGCTTGTTACATTCTCTAAGCTACTCAGATCACGGATATCTTACTTATCAATGGTCAAAAAAAGGCTGTTTCCCTGTCAGTATCATCTGCAGATCAGCTCAGCATAAAACACATTTTCCTCATCAGCCCACATTTAAAAAGAAGTTGCAGCCACCACTCACAGAACTGTGCCAATTGAAGGATCACTGCATTACACAACACCATCATCAACACACCACTGCTTCTGTGTGCCGCACCACAAGTCACTCTGAGCAGTGGCAATATGAGCAAGCATGTTTGAGAACCAAAACGTTCCTGCTTCAGACATGCTTTACCTGCATCGATGGCTTGCATTAGGCACTCATAAGTTGTTTGGACGAGCCTCCTGGCACCCTCGTCCACTTCTCCGACATAAAACGTCTCGTTCAGATCTCCGTGGTAGCCATTGCGATAGACGGTGATATCCACTGTAAACAACAGCAGACATGGGAAATCAGCACTCTGCTCCTCACTGCCTGCTGCTCGATTTGTGAAACAAACATGTAAAAATGGGGGATTCTAATTGTGAAGTGATTACTTCATGAGAATTCCATATGAAAACTCTTACACCAGAATCAATTATTTCATGCTTATCATGTAGATTCTATATAATAATTTATAAGTTAGTGTTTCACTGGTGAACAGTTTGGTTTAATGAAATTAAAGGGGGTGGGGGAGGAAAAAAAAACCCTCAACAATGCAACACAGAGACAGCAAGCCAGCATTGTTTTTTAGGTAAATGTAAAAATGGGGAAGAGAAGCTCTTTGCTCCATGGTGATTTACCTGGTTGAAGTACTTTCTTAGAATTAATTCCAGCACTAATAGGGGGAAATTAAATTTTAAAAGGTATGTAAAATCATGGTCTTGCTGTGGCAGAATGGGAATTTTTGTTTCTAAGTCTTTGTCAGTCAGCTGGTAGTTCTAGCTACTAGATCACCAAACTCACTAGAAGAGTTATTGCTCTGCTATTCATGAAGAGACCCACACTCAAATCCTCTCAGAGATAAAAAGTCATGAAGGAAACTGTAGTAAACAACAACTTTAGGAATATTGTACATGAGCTGCTGAGAGAGACCAGTACAATCTTGACAGGAAGATGTGGGAAAACACACTTTGGTGTCAACTGCTAGACATCACTTGCTAGTACCTTCTGAATGACGTGTTCCTGTGATTCAAAAATACTGTTTTGGACTTTGGAATGGCTTCCAGGCTAAAAAGTTTTAAATAAAGAAAAAGATGGACACTTCCTTTTAATTGCTCATTGGGTACACTCCCTCCAAGCTACCTTTTCTATCCCTTCTTGTAAACTGCTTTGGTGCTCCTTTTCAAGAGGCTTTTGAGCCACTGCTTTACAGAAAGGAAGTCCAGTTCTTTCGCATCATAACAAAGCAGAAGGCTCCAAGCTTGATCAAGTGCAGAAATGTAGACAAAGGTATGACTAAAGCCTCTTACAGAATGTGTTCTCTAGGGCTGAGGTACAGCCTTAGCATGCAAATAGCAGAGAGGTAAGGCACCATGTAGATGAAGCCAACCATGCTGATTAGAAGGCTGGAGCACCTTTTCAATTAGAAAAAGTGGAGAGAATTCAGATTGTTCAGCCTGGAAAAGAAAACGCTTTGGGGTGACTTAATTGTGGCTTTCCAGTAGCTGAAAGGAGCCAAGAAGACAGAGAGGAACTTTTAGAAAAGCATGTAGGATCGGGACAAGGCGGAATAGATTCAAATTGAAAGAGAGCAGGCTTCAAGGAGATACTAAACAAAAATTCTTTACGATGAGTAGCGAGGCACTGGAACAGCTTGCCCAGAGAAACTGTGGATGCCCCATCCCTGGAAATGTTCAAGGCTAGACTGAATGGGGCTTCAGTTTACATTGAAAGTGTCCCTGCCCACAGCACAAGGGTTGAAGCCAAACGATCTTTAAAGTCCCTTTCAACCCAAGCTATGATTCTATGATCTGGGCTTCTTAGGTTGGACCCCAGCAATGCCTGAATAGCTGGCAATAATAAAGTCCTGTGCAAAGGCATCATCTTTGAAATTAAAATAGGACGAAGAAGCTTTGGCATACACTGTCACATGTATCCTACAAGATCAGAGCCTTCAATCAGACCACACCTTACCTAGACAGTGGCAGCAATCATGAGACTTGTTCTGAAAAGGTTGGTACCCATAACAAGGAGGTGTAGACTCACTAGCCTGTATTACAAGCTAAAATGTATCAAATATCTGATAATCTAAAAAGATTACAATCTGCTTCTAGAGGCAGGTCAAACCTTAGCATAAACTGTGTATTTATTTACAAGTAAGAGAAAAGCAAATCAAAGCCATCAAGAAAGGTGTAAACATTTGTACAAAAAAAGTGTAATTTAATTTTTACTGCCAAACTAAGAAAAAAACGTATAAAAGTATCTCTCACTACCCAAGAAGGCCTAAGTACCTTGAGTACTGAGAAGCACCTATACAATGCCTCCACATTTGGACCCTTTACAGTCATCATAATCATCATGAGCATAGCAAAATTTTAAGAATCTAGAAACATCTAATAAAGAATTCACATGGAACTAATCCAGCTGAATAATTCAATATACATTTTATTCACTATATATACATAGCCTGGAACAACTGGAATCTAGCCCACAAGTGGAATGCTCAGGTACTACACTAATGCACAGATCAGGGCAGAAGAATTATAAAGCTCTTAAAGTAGACTGAATGTTTGAAATTATTTTATTAATTGAATTAATTAAATTAAGTATGTAAAGAGCAAAGGTAAATGAGAACAACCTAACTGGTAAAGGAGAACAAAGCTCCTCTTAAGAAGCTACTCCAATCATGTTGCCTGCTTCTGAAACCTCACCTTACTGCACGCTTTAAGTGCACAGAAGGTAAAAATGTTGAAGGTTAATTTTCATAGCACTTACCATTAACAATATCTCCCTCCTGCAATGGCCTCCTGTCAGGAATTCCATGACAGATCACTTCATTCACTGATGTACAACACGACTTGGGGAAATTATAATAATTCAAAGGGGAAGGATAACAATTCCTTGCAATACAAGCCTAAATAGAGAAGATACAATTTACACCAGTAAGTTTCATGCAAAGAAAAAACACTGAAAACAACAGCTTTACAGTAAGAATGATAGGCTGTCTTGAAAATAACATTCTTCAAGTGTTTTTGGCAGTGTTTTTGTTATGCCTTGCATTTTTTATCAGGAAGAAATTAGAGCTGCTTTGATTTTGTTTCTACTCATTTTCACGTTTGACTGCAAATGCTGAGATATTCAGGTTTGAAACAATGCATGGCAATATTTAAGTTTTAAAAAGTAATTTTCAATTACTTTTAACTGCCCAGTCCAAGATTTGTGCAAGACACACAAGCTAAACAAAATAATATTTAGCACTACTCTGTCCCCCAGCTTTAAAACCTTAAGCTGTTTCCCTTGCACTGTAATAGCCTTTTAGGATTTTTGCAAAACAGACACATTTCGTACATACTTACACATACATACATACACATACTTTGTGACATACGAGTAAAGTACTAAAAAAAAATATTGTGTTAACTTTTTTTTTTCAAATTCTTTAAAAATACTGTTTTTAAAACTGCAAAATACCAGTAAGGGATATCAGTCACTATCAACAACCTTCCAAAGTTTCCATAAACTGCTGAGGAGGGGTAACTCCATGTTAACTACTAGTTGTTCACATTATACATTATGCCTAAGCAAGTAGTTTAGTGTTTAATGCAGTTCAACAGAAGTTTCCAGTCTAAAGAAAGTAGACAATCTTGGCTCAACAGCTACACATGCAGATAAAAAGAAAGCTCTCTAACAAAGTTAACTATACCACAACTGTTTCCCTTCCCACAATGCACAGCAGTAGCCTCAAGTACCAGATAACATGATTCATAGAAAAGACAGCAAAGAAAAAATTACACAATTCAAATATCCATGGAAAGTTAAGGTAGGAATATTCTTGAGCATGTTCTTTAAACACTTCACTGGACTATGGCTTTATTTTGTCTGACTGCATCAAACATCTTGTTTCAGCTCTCTCTGAGGCACCTCAGTTCTGATTCCGAATCATAAATAATTTAACTTTCTCCTCTATATGTCTTAACCAACCACAGAGAGTACAAGAAATCTATGGCCTACATATGGTGTTCTCTGTGGACAAAAAAGGGTTTAGAAGAAAGAAAATAATATGATGTTAACTGAGAAAGCAAGTGAAGAAATTTAGAAAGAAATCTGAAGCCAGAATAGGGAAGGAGCTGATACAGAGAGAGGCCCAGGAGCACCTAAATCACTTTGAACCCACCATTGCACTGTAGTATATTTCTGCCATCTGCACTACCCACCAGCTTCAAACTGGGAAACAGTTTGAAATAAAGAAATGGAATTCATGCAACAAAGAAAACCACACAATAACAATTTAAAAATAAAGAGAGAGAAGAAAACACTTACGAACACCAAAAGAATAATAAAATAATCTTACTAAATGGACAGCATGATCAATTTCTTCAGTAGTTACTCCTGGTTTCACCATCATGGCAGCAACATCCAAGACTTCTCTAGCAAGCTGAAAATGAAACAATTTAAAATTTAAAAGAGATTGAAAATTGATCTATTGGCTTAATTTAAGTTGATTTAAAATATGCCAGGACTACTCTCTACAAGATTCATAACCCATTTTTGACAGCTACACCAGATCATCAGGAAAGCTGTGTGGAGTTGGGCTCTAGAAAGACTTTGAGATGTCTCCAGGTCATGTATTCAGCCACATCTGTGAGAGCTGAAAACACCCCAAATAAGGTTTGGACCACATTTTCCTTGAATGCCATAATCTTAAATCAGATTACTGAAATACAGTTCAAAGTTTGACTTTACACACAAGGAAGTGATTACAACTGAATAGCTCTTTTTCAAAAATTCTTAGGGACAGGGCTTTGTTTTGCTTTTTACTTAGTACCAACTCCAGGAGAGGAAAAAGTTCTCATTTATGCACTATAAAGCATATTCTTAACAGTAACAACATGTCAGGCACAGATTGTCTTACTACTAATAACAAATGCAGGAAACAAAAAAGTCATCCTTCTCCTTGCAAAATACTTTACTGGTAATTGGGGTGAAAAAAGAAAAAGCCAGAAAATATCAAGTTCCCCAAACTATCTGTCAGTGCTCTAAAAGTTTGAAAGTTTGTACTCTCAAATTGCTGTGACAAGCTAGTAAAATCATTACAGATTTTTAAAGACTATAAAGGCACCTTGCAAGAGAAATCAAAACTCCCTTACCCTACACACTACTCGCATCCCTTCTATATCCTCAGGTGACAGTATTTTTATTTGAGAGGTTCCTTTTAAAGCCTGTTCTGATTCAGACATTCCTGAAAAGAAAAAAAGGGAGAGGATTAAAAAAATGAAAGAAAAAACCCCATATATATAGGGTGATGATTGCTACAGACATCCAATTCCAGGAACTTCCTTAGGTTACCAAAGGAAATAGAAGTACAGACTTTCTCATCATAGCCTAAAGTAAGAAACCCACCAAGCTATAGTATTAATCATAGTTATTCAGATTAAATGGAATTCATAAGCTTTCCGCAATACCATAATGTGCCACATGCTCAGAAAGCCCATTCATTTACTGCATAAAACCAGCATGTTCACGTAGTCAAAACACAACCTTAAATCTCAGGTTTACAAGGAAGTTATTTTGCCAATAGAAAAGCATTTTTCAGCTGCTGTTAGAAAATAATTAGTGAAAATTACATTCTAAAACAGTCATAAAGGGTTACATGTGCTTGGGAATATATCTGGTTATCTACTGCAATAACCAGCTAACAAAACCATGTAAATTCTTCCTACCAAATTCTGTGCAATCTCATCTTTACATATGAGTGACCCCCTAAAATCCAGGATTTTGTGTTGTTTTAATATTTACACTCTTTAAAAACAACTATGGAACATCTCAAGATTTAAAAATAATGCTAGAAAACTTCATAGCAGCCTTTTGGGGAAATACAAAGTCCCAATACCAGTATAAAAAGGGGAAAATACCAAAACACTCCAATAAACAATGCATGAATGCATTCCCTCTCTGTCCAAAACCAGCTGGAACTCATACACCAGTTTTCTTTTGGGGGATGCATACTACAAAGTTTTCTTGGTTTTGTTATAAAATAAAACATTTTCAACAGATATGCTCATGCCACAGAGAATGGTTTTGCAGAATTCATCTGTGACAGTCAACTGATTGCTGTTTGTTATCAAATTAACAACAGAACTAGGACTTGTGTGTTTGAGATTAAAAAATCCCCAAAACCAAATTAACTAACTCTTAATTTCCCATACATCTTTGAACGACAACCCATTACAAACTTTGGACTTCGAAAAAATACTTGCAACCACGATTTTTTTAAAAATCAGTAAGTTACTGTGGCAAAGAAGTGAGAACAGATAGAAGAGGTTCCCTTCTCCAGTATCTGCTTGATGCTTTAAAGGTTTTTTCAATGCAAAGGAAAATAGAGAGAAAACATAACTCTCAAAATTGTGATTTGTTTCATGTTACCTAGTGGGTGATCAGCATAATCCGGTCTCTGAATATAACTTGGCACAGGTCTTGTTGGCGTCTAAATAAATCACAGGCAAGGCTGGTTAGGTTGCAAGAACACTTATTATAGTCACATAAACAGAGTCATACAGCAAAATTTAATACAATACAAAATATTTCATGTGAAATATGGCTAAGTTCATTTAGAAAAAGTTGCAAAGTATGTAAACACTCCAAAAATTCCAACTTTCCAGATATTCTGGTGTTACTCTCTATTGCTATAATATTATACAACTTTTAATAGTCAACTGCACAGCTTCGCAAAAATCAAATTTTTATTGTCAAGTGAATCAAACTGGTTGTATGATGCGTTATCCCTTATTTTTCTGCTGCCTTCTAGACTGCAAGTGTACTGGCTCCAAATACATCCCTCCTCTCTTTAGTAAGATTGCTACTGCTGATCACTACCTTAGTCAAAATCTCTAATTTCATTTGCATCAGTCTCACAGCAGTCACAAGACAAAAAGCCAATGTTCAGAGATAACACAACTAAATTACTTAGTCAGTGAAATACCCCAAACACCTTTTTCTCCAACAACACTAACAAACACACATGGGCTCATGCTCTCCTAATCTGTTCCCTAATGAGCCTGTAACAGATGGAAAAGACTAGAGAGAGGATGCCACCAGGGCAGCTTTTCTAGCACAGGCCAATTAGAAAAGACAAATGTACGGAAAATGCCGTTATTGCTGTAAAAAAAGCTTCAGCTTATTCCATGGATAAACTTGTACCGATTTAAAAATACAGTTATGTGTGTGTATAAGCGCGCATGTTTATTTTTTATATATACATACATACATATATACAGCTGTATGTCATCATCTTCCAAACCCACCTTTCACAAACAAAGATCTTACTGACCTCTGTTGTTCTTCACCATTCCAGTGCTGGAGGTAACTGTAACCTCTGTTCTTTCAGCTTTCTTTCAGTTCACCAGTTCATTCACCAGTCTATTTTAAACCACTGACATAATATAATATAAAACCATTTATTTAAATTCGAAATTAATTCACCTGAGCTTTTCAGAAAAAGGCTGCTCCATAACTGGTGAGGACAACAAACAGCTAGGAGACATCATCGGAACTAGTAGTAGCTTTTTTGCAGAGTAAATGTCACAGTGTACATCCAAAAGATATGAGCTTAAGCCTGTTACTGATGCTCACAGGCACTCCCTTAATTATAAATACACCAGGAGACAGAACAAGTTAAACTAAAATGAACTACAATAACGACATCCATGCACATCCTTGCCATTGGGTTCAGATCAAGAAGCTCTCCTCTCTCAGCTAAAATGTGGGAGTTCATCAGGTCAGGAGTGGTCCATTAGTTGCTACAGAATGCAGCAGTGCTGGAATAGAGTAGCACCTCTTGCTTACCAGCGGATAGTGTGGCCTGAGTTTCCCAGTGTATCGATAACCAGACCAGGGATTTGTGTTAACATCACCTTCCAGGCTCCAAGAGGAAACTTCACGCTTAGCTTTTTCATCTTCTGAAAAGACAAGAAAAAGGGGGGAAAAAAGTTGCAGCAGCAAAATCTGTCTTACTGAGAACTGTGGGGTCTAGAAAGTGACTTAGAAGTACATAAGCCTAGACCTGACTCTGTCTGGTGTTTTACAGACTGATATACGAAAGTGTAAGTAGCAGTTACCATTTTGCATGTCCATTCCAAATTTACAATCTTCCTACTCTATTCAATAGCAAACTGGGGAATGTCAGGACTGAATGCACAAAGGAAGTATACTAATTAAGATCTTCTTCATTTGTAGTTTTATAACACAGTGCTTGTTTTCATTCCTGGGAAAAAAACCTGTTTCACCAGAGGCACTCAGTATCCCTTCAATTAACACCCTTGCACTGCAGATGAACATTCCTTTCTTGTGATCTCCCTTAGCACCCAGTGACCAAACGACCTGAAGTGGGAAGGAGGCCATCCAAAAGTGGAAGCAGGCCATCCAACATGTGGAGGCTGCTACCCCTCCAAAGTTGATGAACAGAGTGCAGGGTCCTGCCACTTCTGCAGTTCAGGACAAGCAGTGCTCGCACCTTAGAACATGGTCCCAAACTGCTGGAGCTTCCCAGCTCTCTGAACCCTGTGAAATTCATATCTGACTTCATTCACAAATAACACATTCCAATGAGGGCAAATTGAAGGTGTTCACATAAAGGATTGAAACAAGCAGATCCTGAGCAATATCGAAACTAGGAGTATTTATTCAGAAAGAGAAGGTAAGGATTAAGAAAGAGTACAGTAACATTAATTTTTAAATCATAACTGGACAGCTTGTTTGTTTTCTCTTTTTATATCTCAGAAGGATGAATAGGTAGCAAAAGGCCTGCCATTGCAAGCCCTAACATCAGCTCCTCAGAGCCTCTGTGGCTGACATCTGAGCCATCTGCTCAAGTGACATTCAGTTCAGATGAAATTGAGAAATAACAATTTAAAAGTCCAAAGCTTTTCATATTCACACAAATTAATAGGATACAGAATGCAAGTGTGAACTATTAGATCCCTACACTGGGAAGAGAGAAAGAAGGAAAACATTTGTAACTGTCTGTCCTACTCCAATCTATTTACCATTCAATATTTATCATGGAAAAAGAAGCTTTATTGGGTTTTAGGAAAGGGGGTAAATTATTTGAGGATGTGAGTTTCTGCCATATCACTTTTTAATCCTACCTCCCTTTTCAGCAGGGCTTAATGAAGATAGGCAGGGTGGTGGCAGGGAGGAGGCAAGGGGGCAGAACTGTTTGCCCTCTCTTTGGTTTTACACTCGTGTTATTTTCACTACTCAGGTAAGGTAGAATCTGCCACCGTTTCTGTGCCAGAGCTACCAGCTGTCACTAAGGCACACTAAGATGTTACCTTGAAATGAACTCAGCAAAATCCTAGCTATGATACATCCTCTATCAGCAGCTGCACCATGCACACAGGCCTTCTCCCTTTTTTTCCGAAAACGCACAGAACAGCTTCACTCTGACCCACTTGCGTTCCAGCAAGTGTCAAATCACAAAGGCTTTGCAAGAACCTTTCCCACTGTACTGCCTTTGACTGCATTAAACATCAAAATGCTATAAAAGAACACTGCCTTACAACAGTGATTTATTTCTCTCCTTGCCCTTTATTTCAGCACCCCTCTTTCTGTGTCCATATACCTGGCAATATAGCTCAAGCAATAATTCATGCAAATAGAAAAGTGAACAGAAACAAACACTTCTGTGAACGTCTGCCTCTGAAATTTTACACAGCACTTTAGACTGTCGAGAACTGGACAAAATTTCAGATATGCATCATCCAGTGCCAGGTATCTTGGGAAAAAACCCAATACTATTCCCAGGCAGAGAAGCACAGAGCAGTTGAGGTTGGAAGGGACATCTGGAGGTCATCTGGTCTAATCCCCATCTCAAGTAAGGCCACCTAGAGCTCACTGCACAGGATAAAACCAAAGCAATATGAAAATGCATTTTAAAAAGCGATGTACTTACTTGCTTTCTTGTGTAATAACTTGTGAGTGGCCCAGCTTCCCTTAAAGCATTCCTAGAATTGCAAACACAATGTATAAATACATGTTTTAAGCAGTATTTACATGGACAGATATGCCAACCTGACAAAATAGAGGAGTAAATACATTTTAAAAGAAAGCTGAAAGACTGTTTTCATTAACCCTTGTAGCAATACACAGTAAATGCTACTGTAACTGCTAATCTTAGCAATAGAAAATATCACATTCAAAAGTTTATGAACCAGAATAGGCAGAAAAAGCACAGCCAAACAGACAACACCCATGGCAGTGAAATACACTGATATAATCCTATATATTATCGACCCCTTATCATTTGAATTAGTAACTAAACACCATGGTGGTTGCAGGTTGGCTGAAACGGAGTCTATCTCTGTACCTGATCTTACAGCACTGCAGTGAGCAGCAAGGTCCTCCCTTGACCCCTACAAGAAGCCATCTCCTCCTGCTAATTGCATCCCTTCTGCCTCCTGCTCCAGCACAGGAAAGCAACAGAGGCCAATTAGCACAACCACAGGGGAACTAATGAAGTAGACTAAACGGCGGAAATGAGGGCTACTGAGTGAAAATAGGAAACTGAAGAAAAATGTCGAGAAAGTTAAAATGGAAGTCAAGAAAAGAGTAACTGTGGAGGAGCTTGTGCTTGGGAAGAAAAGACCAAATAGAGTAGTTCATGCAAGAAACAAAGAATCAGCAAAGGGGCAGATGGAAATGGCTAGCAGCTGGAGAATAAAGGAGTAAGATGAAGAAAAGACATGAAATAAAAGATTTAAGTAGAAAAGTAACAGAAGGCAGCATTAAAAGTCATCCTTCAAGGTGCTAATTAGCAAATTACTTGGGTTTGTAGCAGAAATTCAAAACCAATGGCTATGTGCACTCAAAACACCCCTTAAGAAACTGCTAATTCCAATCATTGACAATTACAGCTGAATTTCTGAAGAAAGAGGCAGGAAGCAAAGTGTTTTTCTTTTAAGGAAAAACAATACTAATGCTGAATCATCACTGTAAAACTACCATCCAGAGCCAACTACTGATTCAACCTAAAGTACACAAGACTCAACCAGTCCAAGACAACACATCTGCAAACTAAGCCCAGCTTGTAACATTTTATCCTTGCTTCAGGGTTGCTCTTGAGCACTTTGAGCTTTCTGCTCCTGTTTGGCCACCTTCTCTCCCTCCTCCCTCCCTAGTATTGCAATCACTAGTTACCAAAGCACTCACAAACACGGAGTACAGTGGTGCACAAGTACACCTACGTTCAAAGAGACCCTGCTGTGTGTGTGTGTGCTGTTCCCCTGATGACAAGAACCAGTTGCTTGCTGTGTTCTGCCACCCCACACACCAGGAGTGACTGCACTGCCAGGAGCTCTGAAACCAACACTTCCGACAACGGGAGAGAGCGTCACTTCCAACAGCAGCCCAAGGTTTTACTGTCACACTTATACTGCCCACTGCACACACAGACCTTTGCACTGCACTGTTCTCTGCTGGGGAGCTGGGAGGAAAGGAACAGGTTTTAACTGAGGCCTGCTTTAGGAAAATTTAAAAAAATATCAAAAAATGCAATTTCAAGGACACTAGAAGCACCAGTATGGTTTTAATCCCCTTTCAAACACAAGGTCTTTATTCTGAAGCATAAAAGAAGGATTACACAACTAAGGACTTAGAGCAGCTGCCAGGTCTGCAAACTTAGAATCCACTTTTTTTGAATATAAAGGAGTATTTGGGGAAGGAAGATGTACATCAACTGTGGTAATTACTGATTGTAGTTCGTTCTCTGCTCTCCCAAGAAATTTTGGGGGATGTTCTCCAATGCCCTTGCTTTGTCTTACACCAACAGCCTTTCCTCTTTGCTGGCCCATAAACAGAACACCAGGAAAACACAGGACCTGGGACAGCACCATAACCTGAGAGGGTCCATTTTGGCTTTTTATTTCCTGCAGCTGTGGACAACCTAAGATGATTCTGCATAAGGCTGCCTAAGTTTTCCCAAATATGTTTCCCAGATTTTACTAGCCCTCTGTCTCCAGAGAAGCAGTGGTTCTGCCAGAACTCCTGGAGCACAGGTCCAAAGCTGCTGTACCCCAAGACAACCCAGACACACGCACCATGTGCACATCCATCAACTGCAACAGGCATACACAGTAAGTCCAGATCATTTTTGTGAGCAGGGGCTGTTACAAGGGCAATGTACAACCAATGAATCTCTCTGCCTTGGCCTGACACTTCTGGAAGGCACTCAAAGGATATGCTGCACATCCACCTACAGCCCATCTATTTTGTGTAGGATCAGCCATACGCTTCCTGCGAGCACTGGACTTACAGGGTACATACAAATTATTTATATTCAACAGCCTACTGCACAAACACCACATTGCACATGACTGCAGAGCCCTGCCTTGGCAATTCCACACAAAAATATGGTAGCTGTCATCTCACAGGTTGGAGAATCATAGCTCTGGTAACAAAGCACTACCAAAGTACCACTGCAAACACCCTCACCTTCTATACTGCACACTTCCCAACAAGCTATGGAAGAAACTTCCTCTTCCTCTCCATCTAAGCCATTTTCTGGAGTATTTTCTGGAGAAAATTATGCTTTTCACTGAGTCCTCTCCTGAGACATCTACTTCAATCTTGCTATTACCATTCCTGTCTCTTACAAATTCTTCTGTGTTCCTATGCCCTACCCAGGTCAGGATAGAACATTTTCAACGACTAAATAAACAACATCCAGGGAAAAAACATCCAGGGTGATTTTAAAATGAAAAAAAAAAATTTTTCCAGATACAGTGAAAAAAGGAACATGTTACACTGTATGGCTATATTTTAAAACATTAAACAGCTTCAAGGGCAAAGTACACAGGAATAATATGAATTTGGCTTCAAGTTTCTTGGAAGACTTCCTGGGTTTCATTTCAAGCACTACATTATCCATTAGCATGCCTGATACTAATATCCCCACCCTTCTCACCTAACATGTGACTTTTATACCTCAATCAAAACAGATGTGGAAACACTAAAGAGAACTGTACAAGAAGAGAGGTCAAATGTATGACAATAAAGCAAGCAGAGGGGTAATCCTTGACTTGTTTAGAGCAATCTTGGGTGCAATTATTCTATCAGTAAGAAAAATATAAATTTTATACATTTATATTTAAATTTTCTGTCTTCTAGTCAGAGGCTGTCAACATTCTGAAACCTTTAACAACATTTCTGGCTTCAAGACATTCTTAAGCCAATCCCACTGGTTTTGTGTTTGGAGACAAGTTCAACCCAGTGCTCACCAGAATATCAAAAGGTAACCAAAGGCACAACCAGCATTACCATTTGGAAAGATTCCTGTTGGATCCCCCCTATGGAAGCTGTGTTATTTCTGAAAATTATTTTTACCTTAAGGACTCGCCCAATAACAACAGAATTATGTGACATAGCAGTATTTGTTTTATAGTATGGTGCATTTTTACTATGAACACATTGATTACTACCAAATACCTTGAGGGTTTTTTTTTAAACCAACCATTAAAAGAAAAAATCTTTTAAAACAGTTATTGAAGTCATTAGACAAAAAACCATTGTGTTATGTTTATTTTCACCTTTACAATAATAACAGAAAGCTTCTTATTTGTTCAGTTTATGTATGCATACAGTCTGATTAAGAGGTGGGAAAGAATGGTCAGCTGCAAATTCCAGAGGAGAAAAGGATGCTCAGTCAAGATTAGGATATTACTACACTACAAACTTCTGTATAGCAAAGATATAACAAACTAGATTGAAATAAGCTACCCAGAGACAGGGATGCCCTGTCCTTGGATATGTTCACAGCCAGGACGGATGGAGTCTGAACAACCTGGTCTAGTGGAAGGTGCCCTGCCCACAGCAGGGGTTGAAACTAGATGGTCTTTTTAAGGTCCCTTCTAAGCCAGACCACTCTATGATATCCAAGCCCAGGACGCTATGCAGGCACCACAGCACAGAATACAAGGCCTTCTGATAGCCTGTCTTTCTGAATTGCCTTTGCACGGGAGCAGCTCATTTTAAGTTAGCACTGACAACCCGTCTGTCAGCACTCCAACTTGTGCCCATCTTCCACAGAATCACCCCCTCCATCCTCTATATGGTCATCATTTAGAGCCACTGTGATTAATTTCCAAAAATACCTACTTTGCAGGAAAAAAAAGATAGTTGGAATCAAGACTGTGAGGACAGACTGTCTCTTTGCATGTCATTATATCCTGAATTGCAATGGACAAACATCAAGGAAACAGTGCCAAGCAGTACACTTAGATTATTTAAAAATATTCTAAGCAATCTTTTTATTAGAATTTGCAAATATCTTTCAGAATGTAAAACTGTCTGGGGCTTAACCTGAGACCATGTCATTTTGCATAATGAGAAGTCATTTTTAACCAAACACCTTGAAGGTATGCAAAACAGAAGACAAAAAAAACCAACCCTGAAGTACAGCATTTGGTTTAATACCAGGTTATTAGTTATATATATATATATATATATATATATATATATATATATATAAAATACAGTACAGATTACCTCACATTTTATCCATAAATACAAGTATGTTGAAGAGTTAATACATTTGATGCTAAATGAAACAGTTCTTTTCAGCATGCTGACATCCTTCTAGGGCAGTAGAAGCCCACATAGACAGTCTCCAGTTTGAAAAACTCCATACAAAACTCCCAAACTAGCCTAAGCAGCATACATTAATAGTCTTTTTTTCAGAAGAGTCAAATATGTGTTTTCAGATTCAACTCCAAGAGAAGTCCCTACATAGTAGAACCTTGGTATCAGCAGGGTTGATTGACTTTCTCCATCATCTAAGAGCTGATCTTACCCTGAGACTCCTGGGTCCCTCATGACTAAGGGACCTTAGTCCCTGTGAGCCCTTCCTTTGAGGAAGGGACTGCATTTTGCAGCTCTTCAGATTTACAGAAATATACAACTGATTTTTGAGAGCAGTGAAGGAACAATGGACCAGAGGAATTGCAACTAGACTATCCTGTCATACATGGAACACTAGATCAACAAGTCTGCCTACAGGAGCCTGAAGTTTTACACTGAGAAAGTTGTGAGGGCTCAGCTTTTATACCTCACCAATAATCAGCTGCTTACCTCAGACACAAGTATTCATGGTGATTTATAGGCAATTAAAAATGTCAGCTTCCTGATGAAGGAAATCTGATTTCTAGAAGATGGTGTCAGCTGAGTGCCCTTTATGCCTGAGGAAACTCCTGTGTGCTGCAGTTGAATCCAAACAGCTGGTTTCAGCCTATTTCAGGCACAAAGAACAGTGAACCAAGGATGAAACATTGCACTGATGTCCTACGGTCTGATGTGAGAGAGGACAAAAAACAGTTTCATCCAGGTCCACTGCTCCTTACTCCCCATCCCCAACACACTGACAGTGAAAGGAAACAGCAAAGCAGGCAATGGGACAGCTACCTTCTCTTCTTGTCCAAAATTTTTTCACAAATTACTGTGACCTTGACCATCCAAAGATGCCAAGGGCCCAGGCCAAGTATCAGTGAAAATATGCCTTCAACAAAGCAGTAAATTGTATATAAACTCACTGAGAGAACAAAACAGTGTTTCTTTCCTGTCACCAAAACAAAACAACAACAAAAAAAAACCAAAAAACAATTTATACAACTGCTTTTCCTCCATTTAAAAGAAAATTCTGAAGACCTCAGAAGTGGCTCAAGGAATCAGGGACAGCCTAAGGGAAAAGGATAGAAGTGTGCATCCTTAGAGGGCACACAAGCCAGCTACAACACAGGCTGTGCTGTGAGGTGGAATAACATCCTAGGTCCACTTACTTGCTTATCTAGGAGTTATTTATGCATGTAAGACCAGAATGGAAAGAAAACCACCAAAGAGAGAATTCCAGAAAAGTTTCAGCAGTTAACTGCTGTCAGCTGAAACCTGCTGAAGTTCAGAGAAAATAACAGTCCTTCACCTGCTTATTTGAAGAGGCAGTCAGATTGTCAGCAGCACCTCACCTGCCCTCCTGGCTGTGCATGCCAGACACTGGGGCAGGTCTGCAGTGAGTCTCCTCCACGGCACACAGAAGGTGATGAGGAGAGCTGGAGCCTCGGGACAGTTCCATGCTGGGCCCCACACAGGGTACTAAGGGGGGCTAAGGGTCCTTGCTACAGGATGGACAGGGGGGCTCTCAGTGCATGACATTTCTTGCACGTCTTTAAAACAGGCTGTCACTAATGTCCTTCTCAGTAAGACCTTGCTCCAAACCTCCAAAGCAATTTCAGTGTGCTTACCCACATTCCTGATTGGGACAGCAAGGGACAACACAGCCTCAAGTCACTCAGAAATTAGATGACTGGGATTCTCAGTTCAGTATTTCATCTTCTAGGCAGGACAGCTTTACAAGCATGTAGTCAGTTATCCAGCAGCCACTATTTTAACAAGTCAGGAAGTATTTCCAGTAATTCTCCTTTCACCTAACACCAGCAGCTTATATTTCAAAATAATTAAACTCAGTATATATAAAACAAGAATCTCTACAGCCTATATGGCATTAGCTGAGTTAGAGATGGGAAGGAGGGAGTGAAAATGTAACTGGAACTCTTCACATTGGCCTGCTTGTTCTCTTAACAAGTGGTTTTGTCATCACCAATATTTATATATACCAATGATGCATTTGTGATGAGTTTTATATCAGACATGTCAAAACACACAGTAAAACACAGATCAAATCCTAGAAGTTAACCACAAGAACCACACAGGAACTAGAGTTACAGAATTGTCAGAACAATTCTGAGTTACAGTTGCTCTAATCTGGCGTCAACAACCAGCATAGGGCACAGAGACTCAGGGGAAAATACCAGAAACAGTGCAGCGGGTGTGTCACAAGCACTTGGGAAATTTTCCCCTAGTCCTATGCAAACCATAACTATCAGCTTACATTCTGACTCAGAAAAAAATTCTTCCCAATTAATAAGTTAATCTAGCTGATGTGACTGAATTATTTTCTTACGTTTATTTACAAAAGTTCAATGACTTTACTCCAAATTATAATTGTGACAAGGAAAGCCAGTGTTAATCTCTGAACTAAACATGTATGCCCTCACTGATTTTGACAGAATTACACATACAAAAAGTTCAAAGAATTAGGCTATGTATTTTAGTGCACATTTTAAAGTTAATAAAAAAAAATCCAAACAAAACCAAAATAAACCCCACAAACAAAAAACGCACTCAACAGTCATCAGACAGCTCTTGCTATCGAAGGACCACACTCTGCTACCACTGTGGTCTACAGAACACGTCCAATTCTCCAATTATTATGTGGGAGCCTGACTGCTCTATGACATGTGGCCTAACCTGAACCTTCCGGTTTGACACCCTCAGAGTAGAACATCAAAGGATATAGTGGGGGGAAAAAAAAGTTAGGAACGAAAAGTGAATCACAAAAAAAAAAGAAGAGTATCAAACAGTTTTCACAGAAATTCGTAACTTAAAGAAAATCTGCTTTTAGAGCAACAAGTCTCCCGGTGTCTACCAAAGCCGAGCAACTCCAGAGCTGACGCCGGCAGAGAAACGCACCCGCTAGAATTTGATGAGCACGTCCTCACTTTGTCCCACTAAGCCTTTATTTTTAAGGGGAGCACTCGGACCACCCACACCTGCAGGCAGGGGAACATCCGTGCACCCACTCACGAACGCCCGGCTGTGCCGTAGTGCCGCTGAGGTCCCGCATCGCCCGCGGCCACGAGGAGAAATGGGGCTCCCGCCCCGCCCGGGGCCGCCAGCCCGGCTCCCCCGGCTCCAACAACCGAGGAACAGAGGGGGAACTTCGTGTGGGATCCCTGGCCGGGCGCTGCTGCCCCGGGCCGGCCGGGGCGGGCGGGCAGAGAGGCAGAGCCAGGCACGCCGGGCTGGGCCCGGGCGGCCGGGAGCCGGCGCGGGGAGCTGGATCCAGCGCCCGCCGCACGCCCGGAGCGCCGGGCGAGGGGCTGGGCCGCGGGGAATCTCACCTGGGAGCAGAAGTAGGAGCCCTGGATGCCCAGCTTGAGGCAGGTGGGGCACTGCAGCTTGGCCTCGCTGCTGCAGCCGGCGGTCTCGCAGACTCTGCGGGTCTCCACCGCCGCCGCCATGCTGCCGGGCGGCCACGGGGGAGGAGCCGCCGCCCGGAGCTGCCGCCGGCTGGGGCGGGCGGGAGAGCAGGACGGAGGGACGGAGGGAGGGGGAGAGGGAGGAGGCTCCGGCCTTGAACGCTCCCGGCGGTGGGTCATCCGCAGCTCCCCCGGGCGACGTGTGCCAGCGCCTCGCCACCTTCCCAGTAAAGAGGTGTTTAGCCTATTTAGCCCAGAGAACAGAGGACTGTGAGGGGATCCCATATATGTTTGAAAGGTGGGTGTCAAGAGGGTGGTGGCAAACTCTTCAGTGGTGCCCGGTGACGGGGTGAGGAGTTAACGGCCATAAACTAAAGCGCAGGAAGTTTCGCTTCCACATGAGGAGGAACTTCTTTGCTTTGCTGAAAGTGGCAGAGCACGGGAACAGCTGCCCAGGGAGGTCATGGGCTCTCCCTCTCTGGAGACATTCCAGACCCACCTGGACACACTCCTGTGTCACCTGCTCTGAGTGACCCTGCCTTGGCAGGGGCTTGGCCTGGATGATCTCCACAGGTCCCCTCCAACCCTAACTGATTTCGTGAATAACTTCCTGTAGTCTTCATCTGCGAGGCTGTACCAGAAATTTTTCAAGTTTATCTTCTTTATGATGGAGTGTGGGCTGTGGTATGTAGGTCTGTCTGTGTGGTTTATAACAACTCTTTCACTCTATTTTTAGCCCAGGTAAAATCATCACAAATTCAGTATTCAGTAAAGCAGTAACTAAAATTAGAAAAATAGGCTGCAGAGTCAAGGTGGCATTGTTAGATGAAGGAAGCTGTCTTCCTGGAAAGAGAAAGATTAGAAACCAGTGATCTGTCACAAAAATAAATGTGATTAATGCACATACTGTATTTCTCCTATTTGCACAGGTTAGAGAGCGAAAAAAGATACTACCTCTGCCTGTAAAGATGACTGTGCTTCTCTGGGTATTGTCAAACCTAGTGTCAATGTAGGATCATAGTGTTGTTAAGGTTGAAAAAGACCTTTAAGATCATCAAGTCCCATTGTCAACATTGCATCACCACCATGTTCACTTCCAAATCACATCCTCAAGTACCATATCCACATTTTTTAAACACTTCCACCTAGGAAGTGATCACCCCCTGGGTGGTGACTCTACCTTCTCCCTGGGCAGCCTGCTCTAATGCTTTACAATCCTTTCCATGAAGAAAGTTTTCCCAATATCCAATCTAAACCTTGCCTGACACAACCTGAGGCCATTTCCTCTTGTCCTGTTGGTTACCTGGGAGAAGAGACCAACCCCCACGTGGATTACAGCCTCCTTTCAGGCAGCTGTAGAGAAAAATAAGATTCCCCCCTTGAGCCTCCTTTTCACCAGACCAAACACCCTCAGCTGGCTCTCATCAGAGCTGTGCTCAAGACCCTTCCCCAGCTCTGTTGCTGTTCTCTACACACACCATCACCTCAATGTCCTTGTAGTGAGGGGCTCAGAACTGAACACAGGACCTGAGGCACAGCCTTCACAGTATCTCAGAAGAATGATCTACTATCCTATGTACTAAAACATCTCTAACTTAATATCAGTGCAAGATGCTTTTTACAGGTTAATGTCAAGAAGCAGTTGCTTTCAAAAAGAGCACGGTGAGATGCCTATTGAGTGGAAGAATAGCTGCAAAACACTTCAGAGCATGCATCTGCAAGATCCAGCCACTAGTACTGGGATCCCACTCCTTGTTTGAATTTCAGCTGTCTTCCCACTGCTGGCAAGTACAGACTATGATTTCAGTTACAACTTTGCAGGATGAGATTCTGTCTTTCTACTTCAGTGCCACTAACTTCAATTAAACTACACCAATCCTTATTATGATCTTAGTACACAAAATTTCCCAGCATCCAGATGAGTCCCCAGAAAGTGTGATTCAAAATCCAAACTATAATCTCAATATTTTCTGCAACTGTCTTAGTTCCCGTGGTCTTCTGTCCCCATCTTTAACAAAGAATAATAATAATTTTTAAAAATCTTTTTCTCCTGGGCTTAGAGGTTAGGTAAAAATTTCTGCTTTCCCAGAACAGAAAAGCATGCATCCTATTTTTTTTCAGAGTAAGTGTATTCATATAAATCTACTTGATGCATTATGATAGTGTTAATTGGCAAAAAGTAGCTAAGTGGCCCAGCTGACTATAGGACAAGGGCAACAGATAAAGTGTATGATCCAGGTTTGCTGTGTGATAAGTAGTTCCACTTGGCATGGCAAATTAACCAAAGGAATTTCATGCCATGCTATTACTGAAGTGTAGTTGCAGGTTCTGTCTTTCTGACAGTTCTCACCTTCAGTACTTCAGTACTTCTCCAGTACTGAGAATACTTGTATCAGCTTACCATTTGTAGAAAGCGTGAATTCACTGTCAGAGTGAATTAGGAATGTTTCTAGAATGCTTGCAAAATGCAAAGATTACAATAATTATTTTCTTAAACAAGTGAAAATAGCTGTATTCTGATTCAAGCTGTGACAGTATTTACATCTAAATTCTGAAGGCAGGAAACCAACTGCCAACCAACATCATGAAATATCTTTAAAAGATGCATCATTAAGCAAAGACGCATTCTTAAAGCAAACTGAATGGGCAGAATCACTCCTAAGCAACCCATGTCACTAGCAGGTATTGTACTGTGAAAAATCAGTGCTTCTTTTCCAAGTAACCAACAAACCAAGCTATCAAGCAAAGCAGGACAGGTACCTTCATACATTTCTTTGTTCCATTTAGAGAACCCTAAGGAGTTGCAGACATCGTTTACCTGGTTAAGCAGGGTTTGCAAGTACCCGTTGTCACTGCCATGGTATAAAAAACCTGAAATACACTGACTGATCTAGTTTCAGTGTCTTCTGCTCAAATGTCATCATCTGCTTCTTGATGAGCTTTCAGTACAATCGTTATTAATAATTTAGGATACTTTACTAAATTTTGTGAGCATCTAATTCACATTCAAATTCATATCTGAGTATAAATTCACAATTTTTCCTATTTTTGTCTTTCCTTACTGGGACAGCGTCAGTATACACCTGTGCTCATTTTGTAGTGTCGATGAGGAGGCATGTAAGGAAAACACAGGACTCCTGCTCTAACTAGCAGAAAGGGTTCCTTCTGTTATTCAGTTTCATTTATTTGCTGTACTTCTGAAGTGCAAATTAAAGGCTTGCTGTTTCCCTGCTTCCTTAGAAAAGCCAAGGATGCATGTATTAATTAAACAATTTAAATATAAGTGTAATTTAAAGAACAGCAAGCCCCCTAATTGAGGAATTTGCAAACTTGCACACTTGTCCTCCACAGTCTTTGGAAAGAACAGACTGCAATGGCAGATCAGCCTACAATAACAAACCCTGAAAGATTTGGCCTAGGATTTGCTGTTGAAATGGTTTTCAAACAGCCCTACATCATCATACCCATAGTAAAAACGATGTGGTTTCTGTGGTATTTCAATGCTTTTGTTTTCCAATTTGGCCTTGATGTTCTGATTTACAAAGTGAACTGACTCCTGCCTCCTGGAGGTCAACCCACTGCCATTTCCCATTATCTGATGGCACACTCATTCTCGCTGGGGAAGTTCACTGACCTTAGCTATGACCTTACCTGAGCAGAGATCTTTTTTTTCTCTGTCAGGCTTTCCACATCCCTTTCTGCCTGCCTGTGCCCGTGTTACAGACCGACGCACAGAGAGGCGTGTGAGTCACGGATTTTACAGCCCATTCATGATGCTTGATTTATGTCCACTGCTGTCCTCCCAACTTCTCCACAGTGATGCAAGGCTAGGAGTACGTGAGGGCACCAAAGAGGGCAAAAGGGGAGGTCAGCGATGTCTCATGGGTCAGAAAGCAGCCACAGGAAAGAGAGAGCAGCTGGCAGCTGAGACAGCTGCTGCTTAAGGAGAAAATGGCCACTGAATTTGACATTACTTAATTAAGAGAGCACCTTATCTTGGGTCCCCCCTCCTGGCTTTGCTTCTCTACATTGCAGGAGTGGGGGCTGGGCAGTCCCCCTTTCCCAGTGAAGCTCTTGGTAGCTGTCTCCTGTTCAGGCTCATTGAAGACGCAATTAAATACCTCTTTGTCTAGCGATGGCTGAAACAATGCAAAAATGCCACCCAGGAGCCAGACCACATGCAAATGTGCACTGTTGTGGCTTGGCCAGATGGTACAGGCACTTACTGAGTTTCTCATGCCAAATGCAACAGTTATGTAGGTTGTGTGTGTCTTTATGTGCATGCAAAAAAGAGAAAATCTCAAACACATCACAAACACCTCAAAGATGGCCACAAAAACACGATCTCAAAAAGTGAATGGAAAGCAGCCCTATAGGAAACATTACCCAGAGGAAAAGACAAACCTGTGCTCAAAGCAAAATAGTCTTACTAAGAGCATAGGGAGAAAAAGTCATTGTAAACATCCTGTGTAAATGAACAGAGCTGCATTAAAGAAATACCTGTCTCCATTTTTTGTCTTTAAGGAAAAATTAAGTGTGATTTCAAGTTCAGTCCAATTCTGTAAGTCAAAAGAGGTTGCAATATATTTTAAGCCCCTGCACCACTCTTTTCCCCTCCATTAGTGCAGATGCAAACTAAAAGGCCCACTCCAATCACAATCCAGGCTGGAGCAACCTTACACAAAGCTAATTCCAAACAAGCTTTAGCTATAGTGAAAAGGAAGATCCTGAACGTTTTGTTTTGTTTTAATTGTTCAAGCTGTACTGCCTCTTGCAGAATCTGTATTAACATAGGGCATCAAATTTGCATTATGATGTAAGAATAGTTCTCTCTGCATTCAAGGACATTCTTCTGGTATACAAGAATTTTAGCATTTTCCAGTGTATGTGTATGAAACTGGTTGTTTTATTATGGGACAAGATCAAAGGGCAACAAGCTACATCTTTGTTAAAAATTGTGTTTTTATAAAAAGCATTCCTATTTAACCAGTAAATTGTAAGCTTTAAAGAGCAACTTCACCACTGGAAATATTTGAAAGAATCCATTAATATGTCTGGAGATAGTAAAAATTTTATTCTTTGCTAGGGAAACAAAGTAGAAGTCGTGAAGTTCTGGCTCAATGAATTCAACAGGAATGTTACTTATAGCCAAAGAGATTTCACTTACTTTGTGTCATCAGAAGGCCATAAAAATAGACTTAATAGTAGCAAAATATAATCACTGTTTTATTTCCACTTTAGATACCATGGGCAATGCTGTGTGACATTTAAAATTCTTTTTATTTTCAGGTTTCAAACTCAAACTAAGATAATCAGATTTTTAATCACATACAGCACGGTGTTTCTAAAAGTGTTATTTCACTCAAATCAGTGGGATACAGGTGTGCAGATCAATTAAAGCTCATACCGACACACTTCTGATTTGGATGCCACACTTTGCAGAATGAAGATGTTTCCAGCAACTACCTAAATTCACTCCAGAAACTGATAAATATCTGAAGGATTACTGAAGACGAGATACTCAGCATTTCTTTACTTCAGTCCCTTCTTTTCTCCACTGTAACTTCAAAAGGTGGGATTTTCTGGCTATATCTATGATACCTCTTTGCCTTCTATCTTAAATTTCCTTTTAGTTTGAAGATGATATCACTTGCAAGGCAGCCACATCACTTCTGAACATCTTGTCTATTATGTGTGTTAGCAACTTGGAAAGATTACCGTAGCTCATAATCCTCTCGTTGCTACTGTAAGTTGTTGGATAACTTCTGATGTCATCTTTAGAGGCTTTTTGCCTCCAAAGCTCAACAAATCAAAGAAAAAATATCCCAAACCACAGCACATGCTTGCTTCCCATTTGTGTAGCAATGAGGCAGGCCATGTTCTGAACTTAGCTGTGCTATATTCATCTAGCCAATTAAGCACTGTTAATAAGCATAGCGATCTTATAGAGGGCTTCATGCTGTTCTCCCTGCCTTGCAAAAGAGAAATGAAATAGCCAAATGCTATATGACATTCAATACAGTTTGGTGGTTAACAGTCACTTGTAGTTCTTCTCAGTAAAATGACATTTAAGGCTGTAAAATGTAAGTCTGTACACTTGGCTCATTGAGAATAAAAATAGAAAAGTTAAACACAGAAGAAGATGAAGAAAAAATGATCAAGGAGGAAAACGATTTTGGATGGATTATCTTTATTTATGTTAAGAGACTTAAAGGCAGGATTAAAACAGGCAAAGAATGGGCATGGCTCCCTAATAAGCAAAGTGATAAGATCCATATGGCAGCATATTGGG
Organism: Catharus ustulatus; assembly: GCF_009819885.2. Classification (NCBI taxonomy): domain Eukaryota; kingdom Metazoa; phylum Chordata; class Aves; order Passeriformes; family Turdidae; genus Catharus; species Catharus ustulatus. The sequence continues at coordinate 21,772,154 of NC_046225.1, read as the reverse complement.
CAAATAAATAGGAAGATTTAGTAATTACTGTATTTGCATCAAACCATCTATAAAGAATTATACCAGAAACCAAATTTTATGAAATACTAAAATGAACAATATGTCACTGGACAAAAAAAAAAAAAAAAAAAAAAAAGAAAAATCAGCTTCTTCATGTGTTGATGTACTTTCTTAATTTGCAAATTTCAGAGATTATGTTCTTGTTTTTCCATCATAATGTGCTTTAAAATTACACAGTTTAGGAAGAAATATGTGCTTTTTCAGTGTCTGTTTTGTCATTGGGATAAAGATACACTCCAGTTTTTTTACTTTGAAAACTGTTACTGTATTTGTTTCATCAAGCAGTATTACAAAAGGTTAAGAACTTTTTGTTGTGTTTTTCTATATTGAACCCTTCGCCTTTGTTAAGTACTAATCAAATCATAACACTAAAATGAATCCCATGACTGGGTTTGCCTGGTTTAACAGGCTGCCCAGGGTAGCCTGACAGTGTTCCGAAAAACGTGTGGATGTGGCACGTATGGACATGGTTTAGAGCTGGGCTTGGAAGTGCTGGGTTAACAGTTGGACTCGATGTTCTTAAAGGTCTTTTCCAACCTAAATAGTTCTGATTCTTTTCTGGGAGCGGGGGCCACAGAGTGCTTTGTTTGAGGACAAGGGACTGCACACCGCTGTGTTCGGGGGACAGGAGGCCACAGAGCGCTGCGTTTGAGGACAAGGGACTGCACACCGCTGTGTTCGGGGGACAGGAGGCCACAGAGCGCTGCGTTTGAGGACCGGCGGCTCTGCAGCTCGGGGGTGGGTCGTGCCGCTCCCCCAGCGGCCGCCAGAGGGCGCTCCCGCGCCCGCCCGCCTCTTCCTGCCTGGGCGACAGTGGGAGGGGCTCCCGGCGGCCCCCGCGCTTGACGACTACATTTCCCGACTGGCATCGCGCCCCAAACGGCGGCCGGGCGCACGTGGCCACCGAGCGGCCAATCGCGTGCGGCCCGGGGCCTTTACCCGCCCCCGCCCCGCCCCGCGGTGCGTCCGCGATCCGAGCGCTCTAAGATGGCGGCGGTGGAGCCGGTGAGTGCCGCGTTCCCTTCACCCGTCCGCCTTTCCCTTGCCTTCCTCCCACCGCATCCTTACCCTCTTTCTCCTCGTCGAGGCGCCGCTCCACCGGCCGCGACGGGCGAGGGCGCAGCGGGCGCCCGGGCGGGTGGGCAGGCAGGCAGGCAGGAGGCGGCTGCCGGGGAGGCCGGCGAGGAGCGCACGCTCGCAGGGGCCCGGGCGGGGGAGGGGGCGGCGGGCGCTGTGGCTGTGCCGGCACCGCCGCCCGGGCATGGCGGCCGTGGCTCCGTAGAGCCCGGCGGGAGTGGGGCCCCGCGGTCCGGCGGCGCCCATTGTGTGGCGCCCCGCCCGCCGCCCCGGCGGCTGCCCGGCCCGCCCGGCGCATGTGGCGCGGTGGGGGTGGCCATGTTGGTTCCCGCCGCCGCGGCGAGCCGGGCAGCGAGGGGCTGCTCCTCGCCGGCCTCCCCGGCAGCCGCCTCCTGCCTGCGCACCGCGGTGAGGGAGCGCGGGGTCGGTAAGGCACAGATGCGCTGCTGGGGCAGCCTCGACCACAGCGCGGCTGGCGAGGCTTGGCAAACGAAATTGTCTTTTCGAGGTTGTGTCATCTTTCATTCGAGGGTTTGGGGATTTTTAAGACCTTACATGATAATTCAGTACTTCTTCTTTATTTTTTTTCAGGTGATATGTTATGTTCATGGTATTATGCTTGGTTTTACAAACGTAGCCCCAGCCTGCACTTCCATAATGAGCTGGAGCAGCTGGAAGTGATCCAAGTACAGTTGTTATTCTAATCCCACATGATTGTGTATCATGAGGAGAGGACAGCAGAAGACTCTGTTAGGGTTTCAAGAAAACAGAGTTAAGGAGGGCTGCTCTCTTGCTGCTGTGCTTACTAGCTCTGAACAGCTAGTGTGTTGTTTGGAGAGGCTTTGTAACATTTAGACAGTGAAAAAAAATTGAAATTCAGTGGTTTTAAATAAAGACTGATTTTGCCCTTTCGTGTAAGGGACACTGATTTTTTTTCCTTAATGGTTTTCTTCTGTGACCCAACCTCTATATTTTTGCCTATGAGGTAGAGATTGAAGTGGGTCAGCATTTATAAATTGCATGACAGCAGTTCTGTACAGGGACAGTGTCAGTTATGAGGACGGACCACCAGCAGCACCCTTCTCATGTTCTTCAGCTGGTGCTAAACTCTGTTTTCACATCCAAAATCAAATCTTTGAGTTGTGTCTGCATATCTGAAGATAATGGCTTCCTCTCAGTGCACTGCTTTGTAGTGACTGTGGAGCTTAGCAGGATTTGTGATAAATAATTTGTAATACAGCCATAGGTAATTGAAGTTCCTCTAAAGGCCTGGGCCTTGTGGCTTCTTTGCTGTGCTACTGGCACAAAAATTGTCTTTGCAACATTTTCTCCATTAACTCCATTTGCACATTGAGGTAGATCTGGGCCTAATGTAGCAGAAAGTAAACAATTGGTTTTGCTATGCTGTGTCCCAGCAAGATTGATTTCTCAGATCCAGTTCACCATGAGCAGTTGTGCTGATCCCCTAAAAGCAGAAGATGGGGCAACACTCACAACAAGTTCAATTAATGCAGTTGTTGAATGTTCTGATGTAGCTGCAGTATGTTTGCATTCTGGACTCAGCTACCACCTGTGCTTGCTTATTTTCAAATTGAAGTAAATGGCAAAGTCTTGATTTATTGTTCTTACAGGTGCTTCACTTCTCCTGCCTAAGCCTAAAGTTAGACTTGTGCAGTGACTGAGGTCAGAGGTGCACAGTGTTGCAGAAATGCCGCATGCTTTGCAGCTGAGCAATTTAATTGCATGTGTGGTTAGGGATTACCTCTTGATCATAGTGAGGCCTTTCTGTTGCTCACCTGCAATCTGGTCCTAGGTTTGTAGAGATGTCATCTGTAATGCTTTCCTCGTTGGAGAATGTGTCTTGGGAAATGGAAAATACAACTGAGTATGGGTTGGTTTTGGATTTTTTTAATACAGGCTCCTGCTAAGATGAGTGATGTTTCTAGTACTGTCATGGTTTCAAAAGTAACATACATTGAAAGTCTTAAGAGGCTTAAAAAATGTTTCAGACCATTTAACAAATAGAGAAACTTGAGTTTAGAGTTCTGTAGAGAGTCCCATAATAGCTGTCAAAAAGCAAGATTATTCTAAATAAATGCAGACTAATTGCATAGTGGTTAAATGCCCCACTGTAGGGAAGATTTAAGCCTTTGCAACACTGACAGATTAAAACTGTTTTTCTTGTGATGTCTTTATTTTAAAAATATTCTAGGTTAATTTTTGAGATTATGCAGAAGTGTCACCTGTTAGGGTGCTCACAACCTTTGAGGATTAAACATGATCAGATAATACCATGCAAAAGTCTACAAAGTCAACAACAAAACTAGCAGTAATGCTTTAGTAAAGAGTTGTTTACCAGAGGTGACTTTAAGATGTAGCTGCACAAAGCCCATGACTTCTAGGTGCATATAAATCTAAGCCCTCATTGTGCAAATTGGAAATGGCATCACGGTTCTTTTGTATTTTTGCTTAATGCAATTATTGTTATAAATGCAATTCTTGTAAATTTAACTTTTTTTAGCATACAACAAGGACATTTCAGTTGTGTTTTCAAAGTGCTTGTTTGAGAAGGTGACTATACATAGGTTGGATTCAAAACTATATTTAAATGAAACTATTATCTCAAGGGGTTACAAACATAGTGGTGTAGGACCTTAAAATTCAGGAAAGTTCATAATATCTCCTAAAATACAATGTAGGCTGAAAGATGATTATTTTGTATTATTTGCAGAGAATTAGCGTGCAAGTTTAATTCAACTTTAGACTTGTTCTTGTTGCTGGGTATTTCTGCTGTGAAACTTGGTGACCTGCTCTGTTTGAAGTCAGTATAGCATTGAACTGCAGTATTGTGAACACAGTTGCTTGCTCATTGCATTTTTCTGGAATTATACAGGACAGATGTATCTTTAATGTTTAATAATTGCAAATATCTGTCATAAACTTTTGAATTGTAAGTAACATTTCTGAGTATGGTGCTTCCTCTAAGAATATGTTGCACATCTTGTAAATTTTTTGAGATAAACACTTTTCTGAAAGCAATTTTGAATAATTGTATTTCACACAGCATATAAAATACCAAACTTATTTCAAAGAAATGCATAAAAATAGCATATGAAATCAGTTGTGTTTCATTTACTGGTACTACCTGCAGGTGTGGAGGTACATAGGAAACTTTTTGATGAGAAAACATGTCCCTTTTGGCAGCTTTGTAAAGATTAGTTTAAATTTTGAGGAGATAGAGGGGTGAATTAAATAAGGGATATAGAGTCTCTGCGTCATGGAAGAGAAATGCAGACTTGAAGTGCGAATTAATGTGACTTTTTCCTCAGATAAATTGCCTTTGACTTTTGAAATATTCTGTAGTCGAGATTAAACTTCACTTTAGAAGCTGTTTATTAGCTTGCAGTAGTCCTCATCTCTTGAAATTTAAAATCTATTCCTCTATAGGTCATTGATGTTAGGAAGGTGTGTGTGATGTACAGATATGTGCTGTAACACCAGTGTGTTAGCAGCCTTAAAGTGCCAGTTGTCCTTGATTCTGTATATTGGATGTAAGGCAGAAAAGTTTTATCTGTTTGAAAGTCGTTTAGTTTTGTTAATGGATGTCTGTTTCTCTTGTGCTCTGTGCTGTTCATCAGATAACCTGTATGTATGACATCCTTTGCAATCACTGGCCGTACCAGTAGTACATCCAGTACTTTATCTTTGAAGACCTCTCTCTTGTCCATTTATTCATTTGACATGAAATTCTTTTTTGAAGAATGAATGTGTCTTAAATTTTCAGCAGATACAAAATTCTATGCTTTGTTGAACCAGAGGCTCAAGTATACTTGCTGAACATGGAGGTCTTTTGTGTAGGAGTGTTTGGGGAGACTAAAGGCTTTTTGTTCTTTGAATTATCTGAACTGTTCTCCCCCTGAGTTTTGGGAAATTTTCTTGTCTGGGTGCTTTAGAACTGACAGTATGTTAGATGTGGAAACTCATCCTGTGGGTAGATTTTGTGTTCCAGTAGCAAAGGCAGCAGCAGAGTGCGCACTGGGGTGAGAGGTGTTAGCACAAGGGCAACTTTCTTAGGCAGCTTCAAAAACCACAAAGATACTGAAGTAGTTTGATATTCCTTGTAAGCTATTTAAAAATGCTTGTTAGAAGTTTGAGTTAAATGGTGAAAATCTGATGGGTGTTTTCAAGTGTATATAACCCATTCAGCAGAAGTCAAAAGGGCTATAAATAGTCTTTGTATCTTTTAAATCAGAGATATTTCCTAAAAAACCTTTGACTATGGAGGAAGTGTGTACCTTTTTTACTTATTCTTTTATTCCTGTTCTCCTGTATGTATGTTGCACTTCTGTTGTAATTTGAGGGGATATCACTCAGTTAAAATCAGGTTTCATTCTTGTGTTCTAATAGTGATTGTCTTTCTAAAAATCTGTGGTGTTCTAAGTTGTGATGAATGCAGTTAGGATAGTTGTTCTCTATTAGGACTTGCGTGTCACAAGTAGAAATACTTTCTTTGTCCTGGTCTGGAAATCTACTTCTAACTTTTAAATTGGTAACAGGTGGATGTTGGTACCTCTCTTCCAGTTGCTATTACACGTACTACATATGATTTTTACCACCGCACACTCATTCCTCAGAGTTGTGCATCAAATCACTTGGTTTGTTTTTTTTACAGGACATAGTCCTTGCTTGTGGGTGTGCTTTAATTTTTTTTGTCCAGAATGTTTTGAAATAAATAACTTTTTAATTTTGTGCCTTGGAAATTATCCTAGCTGTAGTGTCGTAGCAGTTACCTGCAAGATGCCTAGGGACTGGCAGATAGTAGAAATTGTTTTTCCCAAGACATCAGGTAATGGGGCATGCAGTTGTCTTTTTTTGGAAACCTGAAACAAGAAGGTAAAAGTGTAACTTATTTTGGTTTAATGCAAGAAGACTTGGAAAGCCTCTTCCACTAATTAGTTCTCTTAGCCTTCACCAAGAGTGCATAATAGAGCTAGGTTGTGTCCTTTTGGGCAATAATTGTTGCACTCCAACTGGACTTGCTAAACAGCTTCTGTAGACAGCCAATGACATGAATGTGGTCTGGGCAGCATCTGAAAACCCTTGGTAAAACCTAGTCAAGCTGCTTGTTCTCCTTAATAGACAAACCTGATGAAGCAGTTTTTACTGTAAATGCTCTTTGTTTCCTGTCCCAGTGACAGGCACACCTTTCTTTGATATGTTGGTCATTATGTGCGGTGGAGAAAGAGTAAATAACACCAATTAAATCTGCAAGTGTCAGAATCCAAGTAACTGCGGATAGAGTGTCGTTAAATGCTGAGTAGGCAAATGTTTCATGGACTTCTGCAAGCTGATTCCCACATCAAAAACCATGTGAGTAGTGAATAAATGTCAATTATGTGCTGTCTTGTATATAGGAAGTGGGATTGGCCATGTGAAGCTTTCCAGTTTATCTGGTAGTACAACCCTATTTTATTACTTATATTTTAAAAGCAACAAAATCAGTGGTTACTTAGTGTAAAGTCAATTTTAGGTTAAAGAATACATTAGTTATGAGCGATGGTAAAGTATTATAAGGGTTTTAAATATAGTTGTCCAGAAACTACTGGTGGAGTCAGTCTGACTTAGGTTAATAGTGTTGCAATTGCAGGGTTTCAAGCTGTGAACTGCTAAAATGTGGACAGTAACATTAATTCATGTGATATTTATAGAATAGGATTCTATGCAGTTTCTTATAGAATTTCTTGGATACATGGAATTTAAATGGACTTTAAATACCAATTAATCAACTTGCATAGTTTCTATTTGACTAATAATGAAAAATGCTTTGGTATAGAAGCATTTCATTTTGGTACTCAGAATAGTGAGATAAAGGTAAGATGAAAGGAAATAGGAGCTGATAATGGTTAACAAGCCAACAATTTAAATGGTTCTTGATGGCTGTGGGAAATAGAAAGAAGTGAAAATAAGCCTCTTCAGGCTTCTCTCTGAGACCAGCCAGAAAGAGTGTGTTTTAATAATAAGTTCTACTTCCAACTTTACACCTGGTGTGTAAACCTGTAGCTATCGTTGATGGGGCAGCCTGGTGCTGAACAAAAAATCTGTTCTGGTGGTATAGTTTTTGAGGGGTGTGGCACAGTTCTGGGTCAAAGTCATAGTTAGCTGGGTCTTGGAGCTGAGCGGTCATCTTTTATTTTGGACATGAGCTTGAATAATGGTTAGTCTGAGTTGCATTAATGTCATGTAGCTTTCAGAATATCTAGTGGGACTTGATATGGCGGCTTAAGTAAAATGCTTGTGCAGATGTCTTCTGTTTGTCCAGAAATAGAATTTTATGTAGTTGTGTGAAGGATGATCATCAGTGTACTAGGCAGGTGTTGAGGCTCATTGCATTTTTCTTTTTGTCTGGCAGTGCTGTGTTAATCCTTCTTAATGTTGTCTTTCATTAGAAGTTATGAATTAGTTTAGCCCTGCATGTGCTCCGTGGCTTTGTATTGATTCTTCCATTTTATATAGTTGCGATAATTTTGGGAGAGTGACCAGGGAGCCTTTGGGAGTAGCTCTTTGTATGTTGAAAGCTAGTTGCTGAGCAAACATGAGATTCTCAGCTGAAATTGTTTTTGGAAGATACTCTGCAGCTGCATTCAACAAGAGTGAGTCTGTTTGATGTTAAAATTCCTAGTGTAATAGCATTTGTAAATCAGTTGAGTATTAGTTGTCACAACTGCAGAGTATTGACTGAAGGCAAGTTTTATCACAAAACCTAGTCCTGTTCCAGAATATCAGCAGAATTTTTCTTGTAGGGTTATTGTATTTGCACATGTAACTCTTCTGAATTTTCTGGTTAGAAGCCCCTAAAGGGGCCACACTTAAAATTTAGTTGTCTATACTTGTTTCTTTGTGATATAGTACAGTTAATGTGACGGAGGAAGTATTAAAGTGCTTCCTTGGTGAATTCAATAGCATTTGTGCACTGTCTGACTTCAGTTGTTCAGGGGGATTGTTTTTTGTGATTAAAGTTGAAGGATACCAAAAATAAATGGGGATAACACTAGCAATTCTATTCTAGATAGAATTTGAAGAACTTACTAAGTTTTTTTGAAGGTCTACTTAGCTTTTTATAGTATTACACTGGAGGAGATGTGATAGATTGTTCAACACTCTTTCTGTGGGTTTGTTAGTGATGATCCCTTTGGGGAATCCTCAGAAAGCATTTAGTTTGATTAAGAGGAAGGGAATTGTGCTATTGTACTGTGTAAATCAAAGCACTGGCCAAGTGCTCTTGTTAGATCTTGGCATTTCAGCCTCTTCACTATGAATGAAGGTGCATGTGAGTGTTCTGAAATGTCATGAACTGCTCTTCTAGGTGGGCTGTTAAACTAAACCATACTTGATTATTTTCAACCATAATGGAGTAACTTCTCTGATATAAAACGTATCATGCTTAATGCTAAATATATTGATAATGAAAAGAAAATCCCTGTTAAGATGGATCTCTAGTGCCATCCAGGAGAGTTTGCCGGCTTGGTTGTAAAGATTGAACAGTGTTACCACTTCAAATCCATTCTACTTTTCAACAGCTTTGGTGTGATAAGTGTATGTGGAAGCCTGGAGTAAACTGTTTCATTAATTACATTACTTAATTCAGTCCTATGTTAATTTGTTCTGTTAAAATCACAAAATTTAAATTTTAGATACTACTCTTTATGTTGCCACATTTGGAAATGTCTAGAGTCTTTGGGTGTGCTGTAGTTAGCTTTTATTTATATTACTGAAGTGCTTTTTCTTTCATGGGTCAGCTGTATAGGCATTTTTGTGTTAGCTCTTGGGAAGGAGCTATAGTCCTCATTCTGTGTTTGGTAATATTCTAGCATAGATTGCAGATCAGGGAGGGATGGTGGTAACTGGCAGGGACACTTGACCTCACAATAAAGCTTTGTATTCCCTGGTTTGAAGGAAAGGCATTAGAATTTCAAACCTGACACAGTGACTTCTCAAACTGAATGACAAGGAGAACATAATTTACTACTTTATGTTAAAGCATATTTAACATTTCTAGAGCTGTCTCTAGAAAGTTCAAAAAAGAGCTGTTGAAATCAATCTAATGTACACTAAACCAGTAAGTACATTTATTTCAGTTGGAAATTTGAGAGCTGATGTGTTTTAATTCTGCTGTTTTATGATGTTGCAACTACCAAGATAACTACAGACCAACTTGGCTTCTAGCTGTTTGCAGTAGCTGATTTTAGATCTAAGAACTTAAGTTTTACCTTCTATTTGTATTAAGAGATGTTTTCCTAAATAAGAGCCTATATATCTGTTTCAAATGATGCTCTGTCACAAGCTGATGAAAATAATTTTCGTTATGAAATTGCTACTCTGAATTTATTGTAGATGTGCATGTAGATTGTATATTTCTGAAATAGCACTCAAAACTATTTCAGAATTGGACAAGTATGTATAGTAAGCCACTTTGGAAATAAATAACATAGGAAGCAAATCACTGAACAACAGAATGCAAATTCCTGCAGTTAGGAAGGACCTGTTCAGATGTTGAAGAATAAAGGGATACAAATTGTGCTTCCATAATGTGATTTGTGCCTGTAACCAAGATAAATTATAGGAACTCTTAGCTTCACCCTTTCTAAAGTAACTTCGGAGAAATGAATTACTTCAATAAAAATTGAGAAGGAATGTATTAACTCCTTTCTTCAAACAGGAAACTACTCCCAACCCCCAACCTGCAGAAGAGGAGAAAACTGAGCCAGCACCTAGTCAGGAGGTTGCCAGCCCTGAACAGTATATTAAACATCCACTACAAAACAGGTAAATGCCACAGAAATGTGATTGTAGTTTTGCTAGGGATAGAAAAATGCCTGTAGCTTTGCAGCTCTTACTGATCTTATATTCTCTGGCAGTATTTTGGGAGTTCTCAAAGTTTTTTTGAAAGATTTTGCAGTGAGGTTGCAGAGTAAGGAGAATCTGATCCAGATGTTAATATTCAGAGTCTTATTCAGATAATGCAGTTGCAGAAGCTGAAAATCTCTGCAAGTTTTCAAAATGCAGCCAGGTACTTAGAAAAGAGCATGGCTTTGCTGTTAGTTGGAAGCAGACAGAGCTTTTGTTGCTTTTGTCTGGTGTATTTTAAGAGGCTGACACTGAGGCGAAGCTGCTGCCCACTTGAACTGGAAAACCTTGCATTCTGCCTTGTTCTTGGGTAAATTAAGGTGCCAGTAAAATTAAAAGTTAGTGAAAAATTCAAGCCCTCTTGCTGCTTTAAAAAAACAGTTTGGAAGTAATTTTCTCGAAGTGAGCTGATGAGTTATTGTGGAATGCTCAGTACTTACTGTTGGGAGGTACCTTTGGCCAAGTGATACTTACTCTTTTTCTAAGTTTTGAGCAAGTGTGGAAAACAATGCTTCCCTATAGTGGTATGCTGCATGTATTCAATTTTTTTTGTTGTCTTCCAACTTTCATCCTCCTTTCTTCTAAACTCCTTGATTAAATTGATGCTGACGCTTCTTTACAAGTGTAGTGAGGCTGTTACTGGAAAGGAGTAGACTTTTAAAATTAGATTTGCAGTGTCAGGAAGGATCTCAAAACAATAGATGGACACTTAGTGACTTAAAATTTTCTGCTGAGAGAAGATGAATCTAGTCTAGCACTAGCCTGAGTTATTTCAACACTACTGAAATGATCAGAGTAGAAAAAAACCCCAACTGTTCGATTCAATGCCTCATTAGGTGTGCTCTTCCAGCATTTGAAATTGCTGCAATGATACTTTTTAGATTCAGAAAGAACATTTTTATGTGAAAGGTTCAGTTTTGTCTTGTTATTTGTGCTTGGCAGGGATGATTTTTTTCATTTAGTCTTGTCTTTATATAGCCTAATTTTAAAACTTGAAACAATCCATTCGTGGGGATTTGAGGTGGTTGCCATTAGTAAGTTTAATGCAGCTTCCAATTTAAAATTTGTGCTTTCCTAGTATGTGAGTGCTTGGGAATCTTTCATGTCATACATAGCTTTGGAGTGATACAATTTGCTTATGTAACCTTTACAAGGAAATTACTGGCCAGGGAGCCCAGTTTGAATAGTTGGTGTTGTTTTAGACCATAATCAGTTGTTTGTGGTAGGGGATTGCAGTTTAGCAGTGACAGCAAAGAGAAATGTCTGAGGTTTAGAGTCTTAAAAGAATTCCAAAATCTATTTAAAATATTTACCTAATGGATTGATAAAATCTACCATGATTCTTGTAATGAAAGCACAAACGTTGATTTTTGAAGAATTGGTCATGCAGTTTATTGATGAAAACTGACCTCCATGCTCATAATAAGGTTTGCAATTAGTTTGAATATAACAATAGAAATAATTGCGTTTTTAATATACTTTAATTTCTATGTTTTTTATTCTGTTCTCCTTTAGATGGGCACTCTGGTTTTTTAAAAATGACAAGAGCAAAACTTGGCAAGCAAATCTTCGTCTTATCTCAAAGTTTGATACTGTTGAAGATTTTTGGGCGTAAGTAAAGATTTTTCAATCTGCAAATTCTTGTGTGTAATCTAAAATATTTGTAAAATTAAAGGGGAAGTCTCTTGAAGAAAATGTAAATGGAGAAGCTTTCATCCTTTAAATGCACGTTGTCTTGCAGGAACACTGCTTATATTCATATGTATGTGACAGATGTGTAGAACATTTAATTTGTGCAGTAGCTTTCTCATAGCAACATGAACCTGTAAGTTCTGGTGACCAGCTGCTTGTCACTTCCATGGCCCCACATCTTCCTTCTTGATTAAATTGATCACTGGCTCCTGTAACATGTTCAAGTGTGCCTGAATCTGGACTGTAGTACTTGAGATTCATGCAGATTAATGGCATCCTTGAAAAAAATTCATTAAAGGTTACAGGAGACATGACCTTCATTCTGAGTTAAAGGTTTGTAAGAGTGGCTAGGCTCCAACAGCAATGCAAAGCCTGTGAAGGTGGGCCTGTACTTTCCAAACACTTGCTTCAATCAAGATTTTGTCTGCCATAATGCTGAAACATGGAAAAAATGCCAGTGAAATGCTGTGAAATTGAAAATGGAAAAAAAAAGCATTATGTATTTGGTCTTGGTGTTCCATGTTACACTGAGTGGTAGGGTTCTTACTTTTGTTGCATACTTTTTTTTGGATGTGATCCTCATGGAGAGAGATGGGGTCTGAGTGTAGTAATAGGATCCATCAGTGACCCATTGGCACTGGGAGGAAAAATGCTTCAGCCTTTTCACTAACTTTATTGGTTCAGTCCTTGCAGGGGAATGGGATTCTGCACTTGTAACCAGCTTTCCCATTCCTACTGTGGGGGTCACTGCAAACTCTGGTTCACTCTGCTGACAGTGGTGGGTTATGTGATGGGCAGCTGGATTATTTAAAGCTCACTACTAAAGTTGGTTAAGGATGAGTTTTTGAGCTTTTATAACTGAGAGAGTCTTGGTAATTAAAAAGTGCTTAATCTAGATGTCCGCAGTGAAGGTATAAAATCAGCCACCAGCAGTTAAGTTACACCTCCTTTGTGGTTGGAATGGGAAACTGGTGTGTTATTCTGGGGAGAAAATTTCAGTGTCAAGGTAAACTTCAAAGAGGCAAACTGTTAAATTTGTAACTGGTGTTATAAATTCCTGTGAGTGACTTCTCATTGTTAGAACATCATAGTAATCTGTTTTCTTTTTGATTCTGAACTGTGCCTCAATATTAGTTGGTCTTGGGCTACAGGTTGCTATAATGGGTGCAGTCCTCTTTGTGAAGTCTGACCCTAACAGTGCAGGGGTGAAAAAGACATCTATCTCCTTGTTTGAGGAGGAGGCACTATGTACTCCTTTCATTATTTTTCTGAATTGCACACTTGTAAGTAAATTTAATTCTGAATATATATTTTTTCTATCATCTGTTCTTGCCTTTTGAGTCCTTAATTTGAATTATCAGGCCTATAGCATTCATACCTAGTGCTGTATCAAATAGCAAGGTTGAGCATTTCTCCTAAAAAAACTCAGCAGTGGGAGTAGCCCTAGAAATAAAAAGTTATCCTTATTTCATGAATGTATGAAATGCATATGGGCACAGAACCTGTTGCCATGAAAGCCCAGTGAGTTATGTTCCTAATAACTTTGGACTTCAGTTCTAAACCTTAGAACTAGGTTTAAAAGAAGGATTGAAAATGAGTTTAAAAGCAGTTGATGGGTGGTTCCTATTCCATTCTGCTGCTTTAAGCCTAGAACATCTTAATACTGATACTTTTATATGATTAAAAATACCTAAGAAATAGGGTTCTTTTGAAATAACTTTATTTATTGCTCCTTAATTTTTGGGCTTTATGTGGTCATATGTCTTAAATTCTTTAAGAATTTTGTACCTTAAAACAATGCTTAGTTTCTAATCCTGTTTCTTTTCCCTCCAATAGTTTATACAACCATATCCAGCTCTCTAGTAATTTAATGCCTGGTTGTGACTACTCGCTTTTTAAGGTAGGCTTGCGACATTTTTTTCTTTAATTAAGGATGTTGATGTATAGTTTTGTGACTATAGACACTGTCCAAATACTTCACTTCAGACACAGTTGGGAATGTCATAAAGGTGTTAATTTTTTTTAGGAAGTCCCGAACAGGTGCTGTCTGAAAATCAGGTTGTCACTACTTCTGAAATTGCAAGCACTTAAGCTTTAACACATGTCACAGTAGAATTTAATCTGTGACTGTGTTAGCCTTCCTTCTGGGTTTGAGATGTTTGTGCAAACAATTAAGTGTAAATTTTTCTGATGTGAAATGAGTTAGAATGTCTGTGGGAGGCAGCAATGTTGCCAAGTATTCCTTACAGGTGCTGCTCACCAGATGCACAGTACTCCTGTTAATTTTTGTACTATCAGTTAAATGCTATATTACTTAAGCATGAAATTGAAAAGTGCACAAAACATGGATAATTAGAACATGTTGAGGAAGTGTCCAGACTAGTAATAGGAAATGCTGGTAGATGAAAATATGCCTCAACTGGGGTGGAAGCATGAATTGGGGCTCTAAGCTAAATCTTAAACTCTTGGTAGTACTTCTATCATGCAGCTTCCTTTCTGGATTCCAGCACCTAAATAGTCCCTGAAGTGCTGGTGCCTGGTTCCCCATTCACTCTTAAAATGAAACCACAGGCTGGGACTCCTCAGCAGACTGTGCGCTGTTTGTAGACCCAGCAGCTTTATCTAGTGGAGATGTCACACTGCTTGGGTTTGGAAAGGTAATGGTATTCTAGGTGACCAAGAAACCTTACTAGAATTTTAAGAAGCTGTAGGCCCTTCAGAGATTAGGATATCTGTGGATAACGCTTGTATTTTTTTTGCATGAATCCTTAATTTGTATTTTAAGTATGTGTATCTGTTCTGTGTTTGCTTGTCATCAAGTGGTAACAATTATGTAACTTCATGGAACAGGTATAGAATTGGCAGCTGTTTCAGGCTTCCGGGCAATCTCTTACTGCTGTCCTTCAGTTGTGACCTCCTAAGAGGTCCTCTTAAAGGTGATGAAGTAGTTTAAGCTCTGCAGCTGCCAGTGAGGGTGTTATATTTAAAGTGAGATGACACCACTCTATCCTGCATGTTGATCACTTGGTTTTCAGCCACAAGTTCTGTAGTGTGATTCTTAGTGGACAGTTCTTAACAGAATTCCTGTTTCAGTTTTTAATGACTTTCTCTAGTCCAGCATAGCTGGTTGATATGGGGGCAGTAGCTGACTGCTTTGCTGTATCAGCACATGCAGAATCCTTTAGTTCAGTGCAGAGTCCCTGCAAAATGTGAATAAGATCTTGTTTGGAAAGGGTATCGGATTTTTTTTTTCCTCCCCAACAATGAAAACCCTCTTATTTTCACCATGTGTGTGAAGGAAGTTAAGAGACTGCCAAAAGTGTTCATTTCAGTGAAAAAAAATCTATATAAGTGAAGGACTTGGCTAATCTTGCACAGAGTGCAAGACATAAAATAAAGACTTTCAGATACATTCTGGCCTCATGTGAGGCAAACCAAGTGGTTGTCATTGTCTGTTGCCTCAGGTGGTTTTTTTAAATGTAATATATAGCTAAGGCTTTTGTTTTGCCTGGACTGTGATGCTTCTGTAGAACTGAAAATTTAGTGTGCACTTGATTGCTTTGGAAGTTTGATATTGGTGTGAGACAGTATTTCTGGACATTCTTGAATGGATCTTCAACTGTACACTTCTTTTCCACTTACTGTTCCAGTTATCACTGGCCTTTTGGTGGCTCTTCAGGAAAAATAGAGATGAAGTCTGATTTAACTTGTGACCTTTCTTTGCAGGATGGGATTGAGCCCATGTGGGAAGATGAGAAAAACAAGCGAGGAGGCCGATGGCTAATTACACTAAACAAGCAGCAGAGACGAAGTGACCTTGATCGCTTCTGGCTAGAGACAGTAAGCGCCAGTGGCAGCTGAGAAGTTTTATGTTTGTGTGAAAATATATTTAACTGGTTTGGTATTTGTGTGCTACACTGTTCTAACTTCTTGGCAGCCGTGTCCTGTAGGGTTTTATTGACAGGATGTATTTGAAATGTTTTTTCAATAATGATCCTTCATGTGGGTGTATTCTGTTTAATACTTCCTTGTAACAGGCAGCAACAGGGAGAGTTCGATGTAATGTACAGAACATTACTGTTAAACTACTGTGAAAATAATATATTATCCTGAGTGCAACATGGTGATTAAATTGATTAAACTATTTGTTTTACAAATAGTTTTTTAAAAAGTGAATAGTTTTCAAGTTTTGGCTTTGCTGAACAAGACACATTCAGATTTTTTTTTCTGTATTTATCTTAATGCTGGGATAGGCAATAAAAGCACATTCGTTCTGTATGTGCACACCATAAAAATACTTTTTTCCATTTTTGTTATCTCTTTGGAATAGAATTAAATGGTAAATATATTTCTAGTGTGAATGGCAATAAATGTATTACAAAAAAATGTGTTGTCTAGGAACCGAGAGAGAATAGCCTAAGACAGTCTAGTGCAATTTAGCATTTAGGGACATGGATTGCAGACAGGACAATGCATAGCAGTCTTGGCAAGTCTCTCATCTTTTGTCCTTGCTTTTGTGAGAGGCAGGGAGTATTGCACCCCTTTGAAAGGAAGAAATGGCCTTCAGAATCAAAGCAGAGGTGTCGAAAATGTCAGAACTTTCAGGATCTTTGTAGTCACTGTAGTTCTGATTTGAAGAGAGCATTACAGTGCTGGGCAGTGTGAGTGCATGTGAGCAAATTAACATCCTGCTGCATGTACTTGGCCTAATGCATTTGTGAGTCTTAACTGCTAGTAGTTATGGCATATGGCTTGGAAACATGTAGATAGACTCTGTAAACTGAAGGTTGGAGAGGGCTCTGCTTTTGCTTAGCAGTGAGCAATGGCACAGAGCCTAAATACCCAGGTGACTGTGATATGTGCCCTAAAACAACCTTGTCACCTCTAATTCAGTAATTATATGCAACCAATTTTCTGCAATAGAAATCAAAACTTTTATAACTCTCCTTTGGAACATCCTTTAGAACAAATTTTTATTACAATATAATGATCTTAGCAGTAAACTAGACTTCATTTGAGAAGACTTTTTTCCCTGTTGTGCAACATTGATGAAGAATGTCCCTGAGCAGTGTTTATTAAGCATGGTGGCTACTCTTTGCTTGTTTGTGAACTAAGACAGTTGATCTTTTGCGTGTTTGTGTGTGATTTGATCTTAACTGTTTATGGCTTGAATTACTGTGATTGTGTGCAGCCTGCAGTTGGATGTAATGTTTAAAGCATGTCTAATTATACCTGATTGATTCATTAGCACATTTTGTCCTTTTTGTATTTCCTTGAGTAAGCCAGCCCTTGTGGGTCTGATGGGTACTGGAAGACCTGCTTTGTTTGAGAAATTGCAAACATGTTGAATTTCCAAATGTTACAAGGGATACCAGAAAACTCATATAACAGCAGTGTATTTAATACACTGTGGAAGTGAAGGAAACAAGTGTCCATTTGCAGATTCAGTGTACAGAATTAATTTTTTTTAATTCAGCATAGTCTAGGTGAATCTGTCTCAAGCATAAGAAACAACTGGTTTTGAATATTGGGATTGCTTGTTTTCGAGTTGCAAGCTGAAGATTTTAAATACTGCTTCCACAGCTAGCATGTTGTGCAGGGTTGTGACCCTGTTCAGTCTGATGTTCCTGGCCAATTCCAAGCTTCACTGCTAGAAACCTGGGAGGAAGAATCTTGTGTTATTTGTGCACTTGTATTGGTGCATTGTATCAGACCCTCTGTTAAAGGATCATTGACGTCCACTTCAGAGTTTATAGAAATGCTGTTTCAACAGGAAGTAACATTTCATTGGATAGCACTTACCATCTGGCTGTGGTCAGATTTACCTCTAAATTGATAAACTTCAGCATTGAAGTTAAACCTTATGTACCTGATGTGCAAATAGTCCTTAACAGGTTCTTATTAGATAATGAATGGAAACACCTAAAATTTCAGTTTGGTCCATCTGTTAAGTGTTCTCTAGAGAGAAGAATACAGCGCTTTAATTCTTATTTTGGATTGGCAAGATGGGATGGAAGGTAGCAGTATGGAAATGATCAGCTGTGTCAGAACTTGCAGCAGGTGGCAGAGCAGGAGGAATGGAAAATTCAGAATAGAAGGAAGATGCCCTACTAGAGTGTATTCACTTGTAATATTTGGAACTTCAAGAAGATATTGCAATAAATAGAAAATGATTGTGGTATGGCAAGTGGCTGTAGGCAGTAAAATGTGTTCTCAGTCCTTGTGTACGCTGAGTGTTTGCTCACAGAACAGGATTCTGACTGAACTGCTTTCTCTTTCACAGCTGCTGTGCCTTATTGGGGAGTCATTTGATGACTACAGTGATGATGTGTGTGGTGCTGTTGTTAATGTTAGAACTAAGGGTGATAAAATAGCAATATGGACAACTGAATGTGAAAACAGGGATGCTGTTACACATATAGGGTAAGTAACGTGATTGGTGCCTCTGCTGTACAAAGTGTAACCATGCATGTAAAGCCAGTTGGCTTACATAGGGGAGGCATTTCAGGCAGTTGGAGCCTGTGCAGGGCTGTATGCCCAGCTTAAGTAACTGTGCCAAATTGTGTTCAAGTCTTCATCTCTAAACTACAGTGAGGGTAGTGCAGCAGTACAGAGTGGTTACTAACACATGCCCATACACAAATCTTGGCAAAAATTCTCATTTCACAATGAGGCAATGTAATTAACAACTGTAGGTAATGTGCAATCTGTTCCCAGCCTGCCAGTTTGTAAAGGTGGGTAGTCAGAGTAGAGCACTGATATCATTTTCTTCCAAGAAAGTGATGCTTACAAATAAGATAGGAATGGAAAGGTGTGCAAGTCTTAAGCACAGAAGGATGTACTTAAATGTGGAAAAAAGAAGAAAGCTGTACAGTGATGTGCTGTGAAACTCTGCAGGTGTTT
This sequence comes from Catharus ustulatus, assembly GCF_009819885.2. Lineage (NCBI taxonomy): Eukaryota > Metazoa > Chordata > Aves > Passeriformes > Turdidae > Catharus > Catharus ustulatus. The sequence continues at coordinate 21,753,518 of NC_046225.1, read as the reverse complement.
TCCTCATTTTGCCTCTGTTTAGATGCAGATAAAGCAATGCTGAGATTCATGGGCTATTTGACCTGTGTACTAGCATGCTGTAGACTTTAAGTAAACAACAATAGTTATCTGAGATTATGAATCTGTGCTGTGGAAAATACATGTTCTGCTCTAGTGTGTAGCAAGGACACAGTTACTATTTGCACCAATATGTGATTGCAATTACTAATTGCACAAGTATTTATTGGATTCTGTAGTACTGATGCTTTGGAATAACGTGCTGTTAAATTTGTCATTGTAGGCCATTTACCTTATGCAAACCAATAAAAATATTTCTTTTCCTGGCTTAGTGCATCTATCTTAAGCCAAACTTGAACTGTCAGGCATAGCAGCTTACTCTTTTGATGTCTCTTGACACATGCCTTTTGGGCCTTTAAGAATCTGTCTGCCTTCTAACATTTTTCTTATACAGTCATGTTTTCAGCCTTCAATGGTAAGTGTTTAATAATAAACAAGCAAGACTATGGTATTCATCTTCTGCTACCAGAATGTTGCAATAAACCTAGTAGGTGTCAGGCAGCATTTTAGAATGGTTTTAACCTTGAATTAAGGAGTTGACTCCTTTAGAGAACTGTGAAAAAGTTAAGATTTTTGCAAACTGACATAGGTCTGTGACCAGGTCTGTGGGGCTCTGCGTTCAATCAGTAGTTAAAGACAGCAACTCTCTGCAGCCACAATGTGTGTGGGGTGATTAAAACTGTGACTTTTCCAGGGAATTGCCATTTTCTTTAGTTCAGGTGACTTTGTCATCTCAGTTCTGGAATTGTGAACCATGAGTTCTTCATAGCTGTTTTGTTTCTGTATGTAGAAATGCATCTTTCTGGTATTAATGATACTCACATGAATGCAGCGTAGAATCCCTGCATTTTGCATTTATTTACGCCTGTTAATATTTTTTACCTATTATATGCGATAAGTCATTTTACAAAACTGTAAGTGGGTTTTAGATGCAATGCACTAGAAAAATCTTATTTCAAGTCCTTTATTCATATTTTAGAAATTTTTCTAAATAGGAAACTTTTTTTTATAGTGTCCACAGATCTTAAAAGCAGGTGTCCTAATTCCTTCCTAAGGGCTTTGCTTAAACTGTTTTATTTCTTTTCCTCTCCAGGAGAGTATACAAGGAAAGATTAGGACTTCCTCCAAAGATAGTCATTGGTTATCAGTCCCATGCAGACACAGCTACTAAGAGCGGCTCCACCACTAAAAATAGGTTTGTTGTTTAAGACGACACCTTCTGAGTATTCTTTCATAGGAGACTGCGTCAAGCAATCGAGATTGGGAGCTGAACCAAAGCCTCTTCAGAAGCAGAGTGGACTACATTTAAATTTGATTTACATCTAAATGTTGCTAAGATTTGTGAGAAGTCTCATTTGCCTTTGTCTTATACTTCTATGTTCAATTTTTCTATTTTGCTGAAGTAACAGTTACCAATTGGAATTTTAGTACACTTCACCCCCCAAATCCATAAGTGTTTCTAGCCCACTCTGTAATAGCTTGGTAGAAACATTACTATTGCAAAAAATAATTTGTTTATCCACAGTATGCGGAAAAGAAGTTGCATTTCTGTACCTGCAGGAAATTACTCTGTTTTACATTTGCATTGTATGCAGTAAGATTTTGCTGGTTTGGAAAAAGAGTATGGTGCATACAGTTTTCTAGCAATTTTTTTATACAGCATCATCTTTGCTGTAACCTCTGCTGATGGCTGCTAGATTAATTTATTTGTTTTCCCTATTTGATAACATTAGTGATACTTTGATTTCAGTTGTTTTTGCTCATGTAACATTTGGTGAAGAATCTGGGAATATGACAAAGGTGGAATAAACGTTAATTTTGTGCATTCTTTGGTAATTTTTTGGTTTTTTGTAACATCAAAGCTTTGCTACAGACTTATGCATTTCAGTCAAATCAGTGATCTTTTTGTGTGATTTCCTAAACATAAATGTGGAATTTTTTTTATGTAACACCATAATTTACATTCCTTACTAGAAATAGTATGTCTGTTTTTGTATCTTACGCTGTATTTTAACACTTTGTATTACTTAGGTTATTTTGCTTTGGTTAAAATGGCTCAAGTAGAAAAGCGGTCCCATTCATACTAAGACAGTGTACAAAACTGTAAATAAAATGTGTACAGTGAATTGTCTTTTAGACAACTAGATTTGTCCTTTTATTTCTCCATCTATACAGCAAGTATTTGTACCTCTTGTGACAAGGCAGTCTCTACTGTGGCTTCTACGTAGTGTCTTCTGAGAAAGAAAAAGTCTGGAGCTATAGTCTGTTGAAACTGTTAATAAACCTATTAGATAGCACCCTAAATCAAAGTGGAATTCTATCAATGTGGCTACTGTTCTTTCTTAGTGGTTGGTCTAATTGATCATGGTTTGTGTTGTTTGTCTTTTGATTTCTGTTTTATGCCCAACCAAGAATTTCAGGGGTACACAGAAAGCTGTTAAGTTTCAGATAGGAGCTACAGTAAAAGTGCTTTAGTGAGTGATTCTGCTCTAAGGATATAATACATAAAGTGCAAAGTAGAGCATACCAGAGACATGGCTACAAATAAAAGTATGAGTATCTAGATAGCTTGCTATTACATGTCTGACTAATTGAAGCTTTGTTTCATTGTTTGAAAGTTATTCCAGGAGAGCTGTAAGTTTACTTGGAAAAGATTGAGGGTTGAGTTCACTTGTTTTGAGCAAAAGATGAGAGGCTTTTTCTTTCCACCTCTTAAAGCAGAGCATGCAGCAAAATCAGTGCTTTATTGCTGATTTCTTGCTTTTTATTTTAAGTGTGTGATGTACTTAAAGATCTTGCTCGGGCTATGGAGCCTTTCTTCAGCTAAGTGTCAAGGCAGGTGCTTACTGTGGTTTTGATCTTTATGATAACTTATTAAAGCAAGTTTAGTCACTGGCAGTGAAGCTTCAGTTGAATCTGCCTGATGAAAGCACTGAAGTGTCTGTGTGCTGAAGTAGACTTGAACACTTTCCTTGCACATTTGATCAGAAATGTGTCGTAAGGAGCATATCAGACTATGCCAAAAATGTCTATCATTATTAAGGCTGTTTAATAGAAACACTTAGAGTAGACATTTCTGTCTAAAGATGCTATGCCTTCAGTATTGGTCATTAACCAAGATAGCCCTGTCCACATTCACCAGCTGTCACACTGTTTTGTATGCTGGTTTCTGTGGATTCTTGTGTAACTGGTTGCCTGTCCTGATTCAGCAGGTGTGCAGATCAAGTCAGGTTTGTTTAATAGGTCCATTGATAGTAGAATACAGCAGTCCATGCCTGTTTTCCAGGTTCAGCTAATCATCAGTAATGCTTGCATGCATGGGAATGTGAAGATGAATCAGCCTCCCAAGTGCTGACTGCATGTGTGTGATTTGGGAGCACAGTGACCAGGCTCCCTCAAAGGAGTGTCACTTGAGTGGTAGTGCTGCCCTTTTGTAAAGACCATTGGTATTAAACTGAGTGCTGTTGTGAGAACTACATAGTATTGGGTTTGCTCATTTCACTACAAGACTGACCAGAATATTATTTAGGGTAGCAGCATTTTGTTCATCTAGAAAAGTGGTAAGTTTTTTGGTATGGCCTCAGGTTTTTGAGCCTGAACCTACTGATGCAGCCAGTGAACATGCACTGTAGTATGAAAACTGCAGGCAGGTTAATTTGAGGCTCTTTGCTGCTAAAATTACAATTGCAGTGTTTCTGGAAGACTTGAGAGGAAATTAGCTGACATTGTTTCTTTTCCAAATATACAGCCTATGCCTTTAATTCATTTTTAGAGGAAACAAATGACCACGAACCTTGTTTTCTCCAGCTTGCAAATCACTTCGTGCTGCATACTAATGTTCTTCTGATTATAATGGTGTAGTCTTTATTTGTGTGCTAAGGGAGAAAGCTGAGAGCTCTCCATTCTGCGTATTAATATAACAACCACAGGCTCAGGAGAGGATAAAGCAGTAAATGTTGAAGTATCTCATATTGATGCAGAATATTCGGTGTCATTAAACTCCCAGCTAAAGGGGTGGCTGTTGTCAATGGTTTTAGTAAGCCTGGGAGGACTACAGAGTAAATGTCTAAAGCATCTTTTAGAATTGGGTGTTATGTGGTACAAAACCAGCAGAGCAAGGAAAGCAGTAATTGCTGTGCTAGAAGAGATGTAAGAATGTGCCAAAACACAGCCTGTGAAGATAGGGGAACGTGTGTGAATTGTCAGTTTCTGGGTATAATGTTAAGTCTTGGGCTGTGCAATGCTTTTCATTGTCACTTCTGTTTGTCCTGCTGCAGTGTCACTGTCTTATGTATCAAGTTGTCTCTAGCTCAGGAAACTTAACTTTAATGTTACCCAAATTCTGGAAACTTGGAGTACTGGCTTTTAGCCAAGCTTGGAGTGAGGATTCCTAATGGAATCCTTTCTTACTAAATTGCTTGGGAAAAGTACTCTGGACTCCATTCTGGGACTCTGACTAAATGCAAAAAAAACCCCTAAAACATTGCATTTTAGTCTCTGAAAGTGACATGGATCTTCTCTTTAGTATCTGACCTCCCATATTTCAAAGCAACTTTCTTTTTGAGTCTTGGCCTGATGGTTTTAAAACTAGTTTTTAAGAATATCCTGCACTCAAGTGACTGTCAACCAGACAGTTGAGCTTGATAGTTAAGACCATAAAGCTTTCAGGCTGCCTGGCACTTAACTTTTAGTAGACCTTGCCCTCTTAAAGTCAGTGGTTTCTGCGAAATTTTTTTGTGAATAGGTTTTACTTAGGTCTTAAAATATTTTTTTTTTTTTAGTGCAGAATGTGTGCCTTTTCCCATTGGGCAAGAAACAGGCAAATGGAAATAACATGACCAAGAAGGAAATAGGTTATAACTATTTCATTTTGAGGCATTTCATACCTGTCCATTTAAATTCTTTGGAGGGCAGAAGTGCAGAGTGCATTAACAAGCAGAGTGGAACCAGTCCTAAGGAAGGCACCTGCTGCACCTCTCCATCATAACGTCAGAGCTCCAGGAGCTGTCCAGTCCCAAAGGCTTGCTGGTTTTGATCTCTTTGTGGGACACCCATTCACTGCAGTTGCTTGAACAGATTAGCCTTTTAGCTCTTAGAAGTTCTGTATTCTGCCAGAATATGTTTTCAGGTGTCTGGCTCTGGCACTGCAGCAAAACCTTTAATAAGCACTTAAATTCCTTCTCCTGTGATAAAAACCATGGTCACGCTTCCTCTTGCTTGGTGACTGCCTGGCACTTTCCCAGAAGACTATGGGATTCCCTCCTAGCCTTTCTATTTTGAAATAAAGCAGGTTCTGATGTCCAGAGCTAAGTGTGAATTATGGCTGTGCACATGGTGGTTGTTATGCTTCCCAGCATTAACTTGACATTTTGTGTGATGCCTTAAATGTAAAAAGATCCTAGCTGAAGTCTGCCTGTTGGTATCAGTTTGCCTGCTAACCAAACATAACTCAGATTTATTTTTTTTTAATTCCCTGCTAGTACTGAGCATGTGACAAGCTTAGCTGTGAATTTGTGGGGTTTATGACTGTGAGGTTTATGACTGCCTATGCTTTTCTTGTCTCCATTTTTCTAAATCCTGATGCTTTTCAAGCCTTACTAAAACATGTTTAATAAAGGGAAAAATTACACTGAGTCTAGTCACTGCTTTTTTAGTCACTGTGATACAGTGGAGATTCCAGGTGTTGCTAAACCGTGATAAAGACCGTGTGTGACTTCTTTGGCATAATAATCTGCTTATGGGATTTCATTTTTTTATCTCTAGCCATGTAAGTATGATAATAGTGAAAATGATACTTGAAAGTGTGTGTGAATATACCATATATAAAGCAAAAATGACTCATCTATTTTTTCAAAGTAGAAAATTGTTTTGTTATTTCTAAAAGGTTTCTTTGACTTTCTGTAATGAATATTGGATTTTGCTTACAATAGGTAGTTTAGATCAATCTTTTTTCCTATGTTGTGCCTATTATTGTTATCAAAGAGTTGGAACCAACCTCATAGGTAAGGTTTGGCATTCTTTGAAATAAAGCTAGTTTTTGAGCCTTATCTTCCTCCGTATGTACAGGGTAGTTTATCCTAGTGCATCTTGCCCTGAGCCATACAAATACGCAGAAAATATAATGGGAAATTGGAAGGTACTATTTTATTTCTGTAGTTTGAATGAAAATAAAGTTTCTGAGGAACTTATGTCTCAGCTTCTTGACTCTGTATGGGATGTAGAGAAATGCAGATTAAACATAAATGAGTATGGAACAACTTTGAAACCTGTGTTTGCTTGAGCTTGTGTGTTGCTGGGGCTCCTGCAGCTCACCCACACATCAGCCTTGTTTTAGACAGAATTAGTGTAACATGATTGCAAAATCACTGTTCGCCCCTTGTTTACCAGAGTTTCTTTAGTAGGAAGGAGTAGCCTGAGTATGGTGTAGTGGATCAACCAGGAAAGTGCAGCTGAACCCTTAATGGGAGCTCTGGTAGTGCCACTGCAGTTGACATCCAGCAGCTGGAGACAGTACTGGGAAGTCTCAGGAGGGATTTGGTCTGCCTGTGCTGTCCACTGGGGGCTTCAGTGCCAGAAAGAAACTGTGTAGGTGTCATCACTGCACAGCTGTGCACTTCAGTGCCAGAGAGGCTTTCTGATACAAGAGTAGACATTTGACATGGCTGTAAATGGACCTTGCTCCACGGCCTCAGTTCCTGCTGTGTGTTTGTAGTGGGAGTGATGCACAGCGAGGAAATGGTGACTACCAAACTCCAGAGGTGGAGATGCTGCTTCCAAGTTTCCCTGGACCTGGAAAATTCATCCTTCAGTACCTTCCCTAAAAATAAGGGAGAAATTTGCAGGCTGACATGTGGGGACAGATGCATCCCAGATTGGGCAAAACAAGAAAAAAGCTTAGAAAGGTCCCTTAAGTATTTATTGCTTGATTGGTAGAGGTGTCTTCCTGTACCCACCAGCTGGAGGGGGGGCAGGGGGAGGTGGGCATCAAGGGCAGAACTGAGGTTTGATTATTTTTTAATTTTTTGTGCCTCAGGCCATGAGGATTTTTCAAAGGTCATTTGGAGAGCAATAGAAATTGACAACTGGATTCAAGCACTGACACTTTCATGGAACTTTAAGGTCAATTCTCCCTTCAAGGTTGTGGTATTCTTTTAATTACGGCTAAAGTAGACCCCAGCCATCACTGTTCTTTAAAGGTTCTGAATGTGACAAGGCCACATGAAGTCTCTTTTTCTCTTCATTAAATTGGTGCTTTGCCAATGTTTTGTGGGGGTCATACTAGTGGTGCAGAGTAGTCATAAACTGTAACAGCGGTACCTATTTGAGCAATGTGCTGGAAAAAAACATTGGATATGGGTGACTTGTTAAGCAATAGATGATTCTTTGACATTTGTGTGAAATGTGAAAATGATACTAAAGGAAGAATTAGATTTTGTAATGGATTTGATAGTTTTCCTTGGCCATTGTTTCTCACTAGAGGCAGTGCTCTCCAGCTGTCTCTGCACAGCTGTGCACAACTGTTTCACAGCAGCAGGAGCCATGGCATTGCTGAGGGGACACCTGTGCTGAGGCAGCTCTCGGCAGCTGGAGCTGCTGCTCTTCTCTGAGCTTGTGCTGTGGCTGCTCTCAGGAACCTCTGGGACTGAGAGATGAGGCTTTCACTTCTACTCTCTGACATGATCACCTTCAACTGCATTTCTACAAACATGCTCCTGCTTCTGTGCACTTGATATTGTTCTAACATCCTGTTGTTCTGTGCACTAACCCTGCCCCTTGTATGGCTTTCAAGATGAGTATTAATGCACAATTCTAGGTGTTCTGCCAGAACTGGGTTGAAAACAACCCAACCGTTCCTCTTTCTATGTTCTTAATTGCATTAGAAGTAGTATGGTTTGGGGTCATCTCTAAGTAAATTACCTTGTCAGCTCAGTCCCACTCATTGCCTTTAATTTTAGAGTTTTTCCTAGGTTTGAACAAGAGAGAATCAGCTTCTTGGAAATTCTGGAGTGTAGCATGCCTTTGTTTTAATACGGATAAGCTTGAACTATGGCTTAGGTCTGCGTTCCTGTCCCCTGAAGGAATTTGCAGCAGAACTAGCATGCATCAGCAAGGGAATAAAATACCTTGGCAGTGTGAGATGTGTGTAGTGAGATCATTTGCTGACTGTCCTGTTGCCATGAGTGCTGTGCCTTAGAGTGTTGGGTCCAGGCTTCGTAAGGAGGTTTGTACAGGTTTTAACTACATTTGAGAATACTTCTGTCATAAAATCCTGGTTTCTTCCCTGCGTTGTGTCAGTTTTGAGAGGCTTTATTTTTGCTGTTTTATAACAGTTTCTGAGGATCTCCTCAGCATTGCTGAGCTGTGTTCAGTGCTAATTATTACTGACATTATTGACTATTTTATATATAACTGTTTTTGCAGTGCTAACATTTTCCAGCAGTTCTGGAGCACCATACTGGTTAATGTACCTGCATGCTGACTGCAGCTGGGTTGGTTTGCTTGGAGTAGAAGAGAGAAGAAATTCCCAGCTGTCTAGTGCATTTATTTAGCGTTGGTTTGAGGAGGTTTTTTCCAAAGCTGAGCCATAACCTTAAAATGGAGACTGCAGATAGTAAAGACATTCTTTCAGTTTGCCTATCAGTTGAGAGGGGGTGGCCAGCAGCAGTTAGAGGAGCATCCTCACAGGAATGTGCCAGAGGACAGTGAAACAATTACTCAAAAGCCACGTAACTACTGGGGTGCTGAAACAGCTTCTCCTGGATCTGAGGTGGTGAACCCAAAACAGTGTTCAAATCTGTAGGTTTTGTTCTAAACATTGTAATTCCTCCTTTGCAGCCGATCTGTGAGGTGACTGCTGTGCATGTATCAGTTCTATTGGTTACTTATCTTAATGCAGCATTTTTGATCTTTCCAGTTCACCCCGTGCTGGTCCCTTACTAGAGGGCAGAAATTGGAGCTTCTGAAACAGTTTTGTTGGACAGGGCAGTGCATATTTTCCACTTTGCAGCCTGAGGTCTCCATTGGGACAATTGACTGTAAAGGCCTTCTAACTGTAGAAGAAAAAGTGAGGAATAAAATAAGTTTGCAGCTCTATGCAGCAAATTCCCTATGTAAACATCAACCAGACAAGAAAAGAAAGACTGGCTCTCTGGATGGAGTTTGCCGTACATTGGTCCAATGTTCAGCTCAGGTGTTAGCAGAAGGCTCTAGGGTAATGTGAAAGGAAGAAAGGCAGAGAAAAGTTTGTCACTTCCTGATAGTCTGCCAAAGTCCATCCTGGTCTTCATGTCTGAGTGTGGAGTGCTGGGGTAAAAAATGTAATCACAGGGCTTCCTTACCGTTCTTCTATCTCTGTGATATTTTACAGAAAAGTAAACCAATTGAATGTGAGGCCCTGTAGAAAAGGAAACAAGTCAGGTAAGCTGCGACTTAAATCTTTTGTTTTGGTCATCTAGTGAGACCTAATTGTTTGGGATGTTTTTACAAATTTCAGTGAACACTGAGGACTGAGTTCTTGTTTTCCAGTAACTTCAGCCCTGTGGCATTTGGTATGTTCCATTCTTGCCACATTGTTCCCATGGAGAAAACAGTCATCGACAACTTGAAAAACTTAGTTTATTGGTTTGGAGGATTTTTCCTTTCAGCGAAGTTTCTTTTTTGCTTTTTATTAAGCAACATGGGGACAATCTCTTGTTATCTAGATTTTGCTTAGAGGCTTTAGAAAGACTCAGGGAAAGGAATGTGTGGTTTAGGAATTTTGCCCTGGGAAGAGGAACTCCTCAATGACATAGAACTGGCAGATATTAGGAAGATCCAGCAGGATGAGGTGCTTGCTTGGGCAGATGGTTTGCCAGAGGCACAGGTAAGAGCAACTCCAGTCCACCCAGACTGCAAACTCCCTGACTCCAGTGCCATTCCTGGCTTTTAGGAATCCTCTTTTCTCTATTTTGTGCAAGGCTGTTCTGCTGAGGGAATGTGGCCACATTTCCCTGCAGCAGGTTGTGGATTACGCACACAGAAGTGTGTTTGGGAGTGTCACCAGGTGTGTGTTTTATTTACAGATAGGCTCTGGAAAGATTTGACAGCTGGGCCTGTTCCCACCTCCTTCCTGGCTGAAATGATTGGCTGCTGACTCAAATACTTGCAAGTGCACATTTTCCAGGTGGTGGCCTCCAGCTGCCATCTGCCCTCAAGCAGCAATAAGGTGAGTCTGTAAAAAACTTCAAGCGTGAACACACATGGAAGGAGACATTTGGCAATACAGCAGTAGGCAGCATATCCGAAATGGAACTCCAGTAAAAAGACACACACCAACCAGCAGTACCTTGCCATTTCCCAACAGCTGGCATTGTGTTTGCTATGTTTAGGATTACATAAAAACACCTTCACTGTGTTTTCCTGTAAAGTTGTTCCTATCTGCCCCACCAAGACGGACTTAACACACCTGGAAAAATCAATAGGCTTCTGCGGCAGGGGGTTGTGGCATGGACTGGCTTTAGCAGTGAGCCCTTGAGAGAGCTTCTTTTGTTTAGTGGCAATGAGATGTTCAAGATGAAAATAACTTGCAGAAATTGTTCTTGTGCCTTGCCACAGTCCAAAGCTGGAAATGCCATAGTTAGAGCGGTTTTCTATAGCTGCCTGGGTTAGAAAGGTAACTCATAAACCATGGTGGATGTTTTTGAAAATGCTGATAGTTGTTTTCAGCATGCAGTTTGATGTGACTATTGTTATCCCTTCAGTGTAGGAGGATAAAAATGTAACATTTATTAATTCTAATCTATTACTGTGAGTTGTGGTACAAGTAAGAAAAATTAATTATATGTAACTGTAACACCTGGGCTGATAGGAACTTGTGTTCTGTAGACTCAAATATCATTAGAAGGGGATATGCTTCACTTGTCTCCATGTGGTAAAATCCAGGACCTGTTTATTCTCTGGACGCAGTATAAAAACCCCAAATTTCCCCCAAATGCAGGAGTTTCATTGCTGCTAGTAAAGCTTTAAAGATACTTTATTACTTGGAGCATTCCGTACAGAAAATTACTTTTCTGGCTCACTTGGGAGTCAGGAGCTCTGCTGTTTGCCTTCCTTTGTGTTCTGTTTCCAACAGTGGCCAGTGACAGATGATTAGGAAACAGCTTGAGGAATGAAAGATCCATAGTGTGATTTTTCCCTTGGGACACTCTGTCCACTTTTGGCAAAAAACTATGTACCTAAGACTGCTGTGTTTAACAGCTTCTGATTGATCTGTCTCCATTACTTTGGTGAGTCCCTTTCTGAATGAATTTATAATATTGTTTTTTGAAGTTGACATAGCAGTTGAATTTCCTGCACAACGATGCATTGTGAGAAGGCACTTCCATTTGTGTCAGTGTAGCTTCCCACAAAAAAATGCAGCTTGAGCCTCACCTTTCAATTCAGTCTGGTGGCAGAAATGTCAGAACTATCACTTAACAAAAGGGTGAGGAGATATCTTTGGTTTAGTTGTGGGTTTTTTTAAACTCTGCTCTCTGCCAGTCCTGTTTGCAGTTTAGCTTGCATATTTTTTGTAGGTGTAAGTTGTTGAGTACTGGAAGCCTGGTTAACACCTTAATAGCTTCCATCTAGGGCCATGCAAACCATACAGTATGTAAATAAAAGTCTTGCAATTTAGCCATAAAAAGAGTGAAATTACAGAAGCAGAAAATCTGATTGCAAATAAAAAAAGAGTAATTCCTGATAATTAGCACTTTTACAAAGCAGTACTTTGTGCCCCTCTCCAAGTCTGCCTCACCTAATCAGGAGGACCAGGGTCGTTTCAAATGCAAGCACCCTGATAACAGTTAAATCACTAAGTCCAGATGTCACTTGGCAGAGCTGTCTGTAGGTACTGTGTGGTTTTCACTTTGCTGATGCTATAAATCCTCTTTCAGTTAAAAGTAACCAAATGCAAATTGTGCATGTTTGCAAAGGAACCTTCTCTGCCCGTGCTCTGGCCTCGCGTGTCGCTGTTTCCAAACAGTCCCATGATGACTCCAGGAACCTCGTGACCTAATAAATGAAACAGCCATAAACAAAGGCAGCCTAATCTCCTCACTCATGCATTTTGCCATGGAAAGTCAGTGTTTGCTGGCTCAACACTGTCAAATAGGAGAGGCACCGAGAGAGAGGTGACTCATCCTGGAAACTCATCTTTCTCTGTCACAGTGAGGGAGCTTTCTGCATTCCCCTGCCTCTGGGCTCTCCAGATCAGCCTGAGCAGTGGGGCCCCAGCTGTGGGGCATGAGCTGTATTTCCATGGGAAATACATCTCCCTGGGTGAGCACGTGCCTGTCTCTTCCTGCTGCCTTCTTCCAGAGTTCAGGCTGCCTTCTTCACTGAAGTAAAAAAACTTCACAGTCTTTTTGAGTTACAGTAGCTCTTTCTTTCAGAGTGACCTTCAAGGGAATAAATGCTGTCAGCCAGATCCTACTTTGTGCTGTTTGAAGAAAGGCTGAAGTCAGGGAACGGTTTTGAGAAAGATCCTGATTATTATTTTCTTTTTTTTCTATTCTGCTTGTTCTTTATGTTCCAATTAGGATCCTGTCTATCCTGGGTGACATAATGACTGACCTAGAAATGTAGAAGTATGAATTAACAAGAGCAAAATTTGGCTCTGCTTTAGAGGAAGGTTGTTGTGAGTTCTTTTTTTCTTCCTTTGGTTATTCTAGAATAATTAATTCATTATGAAGCTTGCAAAAAGGAAGGAACTAATACTGATAAATACTAATATGTATTAAATCCTCACTCTCATAGGTAATAAGTTTACTTTTTAGGGAATTTTACCTGTTACTGCAGCTTGAATTTCAGGTTTCTAAATTTCTGAATTTCAGAGTTTCCATGTTGAGAGCGTCTGTGTCTGTAAAGGAGTAAAAGCCTGACCTTGATGATATTGCTACAACTGTTCTGTGTAGAACTGTGGATTTTTCTCTGCCAAATAAATGTCTAACCAGATTTGATGCATCATGTTGCCTCCTGAAAAATAATTCCTTTCTAGACAAATTTAGTTGAAGATAAAAATACTCTTAAAACTAATAGTGCATTATTTGTACACAAGTTCTAGCAGTAAAAGAAGTTTAATGAACATCCCTCATCTTACCTCCAAAAAATTAACTTTCATGCATCTCTGTAATTTATAAATTAAAAAATTCTTATTTATTAAGCTTACATCAATATCAGCCAGTCCACATAATAACTTATTGAAGATACATTTCCTACAGTCAGAGAATTCCAGCTATAACTTACTTTCCTTTGAAAAAATATGGAGGGGGGAAGAGATTGTAAGATTTATAGCTACATTAAGTTTGCTTTTTTTTTTTTTTTTTAGTCCTCAGATGTAATTGAGGTAATTATTTGTCATGGACCTTGAGGTAATGCACAGGCTGCCTTTATCTTACATAAAGTTTCTGAGGGGATCTGTAATGCAGCTGTAAACTCTGCACAAGAGTGAGAAACTCAGTGTGAACACTGGGTATCGGTGCTGCTGCTGAGTCACACTGACAGCTCAGCCTGGGCAGCTTTAATCAAGGTTCAAAGTGGAACAGGGCATCTCTGAGCATTGAGGTTAAGACCAAGGAAGTTCTGCAGGCACTGCTGGTGCTCGGTTTGCTTCTTGCTGAACCTGCTGTGCCAGCCTCTGGGCTGACAGTAAGGGAAAGAGCGTGGCTGCTGATCCTCAGGTTTCTGGTACTGTAATTAGGGCTTTGGCTTTTTGACTCAGTGCAGAACATCTTCTTAAAGCAATTGGAACAGTTCCTTTGCTGTCAGATGTCACCAGGGGTGTAAAGAAATTTGCATTGATTTCAAGGATGGTGCTCAAAGTGTGACTTTATAATTTTCCTTAGATGTGATTAGGCACTCTTGCAGTGGAGGCTGCCACCACTGCCAAGAGACAGTGGGAATATTTATGAAATATTATTTACATGTGAGTTAACTATGAATGGATGAACTTACTTTCTTCTTGTAACCAGTCAGGTTAAAACTCAATCATACACATGGAATGCCAATGGAAAAGGGAATCATATGACAGAAGTATTTTGTCCCCCAATCAGTCATTTGTGGTATCTGCCACAGGATCTCCTTTTGCAAATGTCTATCTACCATAGAAAATGGCTCTATGGAAAAGTTGTATAACGACAGATGTTCTTTGTCATCAGGTGGGTTTACGCCAGGGGCAAGGATGTACTTCCTGTTCTCTGGCTTTATGGACACACATTTGATTGGGTAAAAAGGAGATGTTATTTGTATGAGACAGCTCATATCCTGTCACGGACTATTTGTCCTTTCAGGATGAGTCACAGTGGTCTAAGCACTGCATGATGCCCATCAATTGTTTCATTTTGTTAGTTGTTACAAATGAGGCTGGCTGGCTCCCTTACCTGCCTTGCACTAGTTATCTTGCCTTAGATGATATAAATGAAGAACATTCTTTTTCTCACAACCAAAGACAAAGCCCACTTTCCAAGTGCATGTGACTTCTCCAGCTCTGGTTTGCAGCTGTTGTCAGTTATTATTTTGTCAAAGTTCAGGTTTGAAACTCACCTATCTGCCTGACGCTGGGAGGCTTCCCTTTGGATATATTAATTGGATCTGACTTTAGATTTATTTACCACTAGACTTGTTTTACTGTTCCAAGTAAGGGCCAGCCCCTTCCTAGAGCAGAAAGTGTGTTATTTGTCAGAAAGAGACAGCTTTAAGGCTGCCAGATAACTTGACCAGCCTGCTCCTTGTAAACAATTTTGTGGGCTTTGCTGATAAGGATGAAGCAACTGCAGTGGAGATGATTGGAAGATGCTGGTATCTGTAGGGGAGCAGACCAGTGCTGCTCCAGCATAGTCATGAAGAAAAGCACTTTTAGACTTATGAACATTTATGACCTCTTGTTACTGATGATGGCACCCATCTGCAGTTTCTCTGCTGTCAGAGTGTGCTATCAAGCCTCAGGTGCTCATTGTTTTGTTCTCATCAAACTCTGCTTTGGTTCACAGGCCCACAAGAAACTCTCCGGGGCTCTTTGCAAGAAACCACACAATTACAAACCCCTTCCAGCCCACTCTGGGGGATGCTTATCAGTGTTACTCACATAGATCTTGCCTGTATTAGACAAGGTGTCTGCCCCTAGAATGGGACAGCTGAATCCATGAAAGTGCTGGTTAACTCCCTTCAGTCTGTACCTGAAATTGATTTTAAGCCTTGCAGGATTAACATAA
The DNA here is from genome assembly GCF_009819885.2 of Catharus ustulatus. NCBI lineage: Eukaryota > Metazoa > Chordata > Aves > Passeriformes > Turdidae > Catharus > Catharus ustulatus. Next base: position 21,738,234 of record NC_046225.1, on the reverse strand, counting down.
AATTTTTCAGCTAGGGATTATAGACCTATGAGGACATACAGGTGCCATTTTGCACCTTTTGTTATAAATTGTACTGTAGATTAAATTCTAGGAGATTTGGGTATTTTAAGAGTGTCATTCACCCCTGCACAGGTAGGGCAAATTTATCTGGCATGCATCTGTGATGAAAACCCTGAGAAAGAAGAGTGGGTTTGTTACAATGACAGCAGTAGAGAAGTGATGGCATTAGGTCAAACCTGTCAGGTTTCACCCCTGCAAGGACGGTAATGAGAGAAACACCTTAATCCTTCCTGCAAACCATACAAATAGAAAAGCAAAGACTACAAAGCAGAAGAGGGCAAAGGGAGAATCCAGATTTAAGTAGGCGATGGCTCTCCTTCCTTACAGAAGCACTGTGTCTGCTGCAAATATTTTCTGTGATGAAGCACAGGAAGGCATAAAAGCAGTCTGAAAATTTGAGTATTTGCATCTGCAGAAAGAGAGAAGGGGAATGAGAGTACAGATCTTGCTCTTTTTCCTCTGACTATTGCCAGAGGGACAAGACAAGTAATGGTTGCAGGTGAATCTGCTACCTTCCCCTGTCCCCAGGGCACGTGGGTCACCCAGCAGCCTTCCTGCATTGCTTTCATTTTGGTGCAGGTCTGCACCTTGCACCAAATTCTTTTGGAGATCTATGGACTGTTATTGCCTGCCCTTGTCTTTCCACGTGTAAATTTTGCAGCAGAAATGGATCAGTTTTGCTTGATGTAACTTTGCCTTCTGCTGCCTTTAAATCAGCCTCAACTGCTGTGAGACTCAGGTGGTGGCAGCTGGGAGACTGCTTGGCTTCAAGCATGGCTGGAGTTACTCTGTGACCTGAAGAAAAAGGTGACTGCATTTTACACTCTGGGTGGCAGAACACCATGCATTAAGCGTGATGAAAAACAGGTATGTGGGAGTAAGGGGAAGCCCTTACTCAATTAATACACCTAAATGTGAAGAAAGAGGATTTGGTGTCAAAGTACATCTGTTGCCCGTGGTTTGATGAGACAGCATGACATGTATTGCTAAACCTTTGTTCCAGCTGTCACAGGCACCTAAGTTTCCATGATTTTTCATTGGATGCTGCTTGTGAAATTGGCTGCTTTTGAAATTTACTGCTTCTGACATGGGGGAATATTTTTTTCAAAGTGGGAGTGAGCCTGCAGGATGAAGATGTTGAGAGCACAGAGCTGACCACACTCTGCTGAAAGCTTTAGTCCAGCAGAATTTCACCTCCTGATTGTAATGGTAGTTAGAAAGAAAGAGGAACTGATTTGCAGATTCTGAAGAGATTCTTGTCTTAATCTGTTCTTCATTGCTCTATAAAGGAGAACATATATTTTCCCCTTTGTGTTTAGAGGGCAGGCATGGATTAGGCTTACTAAGCAATAATCAGTTTTCACTAGTTTAACAAAATTAGTCTTTTTTCTCTCAGCTGGTGACAGTAGGGGACAGAAGGTGTCTGGAGGAGGTGGCTCAGGCTTTAGCGGCACTGTGAAGAGAGGTGTGACCTGCAGCAAGCTCTTTCTGGATGAATTTTCCAGGCTTATCTTCCCATCTGCCAGGATGGCTGTATAAGAGAGGTGAAGTCTGCACTGTGTGGGGAGGTGTTATCCTTGTGGTCATGGGAATGTATGTCCTAGGGCTGGTGGAGAGCCAGCAGCAGCAGGTCTCCTGTCTTACTGTCCACCACACTCAACCTGTTCCCCTAAAGAGAATATCATCCCCTCTCCTGTTCTGGCAGTGAAATGTTAGAGTTGTAGGTGAAACAGGTATGTGGGGGATTTTAACCCCCTGCCCCTTGCAGTGGGTAAGGACACAAGAGGCCTTTGCTTCCCTTTCTCTGCTCTCTCACTATCATGCTGAGAGCTTCAGTGCTTGTGATGGAGGATGCTGTACTGCAGCTACACTGAGCACTCCTTGGTCTGTGGGCAGGGATGTCACCCACGACATCAGGGTGGTCCCATCCAGCCTGGCCTTGAATGGGGCTTCCCAGGAACAGGGCATCCACAGCAGCTCTGGGCAGCCTGTTCCAGTGCCTCAGTACCCTGTCAATAAAGAACTTCTTCCTACTATCTAATTTAAATCTCTCTTCCTTTAGTTTAACATTCTTCCCCATTTCCTATCATTATGTGCCCATGTTCATGGTACATGACCTGACCCTTTTGTCCTTCTAGCAGCCATGCTTGTATCCCTGCCTATGGGCCTCATGTGCTGGCATGAGGAGGCTGGAGCCTCCATGTTCCCCAGCATAGCTGTGGGAGCTGAGGATATTTGGTTTCACTTTATCTTCTCTAATTAAGTTGCTTTATTTTGATTTTGTGTTTAGGTGTGGTTAACATGCCCACTCATCTGGAACTGCACAGCACATGAAACTTCAGTGTTTACCTTCAGGCTCACATCATGCTGGGTTATTATTTTTATTTTTTTGTCAGAACAGTAGCTAAAGTTTTCCCTTTCTCACTATTAAGCAATTGGGCCAATGACCTCCTCCTGAAATCACAACTGTGATCCATTTTCTGTGCTAAAGCAGCAAAAGTGTAATAGTTCACAGCATAGTACAGAGCTGTGCCTAGCAGGCAACACTTCCCATTTTCGGTTTCTTCTGTTGGCCAAATCATGCTGGGAGATGTAACTTAAGGCTGAAAAACCTCCACAGGGTGTTCAAGGCCTGTCTGTTTGTCAAGCATCTTTCCATCTCCTCTTAGGCAGCACTGAATTGGAGAAGGCTGTTTTTCTTTTCTAGCATTAGGGGGGGAGCATGGCTGTTGAGAGAGAGGCTACATGATCAGAAAAAAAAGCAAAACTCACACTGAAAAAACAAGTTCTGAACCTTATGAGTCCAGTTTAAACCCTGTCCCTACACAGTGGCCTGTTCAGAATCCTTGTGCCACCAGTAACAAAGCTTCTGCAGGCACTGGAGTTTGAAGGACTTCACTGTCAGACATCAGGCAAAGAGGTGGAGTAGAAATGACAGTATGGTAATTTTGCAGTCCCCTAGGAAGAAGCAAATGAAACTGGGTGTGATCAGCAATTGTCGAAACCTTGTTTGGCATTCCAGAGACCTTGTTAACAACACTGTTACAATAGCTATTTGGGAATGCTATTATTCCACCGGGGCTGTCTCCGAGAAGTTGTCTTTTCTAAACTATAATTCCTTGGTTTAGCTTCCACGGGTGTCGCTGCTGATTGTACATGGGAGCTTGGATACAGGGGAGAATATTCTTCTCTTGTTCTAAGCCCTTGGCTTAGTTTAGTTTAGTTTTGTACTTTGGTAGAAACATTGCCCAATAAGCTGTGTGGTAAAACCTATCCCCAGCCAAAATCCCCAAACTCTTACTGATTTTCTCGGAGCTGAGGTTTCGCATGTGGGCTCAAAGTTCATAGACTTACGTAATTCCTCTGCTTCTACCTCTGCTGGCTTGTGCTTGCTTCCTCCACTCATGGAAAGCACCTTATTGATCAGTTCCCTTTACACCCCTAAGGATACTTCCTGCCAACTCAGTGAGCTAGGCTGCCAGCATCAGTGCCTGTCTGCACAAAAGGTACCAGGTAATGACATTTAGGCCAAATGTTCTATCAAGGGTATTTTACTTCCACAATTTAGCACCTCCTTTAATCATTGCATTTCAAGCTACTACATTCTGCACATGCTCCATTTGCTTCTTTAGGAAAAATACCAGTGTTAGTAATACTAAGAGAATCAAGGACAAAGTATTTAAGGAGAGTGATTCCTTCCAAGGGAAAAGTTTGGGATGCCCAAAGCAGGTGTACCTGCGTGCCAAACAATGGCACTGGTAGCTGCAGAAGACGATGCAAGGACAACAAAGTGTAACGGGTACATGTGGATCCTTCCTCAGAGGAACTTTTTATGAGACCTGTAGTGCTTGCAGTGCATCCAGAAGTCAGAGAAGGAGAAGAGGGAGAGAGTTGGAAAGAGTCTAAAGAGTGAAGAATCCTTGGAAGGGCAAGCAAGAAGGCCAGAAAGTGAAAACCTTTGCTCTATGAAGGGCACAAAAGCAACTCTGGTGCCTCAGAGCGACAGTGCCATGAAAGTTAAACAGAAATCACCAATGGAAAAGGACATTCTTCTTTACCCCATTTTTTCTCTTTTAAAAACGTAGTTCAAAAGGATGGCAGGAGCATGAGGCAAAGTGTTATTTGTGCAGCAGGGAAGAGACATATATGAGGACATCTGTTTTAAGGAGCTGCTTCAAAAAATAGCCACAGGAGCGGAGTGTGTTTGCAGAGTGCAGCAGGCAACCTGCAGAGTAGTGGAAAGTGAGACAGCAGTGGTGCCCCAAGTGCAGAGAGCTTCAACTGTCTCCAGGATTGTGTATATTTGTACTCATCCAAACCACCCCAACCTGACTCCAGTGGGTGTTTTACAAATTGAAGGAGGTGCTGTTTCCATGTTTTCTTCCCCCAAACATTGATCTTTTCTGTTGCTCTCCTTCTTGACCCCTTTTTCTTAAGTCAGCAGCTTTTAAATTCCACTTTCAAGTCTTTAAAAAATAACCCTGTTTCAATGAATCTACAAAACATATGGCAAAGGAATGCAGTTTTGGGTACTACTCCATCCCAGAGATGAGGTCTTTCTCACCAGTAGAAAAAGGAAAAGCAGACTGTCAGATTTTGGAGCAGGATGCTCATATCCAGTGTTCTGCCCTAGCCTGTTTACTGCTGACTACAGAACAGGCAGCAAACTTGGCCACTGATTTACTCAGATGCTTTAAGAAAGTCCATTACACCTTGCCTATTGCTTCAGCTTCCTGGTGGGTAAAACTGAGAAGTGAGAAGTACAGCTTTTATCCTCATTTTCTTTTTACAGTCTGTGGTTTTAGACAGCTCTGAAAGTGTTGTGGTGTAGGATGCAATGCAAATATCAGGTGTGATCCATTAGTGAAACGAATGTGGCAAAGCCAGATGGCATGAGGCATCCCACTGGGGAACACAATGTTTCAGGCACCAGGCAGTTAATTTCTCCTGCTAGCTAGATAAGAGAGCACGTTTGGAAAGGCCAAATGAAAACTGAGCATAATTGTTCATTAGGAGAGTCACCCTTTCCATGGCCAAATACTCCTTAGAACAGAACTTTGTCAAAACATGCATGATGAATTTGCATTTCTGTTTTCTAGTGTTACATTGGAAAATCAATGGCAAGTACCACTTCAAAGTAGCAACCAGATATTTCCTCCCTGTTTTTTTTAGCTATCCACTGTGAGTAATAGAAACGTTTCACAAAGAGAAGTGAAGGTTTGAGATATAGTAGCTGATACCACTCTGGGAGGACACAGCTGTATTTCTTTTCTACACTAGTGGCTGTCAGCAAGTAACACTCAACTGACTTTAGCTGTCCCCTACCTCAAGGGAAGCATTATCCTCTGTGCTCCCTCCAGTACTGTGTTTTCTGATAAAGAACAAATGGTTCTTCTAAAATCAGTTCATGCTCCGGTAACTACTTGGAACAAAGCTTTGGTTTCAGTTATAAAAATTGTCACAGCAGAAAGTTAACTATTCGGATTTTCACAGAATTATTCCAGATTCACCTGGCTATGCCTGGTATAACCATATCTGCACTTTGGCCAGTGTTTAGAAGCTGAATACAACCTGCAACACAGCTTCATATGTTTGTAAACTAACAAAGGATGGTGCTTTGGATAAAACTTGATATTTCAAAAGTGTTCAGTAGCAGTCAAATTAGCTAGTCAAATGAGTTTACCAATGGTCATTTCATATCCAGGCTGGCTTACACTATCCCACTGGATATGAAATCTTTTCAGTGCCCAAACAAGTTGCAAACTAGGCTCTGTAGTACTTGCATCTGATTGCTTTCAAGGAGACTTGGTCTTCTAAGCATTGATACCACTTTTGCAATGGGAGCTTTGGCATATTGGGCTGAATTCTGAGAGGTATACAGGCATACAAATAGTTTGGTATTTAAACCTTCCTTGAAGTAATTAATGGTTTACTCTTTTGACATCTCTTCTGGCTTTGCCAAGGTTAAGTTTTTTTCTATTACTTTGTAACCACATAGAAGATATAAAACAGTTCACTCTCAATAAATTTATGGGTGTTTCATTCCAGCTAGGACTCAGCATATGGCTTTCTCTGTGTAGTTGTTTGATTGCATCATCCTTGTTTCAAATGTGAGAATTTGGGTTAAACCTTTCTTTTCCACGTGTGAAGTGGGATAGGAGTGCATTGCACCATTTGGTTGTACATATTCACTGGACATGCTGTTCTCTGCTGTGCGATTATGGAAAACTGCCCAAATTTTACTCTGACTGCTGCTGTACAGATGCAGGCAGGGTAGCAAATGTAAGCTCGTTAGGATGAAGATGTATTCTGAAAGAGAACAAGCACTGTAAGCAGATGCTCTTTATTGTGCAGAACTGACTGAGTGCAGGCTCTTCCTGGTCCACCCAGCCAAAACTGCCCTTGTGTTTGAGGTGGTCACTAATCCTGCCACCCTTTCTCCCAGTTTTGCTGCACCTTGGCTTGCTCCCCAAATGTCTCACTGCTGCCAGGTCCTGAGCCAGTCAAAATCTGTGCAATGTCCTTTTCTTCCCCTCTGGAGCACACCGGGGCCCTGAGACGCAGCATCCCTCTGGAAGGCAGACACCAGCAGGCTGCACAGCGGGGTAATTTACCACTAGATGGCTGGACCTCCTTTTGTCCAGCTCTCAGTTGTGTTCTCAGGGACCATGCTTAGCCCAGAACAGCGATTGTTGTAAGTTCTCTGCACGCCCACTTTTAACATTTTTAAACAGCTGATGCTTTTAGCAGATTTCCCTTCATGAATAGTTCAAACTTCTGAAAAGTACTGAAATAGCTGTGGTAATATCTAAGAAAATCAGCTTTTTGCTTTTTTGCAAGACAAAAAGGAAAAGCTCCCTAGTCTTGCTCTTGAGGTTTTTTCCATTCCATGTATAATACAATTTTCACTGAGTCTTACTTCACAGGTGTATGCATAAGTGGGACACATTTAATAGTTCATCACTTAGACTGGAATACAGCACCATAGTGTCCTGAATAGTCACAGCCAGGTGCTTTGATCTGGTGAATTTGGTGATATAAAATCTGTAAAACTTTTAGACACTGACACACATGCCACTGTAATTTGGGGCAGCAATGTCTTTCCTTTAGGAAAAATTATTTTGCCCACAGTCAATATCTTCAAAAAATTAATACCACTGGATGAAAAATGTCAACTTTCCTGATGATTGCAGACTGATACATTATACAAGAGCGAGAAGGCCCAGTTCAAAAGAAGAATTCTCCTGCCAGAGAAGAGGAAAAGAATCTGTTTCTTGAAGATACCACTTTTTTTCCCTCATCAGTCTCTTCACATTTTCAGCTCTGTTACTTGTATTTACTGGATTCACATCGTGTGTCTATAGATGCATTTGTATCCTGAGTTCAGAACAAGAGAGAGGTATATTTTAAAATTAAAATTATTTTAGCTGTTTTGCTGTCACAATACTGGTTTGCCACTTGCAGGAACAAGGACGAGTTCCTGCTTTCAAGGTAATGTAATCTAAAATATCAAACCTAGAAATCTTAGGCCACTTTAAAACCTTTGTGGGAGCCTGAAGATGTACCTAGATGATGATACATGAAATAGTAACATGGAGATTAATCTAGAAGGAATTCTGGGGTGATTTTTCTTTTCTAAGTAGCAGTATTTCACAGTTTAATGTTATTAAAGTACTATGACAGGAAAAAAAAAAGTGGATGGTTTACCTAGTGTGGTAGAAGAGCAGGAAATTAAAATGAACTCCACCCCTCAAGACTCACAGAAAAACACAGGTAGTGAAGCCTACAGCAAATGATGAGCCCCTGAATAAATAGACTTAAAAAGTAATTGTTCAGCCCAACAGAAATATTAGTGGCTATTCTGTTCTCATCTGCAGAAAGGTTTCAGGTTTTGTTAATGTAACAGAAGAGAGTAAGAAAGGCTTGGAAATTTCCGTTTAGTGGACTTGCAAACAAGTAAATTGTAAATTTTTTAAAGTGCTTCCTTTTTTACAGGTGCCTGAAGGGTAATATGTACAGATTATTTATGAAGAAAAACCTCACATTTGGAAGTAGTCCAGAAACAAAGTAGTACTTAATCCTGTCACAAGCAGAATGTTGTTACTGAACACAGAATGTCAGATGTAGCATAATCACAGGCATTGTGTATTCCTCCTATGACACTTTGAGAAGCAAAAAGCCATGGTTTGTAATCACTCTAGTAGTGCTATTTTATGCCTTTTGGGAATGTTTAAATACACTCATTTTATTTACCTTGTTCCTAAGCAGGTCCACTGATATAAGCTATACAGAATACTACTGTAAAATACCTGTTCACTGGTCCTGTTACAAGTGCTATGTATGCTGTGGCAGCTCTGCCTAACATCTGAGAAATCAGAAGTGTCAATACCAAAGGTGGAAAACTGGTATCTTTGATCCAGGTATGTGGTAGCTGTCACTGGATGTGAAAAGAGAAGGTGGGTTTGCAGAACCAGACACAAAATTGTGAGGAAATCAGCTTAAACGTATCACCAACCTTCTTCTGGGCTTATCAGCTCACTTGCACAGTCCTAATAAACTGCTAGAGGCCCTGGATGCACCCTGTCGAGTAGTCTGACAGACAGGAGACACCAGTGTCACAGCAGAGATGACAGCATTTTTGTCACTGCTCTTTCTATAGCTCAGATGAGCAAGCCTGTTCCCCACAGAGGGTAGGAGGTGGCTCCCTGCAGTCAGGCTGCACTACATATCTGGGCCCTCCTTCAGCAGGTGCTGACCCCCTTGTGCAACTCATTGCTCTCCCCAAAGGGTTTTGGATCAGCTCTCTGCTGTGAAGGCAAGGACATAGAGTCCCTTCAGATCACAGCATCTCTATAACCATCTGAATCAAAAAGCAATGAAAAAAAATTTTGCTTGGATTTGAAATCAGAGGTTTTTACACAGTTGGCTTTTTCCACTCTGCTCTCACCAAGACAATTAAGTTCCTGCCTGCACAGAGGTCTGGGGGCTGAACTTCTGACCAAGCTGGCCAAACAGGTATTCTAATGCCTTTTAGCAAAATTATTGCCTAGGCCACGGTGGAAAACTCCTCTAGAAGCTGGGCTCTGAGATTAATTGCTCTGCTAGCCTCCCTTCCTGCCACTCTGGCAGCAACTTAAAGCCTCCAACAGCCAGATTTGCAGTTGTGCACTTATCTCACCACCTGCTTGCACTCCCTGACCTTCTGACAGGTCTGCAGATGTTCCTGGAAAGCAGTGCCAGAATGATTCCTGAGGGATTGTTCTTGCACTAACTGTGATCCAGGCTCCCGGGAGAAAGAAAAATCTTCATGGGGAGGATAGGAGAAACTCAGGTAGTTTAGGCCCAAGTAAAGGAAACCCTTGAAGGGAAACATTCTCCAAGATTATTTAAAATGGTGGATTTGCAGAAAATCTTATCACCACTGAAAACATACTCAGAGGAAATTGTCACTCTCCTGAGTGATATTACAGAGCAAACACTGTAAGCTAAACCTCTGAGCTGAGTGTGTCTTGTATTGTCTGACAAAGAATGACTGAAAGCAACTCAGAGGGCCTTGAAAAACCTAATGGACCTTAAGAAGATTCATATGGTGTTCTGTTATAGGATAAACACTACTTGTCCTTTTGGACAGAGCATCAACAAGAATTATACCTGAACCTTCAGGGATACACAAGCAATACTCCATGTTTGGGAAGTGAGAAGCTTCCAAATTTGCAGAGTTTGTCCACTGCTTTTAGCAATGCAAAGTGAAAAAGACAAATTTGGCACTTACTGGAGTCCAGGTTTATATAAATGTTAATGACCATGGTCATGGAGTCCAGTAATGGAAGGGGAGGTGACTACCCGCATTGACTGCAGTTATCCCTAATTTAGGACTGCAAATCTGTGTCTCTTTTTGTAGAATAATGCATATGTTCTATCTCATTAAATGCTGTCACTGTCGTGTGCATAAAATGGTTTTAAGAACTACTTCATAATTAATGCTCTTAGGAGCCAGTTTGGTTGTTTGAGTGCTTGGAACCACACCTGCAGCCACTGTGTGACAGTGAGCTATGGACCAGGGTATGTTACACTACTCCTGCTTCATTGCTGTATGGACTTGTCAGGGATAATCCCTGATAAGAGCTCTGTAAAAAACTCCAGAGCAGGGGCTTGCTGAGGCACAGCACCACCACAGGAACAGGGCTGTGTGCCAGGATGTTCGCCCCAAGCAGCACGGCGGTGCAGCCGCAGCCCCGAGCCGGCCGCTCCATCGCGCTGCCCGCACAGCCGCGGGCAGGAAGCGTGCCACCCCTCCCACCCCTTCCTCCCGCAAGGAGCGCACGCAGCCGCTCCAGGCGCCTGACACAGAAAGAAATAAAGGCTCGGATACACATTGTCTTGAGAAAATAAAACCAGACAGGATACAACTGTTATTGGTGGTTATTTGGTATGTCTTAACTTCAGTTTCTGGCCTCTAACCCCGTAGATGTATAGACACGTTTCATGCTTTGTGAGTCATCCTAACAGGAACGCTGTTGTTATCACATTATAATGATGTTGGGTTGGTCCTGCGAGATTATATAATTATCCAGTATTGAGAGCTAAGTTTCATATGAAAAAGCAGCTCAATAGTCACCAGTGTTACCCCTAACAGTAATAAGTCAGTACTTGCACTTGTTCTTGAGGGAAGCTGAAGTCATGTTCACATCTGGGGCAGAGCATGTACTTCCACTAAGGCCAATACAACTTGTATCACTACTTGAGTTTAGTTTTATGAAGTTCTTATCTCAGAATTCCTTCTAAACCTAAACAATGTCCCCTCATCAGTGCTCACACTTTTGCTAAGCAGAAAACAAAGTGTTTTTATGGTTGCAAAACTAGAAAATGAACACAAATGGCATTATGAGCTAGTATGTTATCTAGATTTAAAACTCTATAAATCTTGCCTGTGAGGAAGCTCTATGGATTCCCCATGGAAAAAGACTGCTATCCTACGAATTTCCACTAGAATGGAGTGCCTAGGAAATAACTAGACTTATGGACATGGACAGTGAACTTCTCTTAGACCACAGCTCTTTATCTCAGTGCATGGGGCACGAGGTGAGATTGGCAATGGGATAACTCACGGAACTACAGCCTGTGCTGCTCTGCCATTTCTCTTCTTGAGTCACTCCTGCTTGCATTTCTCTTTCCCTGGAAAACGTCAAAGAATTCATAGATCAAATAACAGGAGCTGACACAAAGACAGAGGTACTGGATCTAAGGAATGATTGATTTGAGGATTTGGGTTGAGGACACTTTACTTGGAGGGAAGTACAGTAATTTCACGACTATAAGGTGCACCCTTTTGACTAAAATTTTCCCCTGAACCCGGAAGTGCGCCTTATAGTCCGGTGCGCCTTATGGTCGTGAAATTACTGTAAGGATTTCAGAGGCTGCAACTATACGTCTTTTAAGACATGAATTTCTCAAACTTGCCACATTTATTAATATTAGAGCTGGCCAGCCTTTAGTTAGAAGAAGTCCATTTACATCTGCATCTTAGAGATGGGAAGTAGATTTAGTCATTCAGATGGGACTTTTTCTCAATGTCAGTAGCAAATCAAAGCATTGCTGGTGTTATGAAGCACTGTGCTGCTAGAACTAGCTTTGTCATTGAAATACCGCCCATTAGTACTGTTGTGCCTTGTCAGATGAATTATGAACTGATGGAATTTGAATAACTGTCTTGCCCTTCTGCAAGAAAAGGTAATAATGCTCCTGCTTAGCATCGCCTCAGGCTTTTGTGCCAAAACATCACAGTAGAATTCAGTGTTGACTGGTAACTAAGAGAGAATTTAAAGTGCTGTCACAGTCATCTTGCTCATCTTCCAGGCCTAGGTGGCCAAAGCATGTAAGAAGCAATCCACAAGAGATGGCATAAAGCTGAAGGATGGGGATTATTTTAATCCCTGTTTGTTTAGGACAGGAGGCAAAATGTGTTTGCAAAGGAGAGAGGCTGCTGCAGGTGCAGAAGGCTCTGCTACAGCTGGCATTCTGAAAGATCAGTTACCTACACCAAAGCTGTTCTGCTGCTTTTGCTATCTGCTTGCTTATTACACACAAAGTGAATTAAAAAGAGCAGGGTTTTGTGTTCAATACCTTCTTCAAGAGAGCAATCTAACCCTTAAAACCAGACATCCTTAACCTGATCAGATGATGGGACAATGTGAAATTCTTTTGCCTCTAAGAGGACGCTTGGCAATCATAACACTATGCTCAATTGAGAAAGCAAGTGAACTTGTAATACGATGCTATAAATGATGCAGGTTGGACTTTTCTTTGAGTCGTTGGGAATTAATGGATTGAAAGGTAAAACATCTGATATTGTCACTGAATTTATCATAATAAATATTACTCTGCAATATTTTGCTCCTGCCTGTAAGAATTATAATGATATAGGGTTCTAACATGTGATGTTAGGAGTATGTTATGACAGTAATATTATAAATGTTTGTACAGGTTGTCACCAATATTTGAAGTCACTTATAAAAACAGCACCTTAATATAACACATTATTACCATACCCTACTGTAAGTGGTGATGTGCCTTTATCCACTGGTACAGAACATGTACATTACTAATTACTCACCCTTTTCTACCCTCTTCCCATGGATAGTCTTGCAAAGACAGTGTTAATAATAGACCCAGGGATAACATTCATATAATAAAATATACAGTTGTGGTCAAAGTGTATAGATGTGTTGCATTAATTTCTCATTTACCAAAAACATTGCTTATTTTCATGGATCCATTTCAGCAGATGCTTTTTCTTGTCATCATCTACCAGATGCAACAGACAAATATTTCTCTTTGCTCTCAAAAAAGACTCACAACAAGGCCCCATAACTGATATGATGTGATCTTGAATTCGGACTGTCTTCCATCGTTCTATTGGTATCATGCTTCTGAAATGTGTTACCTTGTAATCCTGTAGAGATGGGAAATGCATTTTATTATAAAGAAATCTTCCATCTATTGAATAAAAAGGTTATACTTGCAGAATCACATAAACACAGTATCAGTTAGGTTGGAAAGGACCTCCAAGACTGAGTCCAGCTTTAACCAATCCCAACCTTGTAAACCACATCATGGCACTAAGTGCCACGTCCAGTTTTTCCTTAAACACCTCCAGGGGTGGTGACTCCGCCACCTCCCTGGGCAGCCCCTTCTAATGTTTAACAACTTTCTGTGAAGGAATCCCTTCTAATGCCCAACTTAAACCTCCGTGGCACCTTGAGGCCATTTCCTCTCATCCTGTTCCTTTTCAGGGAGCTGTAGAGAGTGATAAGGTCTCTCTTAGAGCTGGGCTAGGAAATTTTGCTCCACTGAATTGACGACATCCTTCAGCAAAGAAAACCTATTAATTATGCTGTTAATGCCAGACCATGTGTGCACTCTGAATTCCGAACAGCATATGAATACAACTAAGCCACATAACTTTACAGCTGTCAGGTTCAATATAAACTCGGGGGATGTTAAAATACAAACCCTCGCAATCACTGTAAAATGGTTCTCCATGTGTTCCTGCGCGTGTGGCGCATACGAGATCATGTGGGAGGCGATCTGACGGCGCCCATTGAGCACAACCTGCTCAGTGCGATTACGGTCCTGCTCCTCCTCATTCCTGCAGCCAGCCTCCAACCGGCGCTGCCCTCCCGGCCGCTCTCCCGCTGCGGAGCGCTGTTCTCCGTACCAGGCGGGACCAGTCCTCGCTGTCCCGGCATTCCCCGGCCCGTGCCACCCCGGGCCGCCGGAGGGAGGGAGGGACGGACGGAGGGACGGGAGGCAGCAGCCACGGCTTCAGCCCCTCAGCCTGGCACGCCCGAGCGCGGGCGGAGCCCCAGGGCCGCTCCCGCCCCGCCCCCTCGCCGGCGGCCCTCACACGGCCGGATTGGCGGGGAGCGGTGCCAATCACGGGGCGGGGCGCGCGGCGGTCCTTGGCGCTGAGGGGGCGCGCGGCTCCGGCCTCTGCCCGGGCCGATCCTGCCCCGGCAGCGCCTTTATCAGCGGCCGTTCCGCTCATTGCCGCCCTCTCCTGCCTCCCGCCGCGAGCAGCCGGGGCCTCCTCATGCGGGAGAAGCGGAGGAGGAGGTGGGAGCTGCTCGCCGGCCATCCCCGGCGCCCGGCAAGTCGGAGCCGAGCCGCCGCCGCGCCGCTCCTGCCGCATCTCCCCGCGGCGCGGAGCCGGCCCTGAGCTCTGCCCGCCGCGCCGCCCCCGGACCCTTCCTCATACTCTTGCACCCACCCTCCTTCTAGTCTTCCCAGACCCCTCCTCCTAGTCTTCCTTCTTTTTGTTTGTTTGTTTGTTTGTTTTTTTTTTTTTTTTCTGTTTTTTTTTAAATTCTCCCCCTTCCCCGCTCCCCCTTTGGTTCTCACCCTGGCTGCGAGCAAAGCGTCTTCATGAGCGCAGAGGATGTCCGGAAAGCACTATAAAGGGCCTGAAGTCAGTTGTTGCATCAAATACTTCATCTTTGGCTTCAATGTCATTTTCTGGGTAAGTGGCGCCGGTTTCATGTCTTCCTCTGCTTCCTCCTCCTCCTCGCCGGCCGCCGCCGCTCCCGGGCTCGGCCCGGAGCGATCGGGACGTGTGACAGCCCGGCGTGAGGCTGCGGGGCTTTTAGGTGGGCTGCGGTGCGAGGCCAGGGGCGCCTCTGACCCGCCCGCCCGGGCAGCCCTTCCCCGGCCAAGTTGTGGTGCTGCATTCCTCCACCTCCCGAGGGTGCCGGTTCTCTTCCCTTCCGGCTCCCCTAATTGCTTTTGTTGTTAGTACGAAGCGGATTTCATGCCTTCTTTCCCCCTGCCCGTCTTTTCCTTTTTTCCTCTGCTTTGTGATGGGAGAGGAAGGGAGCAACCAGGCACCCAGGCCTGGAGAGCGAATTGATCTGCATGTTTTCACACTGCCATCCCTGTTAGGTGGAAATAATAGAATCGCAGCTCAGGTTCTCTGCACAGTGCTGTTTAATGATTTCACAATGATGAAGTTATGTATGGCACAGGTTTATTATGATTAGCTGTTAACACGTAGTAGTAGTAGCTATAATAGGATGGAGGAGGGGGAAAACGGTATTTCCACCCATCCCTAAAGTGCAAGCCCGTAGGAGGCCTGTTTGGGCATTTGTTGGGATTCCTGGCTGCGCTGCTTGATCTGCCTGCACAGTATCTTGTTGCACCATTCCCCACCGGCTGTGGAGTAGGCAGAACTGTACAGTGAAATGTAACCTGCCTGTAATAGTACTTCTAGCATCTTCTCAATGTGTTGGATTTGAAAGAGAAGCAGCCCTTTCTGGATGTTCATGCCAGATTTCATAACTACAGAGGGGGAGGTGGGGAAAGTGGTTGAGCATTCTTACACACGTGTGAATGTTGAGGTCTTCTCACTGCACAGAATGTTAAAGGTGAAGACTCTTACATGTACATGAAGGCTCTTACATGTACAGTTCCCCTTTTTACTTGAGGTATTCCACAGAGCAGTGAGAAACATGCACAAACCCAGATTCACAGAATATTCTGAGTTGGAAGGACCCAGAAGGATCATTGAGTCCAGCTCTGGCTCAAACCCTGATAGTGTTGGTGTGTTTTTGAGGGCCTTTGGGAGCAAGTTGAATACATATCTGGTACAGTGACTTTTTTGGACTAGAAAGGGGAATTAGGGGAAAAAAGCCCCAACACCACCTTGAAGATTTTGGAGGAAGGTAGGGAGGAACAGAGGAGAGAAACCTTTTGAGCAGTGCTGAGCTTCTGATTGTCCCCTTGGGGGGAACAGAGGTTGGTGGTTACATGGATGGCAGGTACCACCGCTAACCTCAGGTCTGTGTTCCTTTTGAAAGGACGAGAGTTTTGATTAAGTCCACTTTTATACTGTATTACCTTTTCTTAAATAAGAAGTTATGCTCCCAGAGTGAAGCTGCCTGTGGCTTTGTGTCACTGTTTACTTGGCCCCAGACCGACCCCTGCAGATGAGCAGTAGCAAGCTTTTTAGTATTCTGACCTTACAGAGCTGTTGTGATTGTACTCTTGGCTCAGTTTTTGGTGGTAGAGTTTGCCATGATTCTTTGCCCTTGTCCGTTTCTTTGTTTTGATTCTGCTGGGCATATGTTGCTGTGAAAACATATTTTTCAGCAGGGAGCAAGTAGTGTGAGGAACACTTGTGTGCTGTGTCCTTGAATTGTGAGAGGAAGATTATGGTGGAATATATGTAACCATGTTAACTTGCTTTTTCAGACACTGTCAGTGTCTCAGAAGCTTTATTCATTTTATTCTCTGAAGGTGAGTGTGTGGATGGTACAAGTGGGGAAGTGGTTATGTTTTAGGTTTTCTGTAAATAGTGTTTTTCTTACTCCTGTGTTTCTGAGGCTGATGCAGTGTAGCCTCTGTGTGATGGCAGGTGTGCCTGTGTTGTAACTGAATGGGTCAAAGGCTTTATACAGCTGGAATGCTGATCTGAAAGCCTGGAAAAGTATAATTGTGTATCACCCATTCTGCCATGTGCTTCATGTGAGGCCCTTACTTGCAGATTTCCTCTTTTGCAAAACTCTAATTGTCTCATTTGTGTTCCTGGCTAAATTTCTTGAAATGCAGGTAGACCAAGGACTTGGAGAGTTTAGTAATTTCTTTAGAATATTGTAATCTCTTTATGAGAAAGACTGCATTTATTACCATGATTCTTATGATTTGGAGTGAAAACATAGGCAGATACTCTTGTTGAATGCACATTAATGTTGTTTTTACTGAAGTAATAGCAAACTCTTCAATAACTGGGCCAGAAAAACTGTAAATGAAAATTGGATTGGTTGTTGACAGAAAGTGATAATCAAAAATAACCACTAATGTAGTCATTGTAAATAGATTGAAATGATGAAGAGGTCATCATATTAACCCCATGTTAACCACATGTTCCAGGATCTTGCAAAAAGGGAATACATCTTGCTAGGCCTTCTATCTGAGCATTATTATATAGTGGTTTTAACACAATCTTTTAAATGGTTAATGTAAACAAAAAAAATCTCTATTCTGCATCATAAAACAATGGACTAAAAATAAAGAGAACTGAGTTGGAAGAGTAATGATTTTGACAAGAAAATTGTCAGTGCTTTGAATAGAGGGATATTACAGATCTGCTGAAATTATGCAGGGAATTATTGTACTTGCTACTTAAACTGAAGTTATTACAAAAAATCTGAGGCTTTAAATACCATAGAATAGGGGCAAAATAAATGCCCAGACCTTTTTGTCTTTTTTGTTTTGTACTGGTCAGGTATTTCACACCTTAAAAACCACAACAGAATTATTAGGATAATGAATATGGGAAAGCTGCACTCCAATGCTCTACACGTAGTTGTGACTAAAGGTGACAGAATGCTTTTTAGGAGGTAGTTCTCAGGCTTGCACCACCCCAGGTAATGTATTCTTGCCTAAAAATGTGTTTCATACTGTTGTAGAAGACAATATTATCTGCCAAGTCTATGCATAATTAATGCTCTAGATATAGTTGCAGACTTAATTTCTTTAGGCAAGTCAACGTTAAAGTTGGTAAATGCTCTGGAAATGTTTGTTCAGAAAAGCTTATTTTATGAGTCTACTATTGTTGTGGAAAAGGAAAGCTCATTGGGCAGTCACCAAAGTAATGTTTAGGAGCAAAAGTAACAGGCACAAATGCATCTAAATGTGAAGCTGGAAGTCAGTGTTTCCCTTTGCCGTGCTGCCGGCTGTGCGTCGAGGCACTGCCCTGTGCTTCAGCCCCAGTGCCGTTCTGCCGATGCTGAAGCACCGCTTGCTCCGGGTGCCACCTTTCCTGGCTGGCAACTGCTGCAATGGACACTGCTTTTTCATGACCCCTCTGCTGTTGTCTCGGCAAAGATGTAATAGGAGGTAACAAGAGAACACTTTTCCGTACTCAAAGCAAACCAACAAGCAATGCCTCCTTCCCCCTTTGGCTTCCATGTCGAATGAAGTCAAGGTGCTGTGCAAAAGGTCAAAGTAGGCTGCCCTGCTTCATTAAAGGCAAGAGCTATTTCACCCTCTTTCCCGCTTACCTTGGGAAGACAGTTTTGGGCTGACTTTTAGTTCCAAGAGATGATTTTAATTGTTCTCTCTACTTTTTTATACTTGATGGAAATGGTGGATGTATACTATTGCTAAGGTGTAGATTTCAATCTACACTTGATTCCACTGGTGCTGGTCTAATTGGAAAAATGTATAAAAAGCACTGACACCTCTGAAACTTTTGCTTTAGCTGGTGATTCACTCTAAGTTATGAGCTATCCTGCAATTATGATACATCAGCATGTTACGAATCGTAACTTGTGTTTTAATTTGCTTGGCATCTGCTGTGTTTGATGGCAACCATATGGGGATCTAGGTAGTCTTCTGAAGTACAGAAAGATAGCAGAAAGAAAATAAGGTTATGTAAGTGTTACAGGAAAAGTGTCAGACAAGTGTACTGACCTTTAAAGGACAACCAATAGATTGCTTATTAAATTTTGTGCATTGTTGATAGTTTGTTTTTCAAAGTGGGAGAGGATAATTCTGTGATGTCAGCTGGTTTTTTCAGATATGCACAAGGAAGTTTTGATTTTATCATTTTTCCCTTGCCACAGTGTTTAAAAAAAACCCCAAACAAATCAATGTGAAGCTTATTCTGTGCAATTTTGAAATGCATTCGGTAACATTTGATCTTTAAAAATTTGCATTGGGAGGATGTCCTTGCAGTGGAAGTGGAAGCATTCTGTTAATTTCCTTCCCCTCCCCCTTTTATGATCAAATTACTTTTATTTTACATTTCTTCATAGCACAGATGTAGCTGTGAAGAAGTACTCCACTGGTTTGTTACAGTGAAAGGCAGGGGTGTATATATTGATGAAATAGATCTATTATTGTGAGGTTGACATTCTTGAGTTCCTCAGTGTCTCTTTCAACTGATGTAGCCTCAGTCTTTCAAATGCATATAAAAATTTAGTAACTGCTGGCTTTGGGGGGCTTGCTTCAGATCTGTAGAGGTCATTCTTAGAATAAAAAATTTCCTTGCTTTGTGTTCCCTCCCAACTTTGTGGTAGGCTGTATCATTGGTAATAGAAAGAGTAGAAGAAACATGGGGGAAACGATTTCCTTTCTCATAAATATTTGTTTTGCCAAAATTGGGTGTTTATAAATGTGCTACTTGTTAAGTTATTTGATGTTTCTAGTCTAGTTTCTAAAAGATTAAAGATAAGCATAAGGGAACTAGAACTAGAGAAAAACCATTGTGATTAATTGTGTGACTTCTCTTGTTTGATGTCAATGTGCTTCAAGAGAATATTATTGGAACTATCATGTGCAGCTTATATACTTTCCTTCTGCATTAAAGATGAATTTGGTAAATATATTTACCAGTCTTCCACCTTGATTGAGTTGTCACAGTTATGTTTTTTCTGGTGACACATCTATCTCAAAGTATGAAGAGTCAGTTTTGAATTTTCGATGTCCCAATCAGAGAAAAGCTGATCCATGTGAATGGCACCCAGAGCACAGGCATCCCCAAAGGAATACTTCTGCAAGTGAAACATCTTACGGATATTTGTGTGTGTGAAAAGAAGTTAGCACTGGTCCTAATCCCATTGCCCTTGTTGCATGTTGATAATATTTCCACGATAAAGGCAACAAATGAATGTTGTGCAGCACTGAATTTGAAGGTGGATGTGCTACCTTAATTCTAATAAGGCAGCCTTTGCACTGTGAACATTTTGGTGTGGGTATTAGGAATGTACGTATTCAACTGCAGTGTATGATGTAATGGGTGTATAGGCAAGGCATGAGCTGTTCCAGGAAGAAAGGCTTTCTTTTTCTAGATGGGAACCTAGAAGACATGTTCGTGTAAACAAACAAAAAAAATTATATATACACAGTTCAGTTGATGTAGAATGATATTCAGATGGAAAATGTGGGAGAGAAAGGTTTTTTTGGAGGGGAGTGGAGGGGTTCAGGGCTTTTTTTGTTGTTGTTGGTTTTGTGTGGAGAATAGTAAGAAGAAAAATGTAAGGAAGTTCTCTATCTTCTGCAGTGGACAGGAGTTTGAAAGTATGTATGTAATCTGTTATTTAGGAATGCTTTCTAAAACCTAATTTTAGAGATTACAATAATCCTCATGTACTTCTTAGTGAACTTTAATTTATTCCTTATTCCTTAAACTCTGTAAGATGCAAGTTAATGATTAGTAGAGGATGAGAAACTTGAGCTTACAATTAGTGAAATATCACTTTCTTTTTCTTTTGGGTCTCATTCTTACAAATAGACATTTTGGAGTCTATGTTGAAAAAGAAATACAAACTATTTTTGGCACTAGGGCTTCTACAAGTTAGAAATTTGGAGCAAGAAGCTGATGTGTTGTTAAGTGCTTGGACTGAATACTTCAACAGTTCATACTCCATTAACCAAAAGCAGTAACCTGAGAAGATTTGCCATGGCAGGTAGAATATAATGTTTTGCTTTCAATTCAAACTGGAGGCAAGAGAAAATATTTTTGACCCAAAAAAATCACTTGATCTAATTCTACCAGTTAGGAAATTCTGGTCTTAAACTATAGCTCTGTCGGGGAGACTTGTTTTGTCCAAAATATGCAGCATACTTCTCAAATGCATGGCTGGTAGCCTGTCAACAGGACTGTAATTGTTTTATTCATGTAGACAGGCCAACAAGGAGCTGAACAGCTCATGAAGTAACCCAGCTCTGTTAGAGATGACCCAGAAGTCACTGTCAGCATGAGGCATAAAAGTGTCTTCCAGTATGGTAGTATTTTAAACTTTTCCATATCTGACTTTTCCATTAGCTTGAATTTTATAGTGACTTTACTCAAGTACAATTTGTCTGTTTCTCATTAAAAAATAGCAAATATTGTTACAGTGCTGTAAAGAATTAAAACAAAGAAAGCATATCCAATTTTTAATGAATATACTGAATTGCACTTCATGATCATTTTACAGTGAAAATCCACCAATACATTCGGCCTTAAATCAGTAAAGAATGATCTGTTTCTATTGCATTGTACTGTCGTGTGAATTTGGAAAACATCCAATATTTTTTGCTTGTGCTGCTGCTCCTGTCACAGAGTATTCTATCTTGTGATATAAGGACCCAAAAAACAGTTGCTAGATGAGACTTCTGAAAAGGTTTGTGGTTTTTCATGTACTCTGAGTTTAATACACAGGAGAAATACTGACTGGATGTTTTCAAGAGGTCAAAACAACAAAAAACTTCACTGGCGACTTCAGAAAATCAGAACTTTGGCAAAAGTTTAGAGCAGCATTCACTCAACATAAAACACTTCACAAAGCATTGACTTAGCCCATTCAACTTAGCAGCTCCAAGTCTGTCTGATTTTAAGTTACTCAAAACTCTGAGAAGAGATAGTCAGATGAAGAAAGGAAGAGAGAAAGACAGAAAAGATGTAGAGAAGAACTCAGCTACCCTTCCTGGTTCCAGCTGTGTTCAGCTGAGAGAAATTCCAAGAGGAGGTAGGGTCAAACTCTGTGCTTGCCTCATGCTTCAGTTTAGTACTTTGGCTTTCCTGGGCCCTTACCCCAGGTTGGTCTTAAGGTCATCTGGGGCTTGACTGGGGCTCCAGGGCTGGGGTGTGGAGCATTACCTGTGCTGTGGCAGGGACTGGTGGCTACTGTGTGGCTGGGATACACACTCAGAGGAGTATGTGTGTACATTGGGATCTTGCCTCTCCAGAACAAGGCCTGACCTACCTATTCTCTCACACATGCATCCAAAATACTTTGAGCCAGCAGTCCTTCCAGTCTCTCACATGTGGCTCTCTGTGGATGCAGATTTTCCCTGATTTCAGCAGTATTTTGTGCAGGTGTAAGGGTTGGTGTGGGTGGATATCACTTGGCACAGTGCTCAGTGTAGCTGTTCCTGTAACGTACACAGAGATCTAGAGCAGTTCAGCCTTCTCTGTATGCTGGCATTTAAAAATGTCACTAGCACACCGAGGCTTGCAGTCAGGGGTACTTGATTTGGTATCAAACTCTGACTCAGTGTGATCTCATATAACCTCCAGATGGCCTAACTTGCAGAGATGCTAAAACCAGCCAGATCCTACTCCTTTAGCTTTATAAACTAAACGAGGCCATAGCAGTATTTATTTTAATACACATCAGTCTGTACATCAGATTCTTCAGCTAATGTTTCAGCTTTCCAGTCACTTTCCTCTGGACAGCATTTAGAATAAGTATTTCATCACACACAGAAGATCTTATGAATGAACTTCAATTTTCCACAGAACTGGGAAAAATCAATATGTCTCTTCAAGGCCTTGAAAATCTCTCTGCTCCTAGTGAAGATTCTGTTACATCAAATCATATTGAAAACCATTTCAAGCAACATTCCTAATATATGGTGACAGAAGAGCTTTTTTCCTTTTGCAGCAAAGAAATATTATGAAAACACTTTCTGTACCTATTCTGTACCTGTTGCTTCCTGGTTTTCCTGACAGCAAAACTTCTTACAGGGAAAAAACAACCAAAGAATTATAGGAACTTTTGCTTAAATAGGTTCTCTTTGTCATCAATAAGCAAGTAACATTATTTCTAAAAGTATTTAGACCTTCTTTGTGGTATTGAATTAAAAAGACAACAAACAAAACATTGAAAGAAGACTAGATGTGTTTAGATATGTGCAATATTTTGGATTCATAGACTTCTGTTTTGCTCACTTCATCAACATGGTATTGATGGGTTATAACTTGAGCCTGTCTGCTGCTATTGCTCCAGTAGGCTGCTGTTGGAGAGTGCTGAGTATGGAATAAGTGGTACTGCAGGGATGCTTGCGGTAACTCAGCCTGTGGGGTGTTTCCTAGTGTTAGTAGATTATGTCTGATGAGAGTCCAGCTTAATTTTTGTTGATTTAGGGGCTAGTCTTACATGACATGGAACATTATTTTGTGTCAGGTTTTTCTCTATGTCAAGAGGGAGGTTCTCTCAATTGATCTCCGGTGCCCCAAGCAAAGGTGCAGCAGCACTGTGTGTGGGATGTCACCCCAAGCAGATCCACCTGGTGCCTGTCATTTTGGCTGAGCCTGCATCACAGGTTCTCCATGTTGGTTACCTTAGCTTTGCTTACCCATGTAGGGCACATACCCTTGTGAGGCTGGGTTCTCTGCTACCCTCTCCCTGAACTGCATCTCTTCTGCTACATTCTGTTTTCCACTGTGCTGTGATTTAAAAAGCTTGAAGGGAATTCCCTCTGTGTGCTGTAACTGGTTTTTATGCAGGAGCAGAGACAACGAGGAAAAAAGTTCTCAGATAATGAATGGCAAGGGTTTTGTTGCTTTGTGCTGTGCTTCAATTAACTATGTCACCTTGTGGAAAATGTCTCTGCAATGCCATGTGATTGGGATGTTTTAGACTGGAGCACAGAATTTGGAAATGGTAACATTTCAAAGCAGTGGGTCCTCCCAGGTAACGAGAAGGGTTGCCAGCTATTGCGTGCTCCTCCCAGCTTAGAGTATACTGGGGTGTTGTATTGTGCACAGAGCAAGAGTTTCAGATCTTTTAATTTTAATTTTTTGCCATTTAAATATAAAACCTGAAACATACCCTGTTCCATGTGGGTAAAAGATAGCATTTTGTTGAAATTTTCTTCCTGACTGCCAGTTCACGTGGGTATATGTCTAAAGGAATATGTGTGAATTTAGTCAGGACAATAACAATTAAATATATGGTTAAAATAATTAAAAAAGAAGAGGTAAGACTTGTAAAATCAAAATTGCTCTTTTCCAGTAAGTTATCTAATTAATTTCTGCATGAGGATTCATCCATCTGGCTTGTGAAGACTATAAAATATATATATAAATATAAAATATGTATGATTGCAGTTAAAAAATAACTAAGGTCCAGTTTTTAATTAATATTGCTTGATATCACAACCATTCTCATGTTTTTTTTTCATTCTGTGGCCATTAAGCGGGGGGTGTGATGAGCTACTGCCTAACTCAGGGTTTGTTTTTCAACTCTGGATATCTGGGATGACCTGTTTCTATTGCAGGGTCACTTGCCACTTTGGTTATGGGAACCTTTCAGGATTGGTTTTTGTGTGCGGCCTTGCAAATTCTGATACCAAAATGGGAGTGGGAGGCTGCAAACAGCTGAGGCTGGCACAAGGCTGCAGAGCCAAATGTGTTAATGCAGCTTCAGTGGACTGACAGCAGTCAGGTACCAGATCTGGCTGAGAACTTTCTAATCTGGATCACTTTCTGTTGATTTGCTATTTGGTTCCAAGAATGAAGTGTGGGAAGGTGGTAGGACTGGCTCCTCCTTTCTCTGCATAGATCAACTTAAAGTGGTTGTACAAGCAATGGCCTGTTTAATCTCTAAGTAAAATGGTTTTGGAGTATGGAGTGCATAGAGGTGTAAGACACGGTGCTGGGTCAATAGTTAGCTCACTCCAGTGAGCACTGTTACACAAGTGCTACCCTTCTGGTGAACTTTGTTCTTCACTGTTTTTGGAAGAGTTATGGTGATTATCTGCTTACTCCTGCTTGCTCAGTGATGTTAGAGAAACAAAAAGCAGTGATTGTCTTCCAAGGTTATTGTAATGTGAACTTAATTTGAACTGAAGTAGACAACTCCATCATTTACCTCTCTGGTTTCTTTTCCTTCCTGAAAATGTTACTCCAAACACTGTGCCACTCCATCTAGTAGTGCTAAACCTTGTTGGAGCAACCTGCTGCATGGGGTAGCACATGACCTCTCTGAGATAGTTTGTCATGGTTATCCATTCCCAAGTATTGCGCTTTCTGGTGGCGTGTTGCATGCAAAAGGTTTGTATGCATTTAGTGCTGGAGAGACATATATATATATATATGTAACACTATGCATGCATATATATATACACACATGTAAATACATAATATACAAAATAATGCAGTACTTAAAACATTAATTCTGATTTGCTAGAGCAGGAGTTTATTAGCTTATGTACCTAAAAGCAGGACTTGAAGGGATTGGAAACTCATGTAACTGCTGTTGCATGTAGAGAAGGACTTTTGCTTCCTCTGACTGTATTCCATTGCTCTGCTCCTACTGGGAGTTCTGGCGTGGTCACAGGCAGTGTTCCCACTTCAGCTGTGTGGGGCTGGATGTGGTTTGAAAACATTGCTTTCATTTTGTATTTTTTTATTTTGAAGATGGGCAAAACCACTGCCTGGGTACTCTGAAAGGTTTGTGGTGATATTTGAATCAATGTTTTATTCTGCAGAAACTTTTTCATGCAAATAAGTGTATGTTTGATTCAGGAACATAAACCAGTTGCATTTTTACATGGTTTCTATCCTTGTTGACTTCGGCTTTCCTGCATTTATCCTAAACCACTCTCATACCTGTGGGAGAGGAAGTAGCTTCTGAGTGGATGCAGCTAATAACTTTGCATATTAAAGAAAACCAACCCAAATCGTCATGAGACTGACACTCAAGGGTTTGTGCCACTGTAGCAGATGAATGAATTGTGACACCCATCTGGCCGTTTTAGTTGCTTTGAATACTCTTGTCTGCCCCATGGATTCATGATTCTATCAACTGTCCTGCAGTGGGGCTGACATCTGACTGAGGGAAAGGACAGCTGTGGGCTACCAGTAGCTTTTGTCTTCAACTTCCCCATCCAAGAAATAGGGGTGTGTGTAGGATATTAGTGAACTCTCTATCATCTGGTATTTCATATATTGTTTTAGATGTCATGCCTGTTAAATGACAGTGATGAAGTACTCCACTTACTTGTGGTTTTCATGTCAATATCAGCTCACTATTGCTTAGAGAAATTACCATGCATTCTGTAAATATCCTACTGGATATTGGTTTGCCCTCCTTTCAGTTTGTGCTCTACTTCAGCTTGCAGAGGCTGTTCTCTCTTCCCATTCTCCAAGGAAGCCCTTTCTGTGGCTCTCCATGTGTCTGTGTCTTTTCTTACACCTGAAGAAACCTCACAGGAGCCTCTGCATAGTCACTGTCATGCTGCGAGAGAAACATGTGGGCTCTGTTACTGGAATCCAGCCACGTGACTACAGGAAAGTGGGAAGGAGAAGTAAAACCTCAACCTTGACTGGTTTTTGTACCATTTTATAAGGTACTTGTTCCTATTTGACAAACAGCTTTGTTCATAAGTATGTGTACCCCTCTCAGGGTAATGGGCAAGCATCTTGTGAAACAGCAAACCTCATATTGGTATAAGACCTCCCAAATAACACCTGTGGGAGATAATCCTTCTTTAGTTATTGTGTCAAACTGTAAGTCTGGTGAATATCAAAACTGCGCACACAGCTCTGGCTCTGATGTGAAGATTTTCACATTTCACAACAATTCATTAAAAATTGCTGCAGGACTGAGCCATGTAGAATAACGTGAGGTAGAGTGGATGAGGTTGTTTGAGAGACAGCATGTTCACAGGTATTTGAGGGATGTACTGTGTCTCCTGTTTCTACCCCATGGAAGGCCTATTGCTGTTGAAGCACAGGATCTCAGTGATGTTTTGAGGCTGGAGTACAGGACTGAAATTTAAATAGGCTGGTGATTGTTGCTGCTGTATGAGTTAGAAACATACTGTAAACTCCTAAGTACTTTATGCTTAGAGTTGTTGTGACTCCTTTTTTGTATCTTTGGTGATGTGTCAGAATTCCGATGAGTATTGCTATTTAATCTTCTTAGTGTACTAGGGTCAGATTTTCATTTATGCTTAGAGGCTATCTTGTTCCTATTTGCTACTCTAACATGTCCTTAAAATGACTGCGGATGGTATTTATGGAGCAGGGTAGAACACCTTTGGTGTAACTGTGTTGTCAAAGTTGCTCAACTGAGCAGAAATAGACTCCTAGCTTGAGGAATTTGAAGGACTTTATAGGATGGAAGGATGGACTTTGCATTGTGGGTATGAGTGGACTTCTGTATAAATGATGGTGAGAAGAGAAACCTCTAATTTTTCACAGAGAACGGAAGAATGGAATACATGCATTTGTTCATAAAGCAGAAGGTATTAAGAATGTAAGCTTATAGAAGTGAGAGGGTAGTCATATTTTTTCTGAAAAAAGACCTCCCTTGTTCTTTTTTCCATCTCCATCTTTCTTTCTTGGAAGCTGCTTTTCTGTGGTTGTTGTTATCAAAGGGCAACTCTTGTCATTGTTTCATTCAGTTATGTTAGTAGAACTTTAGTTCAAGAACTTTCTACCTTGGAAAAACAAACACAAAGGCAAACCAAAACAAACATGCATAAAGTTGTTTCAGAATTCACAGAAAACAAACTGTGGATCAATTATTCAGTGCCTTCCCTCTCCCTCATCCACTTCCTGATGTGTTATTAATTTTGCATGGGCTCCCTGCATAGCCCTTCATGCACTTACAGCGTGCAAAGGCTTTCAGCGCTGTAAATGACTGGGCATTTACTACGACCCTCTGCATAAGAGCAGATCCTGTTGACTTCAGTGGGAATCACTTGTTGGCAGAAGCATAACTGTTTTACAAGCAATGTAGGTTTAAAAAAATAAAAATAAACAAAAGGAGGATGTGTGAGTATGCCCAATGAGGTTCCCCAACTGAGACACTGACAAGTCATTCAGAGGAGCTGGAGCAATTACTTCAGTTGCCTAAGTAGTTAAGACCCGGCAAGAAGGGTGATAGAGTGGTCTAACCAAAAACTCTGGCAGAGAACAATCCAGCGTGCCAGGGAGTGTTCCTGCTCATTTGTGTTTCAGAGTAAGTGTCTCTCCTGACCATCCATTACATGATAACTTCACTGCAGCAACTGTGGGACTCTAATCCTTGGAGCAGTGAGAGAACTGAGCTGATGAAGGACACAGAGTTCATCCTCAGCAAGCAATTGTGACTGTGTTCTCTCTAATTGCAGAATAGCAGTGTGCTTGTACAAAATAACTTTACATGTGCTGAAATATGTGCAGAAAGCAGTGGGTGCTGCAAGCTGTGTGCCTTGCTGGCAATCTGGGCAGCAAGCTGGTCACTGCTGTAATTTTTTATAAATAGTGATTCCCAGCACTTCATTGAATACTGGGTCCTGCTTTTGCCAGGCATGCACATAATAACAGCAGCTTAATGATGCATCTGTGTCTGAGGGAGCTACTAATGCCCAGCTTTAAAGCACCACAACTGATGTGCTCTACCAACAGCCACATAAGAAATCTCCACATTTTATTAGTGGCATTTGAACTTTGACAACAGCTTAGGCTACAAGCTTCTGTATGAAATATATTCTATTACTTCTAATGCTGTCTTATCAAGTAAGTTAGTGTGTCAGATAGAAGAATTTCTGTAAACAAAGCATGAAAAGTGCGTATATAAATCATGCCTGAAAATCAGTTTACAGCTGAATGGGGACTGAACATCTAGGTCTAGTTTTGTTTATGCTTTGGTGATTGATAGAGAAAAAGTAAAAACAGTGTAAGTGCAGAATTTGATGAATATTGCGTTTATTTTCTACTATTGGATTGTTTCAGCACTTTGTGGTAAAGTAATATGAGTAGGTACAGTAGTTTCACGAATACAAGCCGCACCATTTTGACTAAGATTTTGCTCCCACACCGGAAATGCGTCTAATACTCAGGAGCGGCCAGTATGTGAATGATTTTCTGACCTTTACAACCTCAGAAGCGCCAACCAGAGTGCCGAGCCGAGCGCCTGCCAGTAAAAGCCGTCATTTTGCGATTGTTACAAATTATTACTCTGTTGCACCGCGGGTGGAGCCCGCCTCCCTGCAGGCAGCATGGGGGGCGGGGAGAGAGGTGGGAGAGCTCTCTCCTTCCCTCCTCTGCCGCAGTCCGGGGGAGAGATGGGGGGGCCCTGGGCTACCATTGCTGCGGCCCAGGGGGAAGGCGGGGGCCCCGTGCCGCCATGGCCACGGCTCGGGGACGTGGCGAGGGGCTCCGTCCCCGCCCGCCTCCACGGGAGCTGGGGGGGGCTCCGTCCCTACCTGCCACCACGGGGCAGCGCTGGGCCAGGGCGAGCGAGCCCAGAGGCGGCGGCCGGCCACGAGCAGCCCCACCTGAGCGGCAGCGCCGGGCTGGGCCACCTGGCCCCGTCGGCAGCCCCGAGTGGGCTGAGCCTGCACAACCCGAGCTGAGCCAGTAAACCCCGCCCTGCCGCAATTCTCTTACTAATTGGCAACTTTGTTGCATGTGGGTCCTCGCTGCGAACGACAGAGCGACTTATACTCAGGTGCGGCTTATTTATGGACAAAAAACAAAATATTTGCCAACACCCGGCGATGCGGCTTATACTCAGTGCGGCTTGTATTCGTGAATTTACTGTAGTTTCAGTTTGTGCTAGTACCAATGGTTTCAATATTGTTAAAGGTAAATAAGAACTACCTTTCTTTTGCCCTTAAGGAAGGCTTTAAAGAAATGTGAAACTGATTCTTATTGATGGTTTAGGGCAAAAAAAAAAAGAAAAAAGGTCAAGGTTAACAATCCCTGATTTTAGGTTCATTATACCACCAAGTGAGATGATGAACTTTGGGCTATTGCACAGAATCCTTAGTCTGCTATATTGTGACATACCTGAACATGAAACATTAACCTCTAGAGCCAAAAACTGCTCCAAGGTTTTGGAGGAGAGTGCTGAGCCTTGCCTTTTGACCAGATTCAATGTGAAAGAGTTCCCTAGGAGGAAGAATCTTACTCTTATTTTTCTTTGTTGTGTGTGAAGAAACAATATAGCAATATATATACCGTCCTTAATAAACAAGTTGAAGTGTTAATGATAAAAAAGTGAAAAAAAATTTCTTTATAGCTTCTGTAATCTGGATTTCTGTAACCTTTGTGTGGATTAACAGTTTAAATACCTAGAACAGGTTTGTTTGTTTATTTTAAGATATGTTTGGCTGTGTTTTGTATGGTGTGAAAGGTGTGATAAAAAGGCATTTTTGAATAATCTTTAATTTTTGCCTGGGTTATCATACAGTTCAAGGTTGTTTGGTGTTTTGATGGTTTTGTCCCAGAGGGCATTTGAAGACAGTGTCCTTGCCAACTAAACCAACTTAAAGCCTGTGTAAGATATGGCTTCATGAGCAACCAGGAGGCTGGTGAAGAGGAGAGCGACTTCCCTCGGGGAGGATGTGGCTGGGAGAACCATTTTGCTATTGAAACACCAGACTGGTTTACCTGCCTTGACTTAAAGCCGTGTAGGGTATTTTTTATGAGTGATGCTTATGTCAAAAATGCCAACCTTGCAATTAGTATTTGACATAATTAGTAATTTCAATGGACAGACCCAATCTGAAAAAAAAGCTTACTGTACACTGAGCAATGTCCCTTGGAAATATTTCATCTTAATTAGCTCAAGTCTGTGGACATGTTGTTATTTCCATATTGTTGTCAAAGTCTGATACCTTTGATCACCCCCAGGCTGAGTTAGGGAAGCCTAAGGTATGAAAGGAATGTTTAAATCTGCAGAGCTACAGTTACTGCAGAAGTTATGGCAACGAAACCATTAATACTGGTCTAGTATGACCCAGTAGGAGTTTGTCTGGAATGGTATTTCTACTGTGCTTTGGTGAAGGGCAATAAAGGTGAAGTTGTTTTTTTCCTTTCTCCCTTGAAATGTGGGGATGAATGTGTGTAGTGAAAATTTTTCTTTCTGGCTTAACCTTAGTTAAGGCCAGCAGTTTGTACTGCATGGTCTGTAAACTGTTACAAAATTTCAAAATGGATTCTCAGTGCTCACAATGAGAGTAGAGTGAGATTTACGTATTTGTTGTTTGTGCAATGTTCTTAACGAATTTTAATCATCAGTAAAGTAACTGGAAGCAAAAGGAGTAAATCCTCCTAAGTTTCAAAGGTTAGTACTGGAAGTAATTTTTTGTGCTTATTAAAGGTAGCTCTGAAATTTTCAAGAAATTACGTTACTTTAATGCAAATGTATGTCATTAAAACCGCTTTAAATTCAGACACGTTCATTATTAATCAGTTCTCTTAATATGTGTATTTTGCATTTAAAATAAAAGGGAATGTTCTTGGATTTGGGTAGGATGCAAGAATGAAAACTTACACAGGGCTAGACAAAATTGTTTTGAAGCTTTTATGGGTGATGTGCTGTGAGGCGTTCCAGTCTTTTCTCTCTAATATTATGTTTGGATGAAGCATTTACTCATAGAAAACAACTAAAAGAAGGTGTCAGTGCCATGGAGTACCTCAACCTTTTAAAATATGCAACTAAGAGGGCATACCTGTGATCATGCTGGACCTGGCAGTAGGTCTGTTTAAGGTAAATATTCTTAGAAAGTGGCCAGTGGTAGAGAGCTGGTGGGAAGCGTAAGAAACAAGACAACATAGTGATAAATCTTAGGGAATATGCTCTGAATCCCCACCCTTTCAGATCCAGAATTACTATCTTTGTACTTGGTATCACTATATGATTTTTTCTTTGTGAATTTATCTGATTGATCGTTGGATCTCTAATTTTCTGAAGTGACATCCACTTGTTAGCTGTACCTTTTTTCCATTAGTGTTGGCTTACTTTGGAAGAGGTGGAGTTCCAACAGGCATCTAATAAAGCATTCTGCAGCTTGGAGTCAATTACCTTTCATGTTAATCTGCTTGGCTTCTGTGAAACCACAATGAAAATCCTGCATCTGAAGAATGTAGCTTGAAACACCTTTTATCTGCTCCCTGCTGTACCCTGTCCCTGGCTTTTCCACATAATACCATTAAGAAACAAATTTTGGACACCTTCCTTTTCAGCAGTTCAGGTGGTTGAATTACAAATGTAGGAGGCGTGTAAAGTCAAGTGAGTGTACCAGTCCAAGGCAACTGCAGCTGGATGTCACAGATGAAAAAGCTTGCTGCTGGGAAGAGGAGCTTTAAGTTTCCAGATGGTGACCGAGCTGGATCTCTACACAACTCCTCCAGTTACAATGAAATAACCATTTTCAGTCTGGGTCATATTGAACAGTAAGACATACAGTTGGCAGTTTTTATGTAGGATTGCAATTCCTTGCAGTTCTGTCCTTTTTCATCCTCTTTCCCATGCTTCACAAAAGGAAGAAACATGCTAGCCTAAACTCCCAGAATCATTATGTAATTTTGCATTGGTTATGGTGCATTCTCATTAAGTAATAAAACAGCGTACAAAAACGGAGTGTTCTGTGATGGAGAGGTGAATCTGAAGGGTGTTCTCAGGCAGACACCGGACTGTGCCTTCCTTTGATTACTGTTTTGGAAGATTCCATTAATTGGCTGTAACATAAAAGGTCAAATGTAGCAATTAACCTGTTATTTTGGAAGGGAAGGTGTAAAGTTCCTTTCTTATCTGGCCCTGAGAAAGCTCCTAAGCAAATGTATGGCTTATGGGCTGTGCTGCCTAGGCTGTGTGTGAAGCAGAGATCAGTGTTGTGCTGAGAGTAGAACCCTGAGGGGTTGCAAAAGGTGAATCAGTGACCAGGCAGGAGAGTGCAGTCATTGGTGCTCTATGACATCCGGAAGGTTGTGTTGTAGCCTAAGAAAATTATTTAATCAAGGCAAGTTTGTAAAAGTCATCTTACCTTATACCACAGTTTTGGACATCTCATAAATGAAATGTGAGACTTTTCATGTTTATTTGCATAGTAGTCCTGGGAAAGAAGGAAGAATGTGTTGTGAATGATGACTGGTATTGACTAGCTGGCAAAGAAGAAAGAGGCCAAGAGAGCAACATAAACCCGATGGCATGATCAGATCCTTTAAAGCTGGGTGACCATACAGAGACTGACTTCAGATTTAAACTAATTTACTAGGCTTGAGAATAAGAAAAAAAGTAGCTCGCAGGGCTCTAAGACTTTTTGTTTTACTTGAAAATAATAAATGAGTGCTTATAAAATGTCTTTTGTTCCCAGGGCTCAGGTCCATGATCTGATCCCCTTGTGTGCTGGATTTCCAGGTAAAGAACTTAGTTTTGTTGCTGTAGGAAAGCTGAAAAAAAACCCCAACCAAACAAACAAAAAGCCCTGAGAAAACAGTTTGGTAGCTGTTCAGCTTGAAATGTTTTATTTGCTGCATGGGGATCTACTTTGGAAGTACTTCAATGAAAAATTGGACAATGGAACAAAATACTTTAAAGCTTAGCATTTAAATGCATATTACTTTGGTAGTTGGTTTGGTTTTCTTTTTTTAGATGTGTGGCTTTTTTTGGGGGGGTAGGTGGTCTTGAGGTTTTGTTTGGTTATATATATGTGAAGTACTTGGATAAATTCCTGTTTTCTTGGCAGCAACAAAGAGTTGTTCCCTCTCTGCCTTATCCTTGTTGCTACTGTGTAACTGTGTTCTGCATTATGCCTTGATCTTGCATATGGTGAATTCTACTGAATGAGAAATAAACCTATCTTGCAAATTGAATTTAATGCTATAGGCTAGCTTTACTTCAGAAGTGTAATTGCTAGAAAATTGTGTATTTTTCTAGCATTAATAGAGTGTGGGCAGTGTTATGTTAGCATGTTTACATATATGTATGTGTGTATATATATACACACACAGGTATACTTGTGTGCGTGTATATTTTAACTCTTCTTCATTGTTCTGTTTTTTCACTTCTGCTCCATACCAATACTGCTGAAGCTGATGTAAGAGGACAGCTTTTGCTCTTGCCAGCCAGAATCTGTTTTTGCAGTGAGGGGTCCCTGCTGGGGAAGCCTTTCTTTTCCTGCTCTTTCTTCTCTCCTCAGGGTAGCAGGCATAAGGACTGCCCTCCCGTCTGCTCTGCTGACAGCCGTGCCTTCTCTGCTCCGACTGCAGCAGCTGCTGCTCCTCAGCCTGACTGAGACAGCATAAATTAAAATACAAAGGTCTCCTGTGGCCACTCTTGGCTAGCAGTGCAATGGCAGATCAGACCTTCCTACATCATCTTCACTTTACTTTTTTCTTTTTCTCAAGAGTTTCCTCTGCATTTGTCTCAGTCACAGTCTTTTGCCACTGAGCTGAATAGAAGCAGCAATCCAGTAACTCTAAATGTTTGATGTACTTGTGTCACTGGAGTAGTTTGCAGCGATGTGGGTTTCACCAAAAGCTCAAGTCTTTCTGCTTTTCATACTGCCTGGAGGAGATGGACTGTTTGTGTGCTTTTCATGGCTGCTGAAGATCCAGGGCTAATTCCTGTTCTCATCTCCCCACAAAGTCAGTGGGAGTGTTAGAAACAGCAGCACCGTTGTGCTGCCATTGTGTGTGTGTGATTGAGGGCACAGCAGTAAGCATGAGTGTTTTCTCCAATGGGCTTTTATTGTTTTGTGACCTGGTATCTTACAATGCTCAAATTGGGGGTCTCAGCCCCAGAGGGTTGAGAGCAGGGAAGGGAGATTCTTAGTGCTGGGATGGAATGCCATGCCACAGAACTGGCTATGTGGAATTCCTGACCCAGCTGTGTTGTGGTTTTTTTTTTTTGGTTTGTTTTTTTGTGTTTTGTGTTTGCCCTGTGCTTGTTTGACATAGCAGATATTTTTTGGCTCAATGTGCTTAAAATATGAGGACTGTTCCTTGTAGGTGGTAAGTGGTGAGGGATGATGATTATTTTTAATTGTTTTATTAAAGTAACTTTGTCTGCTTCCCCTGCTTTTTCCTGTCTTAGACCCTTCAGGCTGGTTTGGCTTATTGGGCATTTGGCTTATGCCAATGGCTATGAATATTCTTTTTATAGAATGCTCACATTTTTGCTAGTCCTCTTATCTGTCTTATCTATTTCAGTCAGAGTCTGAATTCCAACACCTTTTTTGGAAAAAAATTTAACTGACTAATATTTTGGGTATTTTTTTTTTTTAACCCTTATTGAAATACCTTTTTTCCTTTTTTTTTCTTCTCCACTATGGAATAGAATGTTAAACTTGCATTCTCTTGTGTTATAGCTTCTGTCATGTTGGATTTGTCTTCAGGGCATTCTCAGGATTGGAAGCCAGCCCTAAGGAAAAGCATTTTAGTAAACAGTTCATGTTCAGTCCCTGAAAAGCATGCAAGAAATGAGAACCTGCCCATTTTTATTTCCATTTATATAATTGTCAACCACTCCTCAGTGCAAGTTTGTTTAGGTCCTCTGCTCATTTTATCCACTGCTCTCTGGATTATGGGTGTGGCGGTTCTTCATGATTTGTGCAATGGCTCAATTGTTTCTCTTTAATGTGGATATCTTTTGGCTTTAAATGCAAGGCTCTGCAGTAGTGAATGTTACAGGCTGAATACCATTTTGTCATATTTAATATTTCACATTGTGAAAGCCTAAAAGCAAAGAATGCCTGAGCTTAGAATTTCTCTATCTACAGTTGTGCTACAATGTCTCGATTTCTATAATTGACTTTATGGATTTGGAGGGAGGGAAGTATGAGGACTTGCTCATGCTGT
This sequence comes from Catharus ustulatus, assembly GCF_009819885.2. NCBI lineage: Eukaryota > Metazoa > Chordata > Aves > Passeriformes > Turdidae > Catharus > Catharus ustulatus. The sequence goes on along the minus strand of NC_046225.1, from coordinate 21,702,827 downwards.
TCCTTTTATCATGCTGATTAGGCAAGTTAAAGCTGCCATGGTGGTGGGGCAAGAGGACAACATTGTGCAAGTGAACTGTTAAATCAATGTGAAATGAACAGGTGATAAAAATGTGTGTGTCCTTTTTCTTCAGTAAGTTCCATGCTAGTAGCAAGTGCAGATGAAGAGCTGGCATCCTCTATTTCCATGTCACATACAACAGGATGAGTGGGACAGCGAGTGGCTGTGCAACATCCACACTGAGGTGCAGTGGCAGAGCACTTCTGTAGCTGTTGGTAACTCTGCCCTGTAACCACCCCAGCTGCTACAAACAACAGTGGGTCTGGGATGGGAACATGCCAACCAGGGCTTGCATTGAGTACACTGGGCTCTGTTAGCTGCTCTTCTGGAGAGCTGTTGTAACAGCACCTTGACTCTTCCTTTCTTTTTTCCCCTCCTTCTTATCTTAAACAGTGAGCTTTCTACAGGGGGAGAATGAGAAGTATTCTGTGCATTGATTTGCTGTTTGTCTGCTTAATACTGATCAGTTGAAGAGTATTTTGGTACAAAGAGTCCAAGGTGTGGTGAGATTGCCCAAGGAGTTTGCTAAGCACATGTGATATTAATTGCAGGAATTTTACTGTTCCTGCCAGCTGATGGTGCTCACTTTTTTTTGTTTTGTTTCTGAAACGGTATCATCCTTGAATACATTTTTGTGAATCACTGTCACTTGACTTGCGTGTGGGTTCAGAAGATTGATTTTTGTGTAAAGCTCATCCCTGTCCTTTCCTGGCTGACGAAATAAATAACGTTTTTCTGAACTTTTGGCATATCTTTGTGTTTGTGTTATCCTTTAAAGGGGAGGAAGAGAACCGAGAAACATATCTATATCCTCTTCTTATTTAATCCCATAGCTAAGAAATGGACATGAAGAGTTCTCAAGGGCACTTTTGATGTCTGTGCTGCTGTCTTCTGCAGGCAGAAAAATAAACAAATGAGAGCAGTAGCTGTAGTGCTCGGTAGACTATAATTGTCTACTATTGCACTGTGATTTGCAAAGATTGTAGGAGCAATATAAGTAGCACTGATGATGATTTCTTTTTTTCAGGCAATGTTCTTTCCACCCTCAGTTATAACCAGTGCCCTTTAATTACAGCTCCCTGTCTAATATGAGCTCAAGTGGCTCAGTGTCAGAGAGGGAGGGTGGAGCTACAGTGTAGAATTCATTGGCCTGGCACTGGTGTGATTCAGCTGACAGCTTTTATGCTTGCTGGCATGGCCCTTGCGCAACATGAGATACTTTGTTCGTTTGTTAGTAATGTGCTGGGCGATTGCAATGCTTTCAAACAGGCTGATCGGGAGACTTTGAGTTTTTTGATGCTCGGTTGGAGTTGATTGCCCATGGGTATGTACTGCTGTGGGTACTGTAATAGTATAAATAGCTGTGCTTCTCATTCTGACCAAGTATATTGAAATGTCATTTCAAGTGTAACAGTGAAGAACACATTAGTAAGAAACAATGAGGCATGCAGGTGTTGGGTTGTTTTCGTTTTGTCACTGACCTGCTTAATCTTCCCAGGACCTTCCATTTTTTCATGGAAGCTTGGGAAACAACTGCTGATAGATTACCTTGAGGACATGGAAAAGTATTGTTCAAAAGGGTAGTTTGTTCTGTTCTGTTTCCTCTACTTCCTACAGCAGTGAGGCTTGGCCTGGTTTCTGTGTTAAGAAGCCAGTTACTCTGGCTGGGTAGCTCTTATAGGCTATAGACAAACACAGTGAAAACTTGCCCAAGGTTTGGACTTTTTGGTAGGGTTTTGGACTGACATAATAGGCTTTGGTTTGGTGTGTCTTGCTGTTGGCAGTGCTTTGGTTAGAATTTGGTAGGCTGTGCAGATAGCTGGCTAGTTACAATACTCTTGCATTAAGAATACTTATTTTGACATTAAAACAATATGTATGTTCATGCTGTAAGTCCTTTCTTGCAGATCTTGTTTGTTCCTAAAAGGCGCTGTACTTCAGAGGTGCCTGTGGAAAAACAGGGATCATTTAGTTTAGAGCAGTTACTGAAAAATTACTCCTGTACTCCATAATATAATGAGTTGTGGATTCTTTGCTCCGTTGATTGAAATATGACTGGTATGACCTACTTTATTTGCATATTTCACATAATGGATACTTTTTGTTAGTGGTTGTTGGGAGTTTTTTTTGGGTTTTTTTGCTTGTTTCCTAGGAAACAAATGCCCTGGTATACTAGAGAGCAGCTATTGCATGGAGACTGCTGCCTGTCTGAGCATTGTTCTTTTGTAGGTGGAAGACTTTAAAGAGGAAAGAACTGGAGTTTTCAAAAAGATCTTTATTAACTGAAATAGCACAAGGATGTGTATCAGACCACTGTGCAACTCCTCAATGTATTTGTGTTTTTCCCAGTAGGGGAGTACCTGTGTTGCAATGGCTTTTCTAGTAAAAGTGCTGTGTATGTTCCCATTAAAGGCATGCCAAAAGAAACAGAATGAGTAACTAATAAATGGTTGTTCTTGTCATCCTTACTGTGGACACTTCTAAAAGTGTTTTATTTTTAATTACCTGGAATGGAAACAATAATACAGAATTTGGCATTAGAGTATATTTCAGGAAGCAGTATTTTTATTGATGGAGTAGGTAAAGAGAGGGGTGGGAAATCTTTTAAATGTAAAAATTGCCTCAAGTTTGTCTTGCTGCTGACTTATTTTTATTTTTTAGCTCAATGTTTAAAAAATAGGTATGGCTGTTGCGATGTTAAATTTGGTGGTGGTGGAATGGTGTTAGTAACATTCAGCACTACCAATCCTAAGTGGTAAACAGAAACTGGCTCACACAGCTTCAATTGTTTGGTGAACTAACGAGTGGTTAGGAGAGTGTTACTGAGTTACAAGAGCACTGAGCACATTGGAGGAGAAGGAATAAGGGGGCATCTCTGAGTTTTTGGTAGTGTATGACCAGTGAAGCTGAGTTCTTAGCTTTGAAAGTGCTGCATAGTTCCCCTCTAGTCTTTCTACACTGACTTCAAAAACTCAGATAAGACCAATGCTCAGTGGTGCAGGTAACTTACGGCTGCATCCCTGGGAATTCTGTGACTTACTTTGCTGCTTCCAGACTGCTTGAATTGAGTGTGTAGCATGCAGTGCCAGTCTCAATACACACAGCACTGGTGCCTGAGTTGTGTGCTGTGAGGGCTTGGTTCATGTTATTCTGATAGTTTTCTCTTCGTAGAAGTGCACATTGAGAAGGGAATAGTGGCAGGATGAGAAAAATCCAGAAATCCATGTAGCTCTGCAATTCCTTGTCAGGGCTTTATTTTGTGCTGCCTTTATCCAGCCCCTTGCTGAGGGAAGGACAAGTAGCTGGCAGTAGCAGGGTATGATCATAAGCTGCCTAGAAAGGGGAGCAAAAGAAGGGTATGTGCTGGGGAGCGGGGCTTGTTTGTTTGCAAGTGCTTGAGGGTTTGAGATTCAACAGGTAATTTTGTCCATATTTGCCAGTAGTAGGGATACAATGCATACTTGCATTCTCTAAGGGTTAGAACTTTCAAAAAGCTAAGTATCCTTTCATGATAAACTGCAGTGAAGGCCCCTGCTTAAGTGTGGTGTTTTTGTTTGATTTGTAATTAGAAAATTGAAGTTTTCAAAGTAAGACTTCAATGCAAGAACTGGGGGTGAAAGGAGAGCGAAGCATAGGGAAACCACGTCCCTAAGTGCCACATCTACCCTATATTTTTGTGGTCGATTCCTGTAATGGAGCATGTGTTGTAAAGGGAAAGAAATGAGGATTTTTCTTATGAGAAGGCCCTTTTTGGGTTAAGGGGAGGTTCGGATTCTGTGTGGTGAGTTCTGAAAATGGATCAGATAGTGATGTCCCCAGATGGTTCTCATGTAGCTTATCCAGTGGTTTTGCGTAGTGGAAAGAAGGTAGGTGACTGACATTGCTCTGGATGTTTAATACCAACATCAGCTACTGTTCATGAGTACCTGTTCCTACTTGTGCTTGGTCATGAAGATGACTGACTGCTACTAATAAAAGATTTTACTGAGATTTTTCAGATTTTTTTTTTTCATTACTTTTTAGTGAAGGTTCAGGTCTTTGAACTCTACACATACCCATTTTTCTGACTTGGGAATACATTATGGCGCTGCACCTCTTCACAACTTAACAGTAAATTTGATCAAAGTAAATCCAAATCTGAAGACACAAGCATTGTTTAACCATCTCTCCAAGTAACTGATTCATGTTCTTGTGGAAGCAGCTGTATGTGATGTGATCTGGACATCCTGCAAGAGCTGTGTGCCAGTGGAACTGCTGATTTTCTTATCTGACTTTGTGTGCATGAAATAAGACTTTCTCAATAGATAGACTCAGTAACAGGCAAGCAATTTCAGGTTTCAACACAAAACATAACTGTGTGAGAACTAGTGCTCTTTTAAGGCATCTGAAATAGTTTGTTCACCTCTGAGGTCTAGAGAGAGGGAGAGAAAAACAGATCTGGGTGTCGTAGATCTCTTGAAGTAGTAACTGAACTGTCCCTTTGTGTGATAAATACTCAGCACCTGAATGAATAAACGATTTAATGAGAGGTTGCTGGTTAGCTTGCTCTGTTCCCCCAGTGGTGGTGGGAGAGTCTTAGGGAGAACTCTGTGCCTGACTATTCAGTTAGTAACCTTTATGGATGCAGCAACTAAAACTGCACAAAATGAAGAGGCCAAGCATCTAGGAGGGAAGATCTTGTAGTTTCAGCTGGGATTAAAGCCTGTGAGCAGTGACCTGGCAAATTTTGCAACATGCCATGTTAATTTAACCATGAGAGTCCCTGTCCTGTTACAAGCTGTTTTCTTTGTAAATGCTGAGTGCCCTCCCCTCTCCAAACTCAGTGCTTACTTCGGTTGCCTTTCTCATGGTCACTTTGAGAGAAGGTGAAGGATGTTCTGGATGAGCAAAGTGGCAATTGCAAATAGGGCTGTAACTTCTGTCTCTGCATTAAGCATTCCCATCTGTTGGATCTTTAATACTTCTCTCATTTCACTTAGTGTAGTTTTTCTGGATAGTACATGTCATACACATTTATTGCTACTTTTAGAGCACGTATATGTAAGTATAAAAACTCTGAACTGTGGTGTATTTGAGATACTTGTGTAAAGCAGTATTTGACTGTACACAAATGCAAAGTAAAGGCATGCTTTGCTGTGGAACAATTAAATGTGCCACTTAGGGCAAGATCTCAAGCATTGTAGAAAATACATGTGGAAATGTTTTAAGAGTTCATTACATAACTAGGGCAGCTGATTATTGTTATTCAAATCTCTTCTCACAATAAAAGCTTAAAACTTCTAGAGGAGTTGTCCTTGTATGTTAGCATCATCCCACTCTTCTGCAATGCAGTGTAAATTTGAAAGCAACACTGAAGCAGCATCAGGGTGCTTCACTCTTTCGGAAGAGTTACTATTTCATTTAGTTTCACTAGGCTTTTCATTATATTTAATGATATGAGCATGGGAAATTTTTTTTCCCTTTAGTAAAGGAATTTAGATTTGAAAATGTGGGGTGGATGTGTACATAAGGAAGCAGTTACTCCAAGTATCATTCTACCTTGTTGGTTATATTGCAGGATGATTTCCGTGGGCTTTTCTTTCGTTTGTTACCTACTGTATCTTGATAAGGAGAACAAAAAGGGACTTCTGTGGGCTCCTTCCTTGAGCTTTATTTGTAGCCTGCAACCTCAAGGACAATGAAGAAGGCAGCTGGACACTTAGAAATGTAGGAAAGTATATTGGGACATAATCACACTGAGTTTAATAGATCTGCTAAGATTACTCACCATGGCTAAAATTAGCTTTTGCCTAAGGTTTTGGAAACCAGGTGCTCTGAGGAAATGAAACTGGTGACTGGCTAAAAAAGTGGTGTCAAGCAGTGGCTACTGCTGTCCCAGGTTGATGTCAGCTGGCACTGTTGATGTGGGAGTGTATTCTCACAACAGTTGTAGTGTTAGTGGGGTCCCTTGGTGTGGAGTGAATTGCATGTAGCAGTGCCTGCTGGGAAAGATTGCTTTCATTACTGATTCCTCCTTGAAGGATATGGTGGGGATAGGAGAAGCAGAAGATAAGGACTCTGCTCTAGTGTACTAGTTCTTTTTGTTTTCTTCAGCACTGGTGACTCATATGCTGATCAAAACATTAGTTCTGCTGGGTGCTGTGTGTGCAAAATTAACACTTAAGTTTACATCTAGGTCATTGTCAAGTATGTTCTAGTGACTGCAGAACTTGCAGATCAGCAAGAGAGTAGCAACACATCTACTTTAATTCAAAGTACAGTAATTTCACGACTATAAGGTGCACCCTTTTGACTAAAATTTTCCCTCGAACCCGGAAGTGCACCTTATAGTCCGGTGTGCCTTATCTGATGTACAAAATTGCGAAATTTGCCAAACCAGAAGTGTGAGCTGAGAGCCGTGGGGGGAGCCGGAAGTGCCACAGCAGCCGGCTGGAGGCGGGCCCGGAGGCCCGCGGCACTGCCCCTGCCGGGTGGAGGCGGGCCAGGGGGCCTGAGGCACCGCCCCTCTCCGGTCCAGGCAGTCCCTGGGCCCCATGGCTACCGGGTGAATGTGGGCTAGGGGGGCCGCGGCACCCGCCTTCCCGGGTCCAGGCAGTCCCGGGAGCCCATGGCTGCCGTGTGAATGCGGGCTAGGGGGCCGGCAGCACCCCCACTCCTGGGTCCAGGCAGCCCCGGGAGCCCACGGCTGCCGGATGAAGGCGGGCTAGGGGGCCGGCGGCACCCGCGCTCCTGGGTCCAGGCAGTCCCGGGGAGCCATGGCTGCCGCGTGAATGTGGGCTAGGGAGGCCGCGGCACCCCCCCTTCCTGGGTGGAAGCAGTCTCGGGAGCCCACGGCTGCCAGATGAAGGTGGGCTAGGAGCCCCGCGGCACCCCCGCTCCTGGGTCCAGGCAGTCCCGGGGAGCCATGGATGCTGCGTGAATGCGGGCTAGGGGGCCGGCAGCACCCCCCTTCCTGGGTGGAAGCAGTCCCGGGGGCCCATGGCTGCCGGGTCCAGGGTGGCCCAGTGGCTCGCGGCACCGCCCCTACTGGGTACAGGCAGGCCCAGGGGCCAATGGCTGCCGGGTTGAGGCGGGGCCTCGGCCAGCAACCGTGTGGGGTGAACTGGGGGCGGAGCCTCACTGCAAAAAAAAATTGTGCCTTATAGTCCGGTGCGCCTTATCTACAAAGTTGCAAATTTTGCCGAATCCGGGGGGGTGCACCTTATAGTCCGGTGCGCCTTATAGTCGTGAAATTACTGTACTTGATTATTAGGACTTTTAAGTTCCAAATCTTTGTATAGTAATAATACTGTTTTTTCCTGGTGCTTCCAGTTACGTACAGTAACTTCACAGAACAAAATAGAAAATCCTGTCTGCTTTGATCATGCTTAGTTTGTTTTGAGAAGCATCATTTCAGAAAAATTTTGATGCGTTTTAGCTCTGCTGTATGAAGTGATTGTCTTGGTGGCAGATTCTCCATCTACTGGCAGGTGACTCTGTTAATTGTCCTAGTGTCACTATTGGTCTGACAGCTCTCTCAGCTGAAATGGTGAAATGATATAGGTTGCAAACATGTTAGGTCTTATTTTGTTTCCATTGAAAATTGCATAATTCATAGTTCCCGTTTAGAGAACAGCTAAAGTAGTATCTTGAGGAGGAAGCAACCTCTGTGCCAGGGTGGAGGGGGAATAAGCATTGGAGGAAAGATCTGAGGCTTAAGAACTGTTGCTGATAAAAGGTTGCTTGCATAGGCACAGGCCAAACCTTGCCAGAAAGCACATCAGTATGTGCCCACATATTCCTGGAAAGGAAATCAGGATCAACTCCAAGACAATGTAGTGGAGGTTCTCTGTGGTGTTGTCAGTTTTCTTCTTGCAGGCTAAATGCAGTGGTGCAGTGAATTTGGAATGGTAGGAACTTAAAAAGATTTCTTTTGCGTGCAGATGTCAAACATCAAGCAGTTATCACAAGTTTATTGAAGATAGTTTTTAATAAGAGTATTAAATCTGTTATGCTTTGGTTGTTTTTTACCTACCTGTAGTTGAAGCTTGTCCTCACTTCTTTTCTCTCTCCATTTAATGCAAGTTGCTCGCCGCAGGACTACATAATCATTTTTACTCTCAAGTAAATTGCTATATATTAGAAGTTATACAGTGAGCTTTATTTTATTCCTTGCTTCATTCCGGTGTGTCATCAGTTCTTATACCCTGTAAACCTCTGCATTTCAGCATTCTTTTGCAACCTGCTTTGACCTTTTTTAAAATGCAACTCGCATTTTTGCCTAAAACCCTAGAAATAGAGTTGAGTGATTAACCTGCAGAATAGCAAGTGTGATTTGGCTTATTTAGACCTGAAATTTTTGGGGTATCTTTTTTAGGATTACACTAGTGTGTGATTTTTCTTTTTCTTGTGCTTGCACAGTGGCTAGTGAATGCATACTGCATGGAATTGGACAGGAAGGTTTTCTTACTTTTAGATCAGATTCTCCTCAGCAGAATTGCAGGGAAGAGGGAAATGCTGTTTTGAATTTGCTGCAGTGTGGTTTACTTTATTGACACGTAGCCATGATCGTGAATTAGGCACATGAACATTGCCAAGAGAGAGGTCATGTGGCTGCTGTGCTGCCCTTTCGTTGGCTCTTGGTGCCACCCCAGCCTGCTGGTGGGGCCAGACAATCTCTGTCTACCTGCACTTTGGACCTGGAGTGGTTGGTGTTCATCTGTGTTCGCTTGTTCTCTTCTAGTGCTTCCATAATTAGCTGAGAACACTGCATTCCTGCCCTTTTCCTAGGGATATACTTTTCCTGTAAGGAAATTAAGTGGAATGCAACCCTGTGCTCATGAAGCAGCAGATGGAAAACTTTTTGTTGCAGAGATTCTTTTGCTGTTTTTGAATTTGAGTTTCTCTTCAGATAGTTAGGTTTACTCCTGTTGCCCTCACTAGCCACTCCTAGCTGCTCATGCTTTCAGCAGAGTCAAGGAAAGAACAGCACTGCTGGGATGGGTGATATGACAGAACTTGTTTTTCATATTCAAGAGCACCAGAGCTACCTTCATATGAAAAGGTTTTTACAGTGAATGGGTTTTTCTCATCAGCTGGAGTAAAACTTCATCTTAACATTTTCTTCCAGAAGCTGTACTTCTGAAATTGAAAGAAGTTGCTTTATTGTGTGAGATGTATTGACACTGATGATATTGAAAGCCTATTTTACATAACACTATAATAGTAAATTTATGTGAATGCTTTTAAAACCTTTCACAGGAGCTAAGATTCAACACTGTAATTTTTTTCTTGGGTTCTTTAAAAGAAATTATTTTCTACCTTTGTGTAATCCGTAGGGAAACAAAGCAATTTAAAGATCAACAAACAGGAGCTCATCAAAATACATCTGTAGTAGCTAGTGATAAATAATCTTTTTAACAATGGATTTATCGCTGAATCTAAGTTGCTGGTATTCTGTTATTTGAACTGATTTTATTCATATACTAGAAATATTGTTGTGCTCCAGTCCCATGCTTATTGATCAATTTGGAGTGTCTGTATCAGCCCTGAGATGGAGCTTTTAATACAGAAGTCTTGCAGTATCCATTTCCTTATTGTCTTGAGTGGAGCTGCCCCAAGCTGGCACTCCTCAGGCTTGCAGCTGCTATAGTACCAACACTGGCTAGGGAGAGGCAGCAGGCAGGGAAATAGGCTTTCCCAAGGGGAGATTAATTTAAAATACTTCAGAAATTGCACATTTCCAGAAAGGGATTAACATGAGGAAAGTTAGCAAAGGTGTTTGAAAAAAGTGTGCCAGTTTGCAGATGATGTTGTATGTGTTTTTGTGTGTGGAGGTTTTGTGCCTTGAAACTGAGCAGATCATGGCAGGTGGAATTATTTTAGCGCTTAGGTTACAGAACTGTAAAATCTTTGAAGTATCTGCTTAGTGCAGTTCTGAAGATGTAACACTGTGCAGCAGTGCTGGATGTGCAGTTATTCCCACTGTCCACTCCCCAGCTTCAATACTATTAGTGGAATCATAAACACTTAATATATAATCAGTGACGATGATGAAACCCTGCCTGGTTAATTTGCCATTGGGTGTTTTAAAGAGCTCTAACTAGAAAATGCTGAAGGTTGAGGAGGATTTAAAAACTTCTTCCACAACCTTGACCTTGCACTTTTCTCACTATTTGTGTGGTAAGGCCAAACATTTACAAGCTTATTTGGATCTGGAAGGGCAGAAGGAATTGATGGAGATTTGCCAGAAGCATCTTTTGACGGAGTAGATTTTCTGATTAGTTGGTCCAGTCCATGCTGCCCAATGCTAGCAAGTAAATGGTTTCTTGGGGCCAAGTGTTTCAGTGCTGCAGCCAGGCTGATTAAATTGGGCTGTTACCAGGGGATTGCCCTGAGGGAACACACCTGCACGGCCTGGAGTAAGGGAAGGGTAAAAGAGCCACTCTGTGGGTCTATTGACTAAGTGGCTCGGTATTTGACACAGCAGGATTTGCTGGACTGAGCAGTAAGTGTAAGGCGAGCACTGTGTGGGCCTGTGCCACATGGTGCCCCAGTCACAGAAACTGTAGTGTTTTGAGTTGATCAGGCTTGGATGAAAAGCTCTGCAGGTGGCTTGAGAGGGCCTTGCTCACCCACCTGTGATGGGCTCAGGGCCCTGGCAGCTCCTGCTCTGGCCTTGGGCTATGCCCTGCTAATTTCCTTTTGTTTCTGCAGAACAAAAAATAGCCTGAGTGCTGTTCCTTCTCAACTGAGTGGAGTGCTACTTTTAAAAATATAAATCACAGAATCAGTGAGTTGAAAGGGACCTACTAAGAATTATGGAACTCTGCTCTTAAGTGGATGGCCTACATGGGGATGGAACCCACAAGCTTATCAGACCACCCGTGTGGCTGCACAAAGTGCTGTGTAGCTGTTAGACCTGAAGCTGGTGACTTGTGACAGTAGTTTTCCCCAGCAGTGGCTAGCATGTGTAGATCTGTAGAAAATACCTTTTGGAAATCTTACCTAAAGGCTCCAGTCTTCGACTGTTGTTTCTTCTCATTAAGATAATTTTGCTGCATTACACATCTTTTGTTTAAAGCCTTGTAGCCAGTTTTCTGTAAGAGGCTTAAATTTGCAGGACTTGTTATCAGTTCTAACATGTTAATGGTTCAAGTATAGTGCCAAATCAACAGTTTGTTCAAGTTCTAATTAGGATTATTTTATATCTGACAGTTTTTTTGTAATTGCCAGTCATTCTACAATTAAAAAAAAAATTAAAACAGATTACTTTGATTGTCCAATTCCTGAGGTTATTGCTCCTTCTGTGAGCACTTGGAAAGAGAGGCAGCCCACTTCAGCTAATTGTGTTGTAACTGTCCTGGTGGCTGTGACAAATTGTATTAACTCTTCTGTACCTAAGGGAAACACTGAAAAGGAAACATTGAAAAGGAAGGATTTGATGCAAAGGGCTGGCTTTATTTGGTAAAATGTGTTTTGGTTTAAGCTTTCTCTTGTTTTCAGCAGCAGTGTTAGCCTGGGGTTTTGAGGCATAGTTGTTTCTGAGGGCTCTTGAGTTGAGAGCCTTTACAGATATGGGTAAAGGATTCTGTTTCAAGTTTTATATTGTATGTAATATTGTTCCTGGAGAGCTCAACTGGGTCTTCCATGCAATTCCTTGATTCAGCAGCTAATTTTTTTTTGTCTTATTTTGAGTTTGGGTTTTATTTCTTAGGATTTTTTGTATTTTTTGTTATACTAATATTCTCAAAATAGTAAGGCTTGTGACTAGCCAGCATAATTTGTGACTACTTGGAACTAATTTTTGAAGACAAGGAAGAATGTATTGAGTTTTGCAAAGTCTTGGTTCTGTACCATGACTGCAAGATGGCATTGCTATGTAATGGTTCTTGTACCACCACTCTTCAAACTGTTGCTGACCTCTTGTCAAGAACACAGGGAAAGTAAGGTGCTAAATGTGTTATCCCCTCCTCCTTCCTCTGTAATATTTGTGAAGCCCTTTGGCCCACATCTGCAATATTTATTGGAAGGAAAATGAATATATACCACTGATCCTATCCAAATACCTTATCAGAAAGGAGCCTGTTGTAGAGGACCCTGATTTTTTTTTAAGCAATTAAAGTTCAGAGTTGTCCTCTTCCTGAACTTGAAAGAGGAGGGAAAAATAAAAAAGCTAAGAATAACTGAAATATCCCTTAGTATTCATATCTTAGCTCTGTTGTCAAAGGAAAGCTGCAGCAAAACAGGAGGTTAAGCTATGTATCATGAGTTAGTGCAACCCCTGAGTTACCCTCAAATTATTAGTTGAGCATGGGAGGAGGAGGCCTGACTTTTCAAAGGAACTGCTAGCAGAGCACTACTTGATATTTGGCTCTGACATATTCCCAGTGATATGAATAGACTTGTGTTGCAGCACGCAAGCAGGATGAGAATGTGAGTCTACTACAGCAGTTGGTGAAAACAACATATGTTTAATTTTATGAAGACTTAAAGGCAGATGGTGTCCCATAGAATAATTATGTAACAGCCAAAATTCCCTTAACAAATCTTTTTATAATAGCTGTGATAATTACTCATAAATAGCCAGTCATTTCAGTATTTTTCTGTTACATAAATAGTACAGGGATCTAGTTTAGTCCCTCTTAAACTCTTGGGTGAATTTGTTCTTTAGTCTGGGTTATTTTTTCACTTGTCATTTCTAGTCTTTCCTTGTTTTTGACAAAAGGCCCAAGTGATGTGCACTTCTGTCCAATCAAGTGAAATAAATCTGAAAATGTCATCTCTCTTACATCTCTTTTAGGCTTTTTTCTTTGCCTTCATGGACTCCTGTGTTTTACTTCTCCCAGTCTCTGTCCAGGGAGGTTAAAATTCCTGTAAGAAATTGGTTACTGCATGTTCCCCTGCCTTGGAGGAATGGAGTATAGAATTAAGATCTGTTTTCTGGGAACTGCTGGCTTTCATCCAAGATTTTATACCCCTTTCTTCAGCTATTATCTTGGATGTTTCCTGCATGACTCTTGAGTGGACTGGGAAGTTGTGTAGATTGCTGTAAGAGAATTGTTAGAAATGGGTATGAGTTGGGCAACTATTTTTGAGGCATCAGCGTAACAGCCTTTGAAGCACCAGTGGCCCTGGTTGATCTGACATCAAGATGAACTGCCTGCTAGCCAAGGACAGTTGCCTTTTGATGAGGATTTTAAGGAATGGATTTAGCAAACAATGTCCTTTTTTACCTCTGTAAGTCTAAGAACTCTAAGCCTTTCAGTATCCAGTAGCTCATAACCCATCTGCTTTCTGTATCCAAGGGGCAATTTGCCAACTCCTTGTAAGCTGCAGGTCACTCCTCAACTGGCATCATCTTGAGAGATGGAAAAGAGAAAAGCTTTTTTTTTCAGCTCATTGCCTGCATCATGTTTGTGCTGATTTCTCCTTCTTCTGGCAAAGGTAGTATGCAGGGCAGGAATTCAGATACAGGTCACGTTAAGTAGGTTGAGCAATGTTAGGGAGATGTTAAGCTTTGAGGGACAGAATTCTGCCAACACAACATTTAAAGTAATGCCAAACAAAAGTAGAAGCATATATTGACCACTGGCCAGTTTGTCTGCAAAATGTGCTTATTTAAAGGCCTCTTTTGTGAAGCTATATCCCTGCTTCCATCAAAGGAAGCCTTCCTTTGCTAGCCATGGACTTCTAGCAATCAAAACAGATGAGGGTTTGAAGAAGTACAGTACTTTCACAATTATAGGCTGCACCTGATTATAAGCCGCACATCCAGGTGTTGGCAACTGTCTTGGGTTACAATACAGAGTGTGATAAAAGGTATAGATTCTATCACCATCTGTTGAGGGTGGGGGCAGTGATCCTTATCTCCGTGGGAGATATTCTGCTAATGGGCCATCCATTGAAACCAGGCAGGGCATTGTTCTTTCTTTTCACAACCCATCCTTCCTCCAGCGAGTCATTTTCTGCTAATGGCCCATTGAGTCCCACTGTGGGACTGATAAAATTACTGCATGCCATTGGAAGTTGCTCCAGCCAGGGGAAAGAGCCCAACATTTCTTACCAAGACAAAAACAGAGGTTTTGGGACACTGAGGTAGCCCCTTTCTCCACTGGACTCCAGAGGAAAACCGGATTTCTCCACATCACCACTGGACCTCTGGAGGGAAACTGCACCTTCTACAGGAGCACTGCTTCAACTGAATCACATCTGTCACTGCAAGGGGACTGCAGCCACCATTTAATGGGACTGCTACCAACACCCTGCCTGACAGGGTGTCAGGTTGTACTCTGTCAGGGTTTGGAGTTTGTTTCTTTGTAGTACTGTGTTTCTATTTTAATTTCCGTAGTAAAGAACTATTATTCCTAATTCCCATGTCTTTGCCTGAAAACCCCTTGATTTCAAAATTACAGTAATTTCACGAATACAAGCTGCACTGTTTTGACCAAAATTTTGCTCCCATACCAGAAATGCGGCTAATATTCAGGTGCGGCCAATCTGTGAATAATTTTCTGACATTTTCAACCCTGGGAGTGCAAACCAAGTCAGTGCAAACTGCAAAGTCAAGCTCCTGCCAGTAAAACCCTGCATTTACACGGTTGTTACAAATTGGTTACTCTGTTGTGCGGCAGGTGGAGCTGCTCCGTGCAGGCAGCGCAGGGGGTGGGGAAGGCAGGGCAGCTCCCTCCTGCTGGGCCCGGGGCTCGGAGGAGGCAGGGGCTCTCTCCTGCTTGACCCTGCGGCTCGGGGGGCTCCCGTTCCCCGCATGCAGCCGCCACAGGAGCAGGCAGGCTACATCCCCGGCTCCCATCACCGCCGCAGGTGCCGGCGGGCTCTGTGCCCCCCCTGCCGCCGCGGGGCAGCGCTGGGCTGGGGTGACCGAGCCCAGCGGTGGCGGCGGCCGGCCCCGAGTATCCCCGCCGAATGGCAGCGCCGAGCTGGGCCACCCAGCCCTGTCGGCAGCCCCGAACCCTCATGGCCTGAGCTGAGCCAGTAAACCCCGCCCTGCCGCAATTCTCTTACTAATTGGCAACTTTGTTGCATGCGGGTCCTCGCTGCGAACGACAGAGCGACTTATACTCAGGTGCGGCTTATTTGTGGACAAAAAACAAAATGTTTGCCAACACCCGGCGATGCGACTTAGTGCAGCTTGTATTCGTGAATTTACTGTATAATAATTTGGAGGGAGGGGGTTTACATTCTCCATTTCAAAGAGAAGCTCCTGCCTTTCTCAGCAGACACCTGTCCTCCAAACTAAACCAGCAACTTTTCATTCTTTTTCCATATATAATTATAAGCCGCACTTCTGGATTCAGACCAAAATTTTAGTCAAAATGGTGTGGCCTATAATCGTGAAATTACAGTAACCAATTTGTAACAACCGCGTAAATGCAGGGTTTTACTGGCAGGAGCTTGACTTTGCAGTTTGCACTGACTTGGTTTGCGCTCCCAGGGTTGAAAATGTCAGAAAATTATTCACATATTGGCCGCTCCTGAATATTAGCCGCATTTCTGGTATGGGAGCAAAATTTTGGTCAAAACAGTGCGGCTTGTATTCGTGAAATTACTGTACTGTAATTATAGGAAATATAGCAGCAGAAGTACTTCAATAAATGCTACTACAGTTTCTCAGCTGGAGAAGTAATGATTTCCTTTGGGACACAACTCTTTATTCTGTGCGAGACGCAAGTTTGGTCCTTGACAATCCTACTTGAGTAAGTTACGAGAAGTTCCTCATACAGTTCCTCAGTGCAGGACTGTAAATCACTGAAGGCTGCTTGTGTTAGCCAGGTCATTACTGTGAAAATGAGTGTACCTTATTTGCCCCTATGTACAGCACTACTTACTTTCATGCTGTTTTACAGCAGCATCAGTCCTAAACAAATATCTTCCAGCAGTGAGCTTGGAAGCTGGGCAAAGGCTTCTGCTTACTGGGGATGTATCTGTGTAGGCAAGGATCCTGCAAACTTGGCATTCACCTGTGAAAGCACAGATGGGGAAAATATTTGGGAATTTTGGAGTGTGGGGGAAGAGAGTCTTTGCTAACCTTTGTATGTTACCAAATTAAGCCATTTCCAATAATAGTAAATAAAGGAAAAATCTCTGTTTCTAAGGTCAACCTACTTCCTAAGAACCTATAAATACAGAAATGCAAATCTGTTAAAATATAACCAAGAAAGTGTCTTATTTTTTTTACTTTTTATTTGTTTTTAGGGGAAAACATTCTCCTAAGTTTCTTGTTTTAATATGGAATTTTTTGTTTGGTTGGTAATGTGGTTAATTTCATCTCTCTGTCTTCAGAAGATATTCAGATCAGATTCTGCCCAAGGCTCAGACAAATGGTGAAATTAAGCAGGACAATGTCTTTAGCATCCTAAGCAAGTTTCTAAATAGCTGAACTCTTGATTACTCTGTGGAGATAACTTTGATTATCCATCCAAGAAATCTGGTGATTTCTTGATATGGATGTTATTAGGACCCGTGCAGAACAGTTAAATGTCTTATTCTCCAGGTCTAATACGGTTTTTGCTTTAAAATGTTAAAAATGTTCTTTCACGTTATGAATTTGCATTATACCAAACATGTGATTTAGTGTGGGATGTCCCTTGGGTCAGTCAAGAAATAACTGTCCCAGCTATTTCCTCTCCCAACACAATGTGTACCCCCAACCTCCTCGCTGGTGGAGTGGGATGAGGAGTAGAAGAGGCCTTGACTGTGCAAGTGCTGCTCAGCTGGAATGAAAACATTGCTGTGTTATCAACATTGTTTCCAGCACAAATCCAAAATATAATCCATACTAAATACTGTGAAACAGTTAACTCTATCCCAGCCAAAACCAACATGCTGATGGAAATGGGGACTGCATGCAAAGGAAGGGAGTTAGTGGATAAAGCAGTGAAATGATGCAAATAGTTTATTGCTAATATTGGTGTTTGTGGTCCTTAAAAAGTACTATATTTGGCTCATTCTTTTGAGGGTAATGGCTGAAGAGAGTTAGAATTTGATGTTGATATGCTGATGAATGTGACTGTTGCCAGCATGTTGCCATAGAATATTCTCTCAGATTTCTTCAATTGGTGCGTCTTCTTTGCTTCTTTTGGCAGTAGGAATCAGATCTTAAAATAAAACCTGTGCTACTACAAGACAAACTGTACTAATATTTTATCTGTTCTAGACCATGGTATTGTGTGGAAGGTACAAGTTCATGAGAAAAAGCTTATAAGCAGCAGTTAGTTGATGAGTGATTTACACACCATGAAAATCTATTTAACTGTTTTAGGCCTTAGGTGCCCATGATTCTAAAGTGGGCTTATTGTCTGTCACAGTCAGAGGATAGAGGCACTTAGATCCTCAGCAAGATGGTAGTTTGAAGGAGTGAATTAACTCCCTTTCCAATCTGGGAATAAAGAAAGGTAGGATTGTCAGATTTCTCCAACTGATCATTTACAGCATGTGTGAAGTCTTTTATAGTGACTTGTAATATACGACTTTAAACAAGAGCACTGAGTGTGTTGAGGTGTAGAGGATTATTGCCCTTAGTGTGTGCTGCCAGATCTGGAGTCTGCATTAGTCTCTTTAGTTTGCAATTTTTGTTTCACTCAAAACCTTTCAATACATTCAACTTGTTCTTGTCCTAGAAGAAAAAGCTTTCAGCTTAAAAGCAAAGAATGTATTCATTGAAGGCGTGGGATATGGGGTGAGACGAGGCAACATAATTACAATGACAGCTTGTAAATTAGTCTGTACTAGCTTTAGTTACATCTTGATTTTACAAGTTTTTCTTGTTTTTGCAGTATTTCCCTTTCTGGAAGTTTTAACACCACCTTGTAACCTGTTTCTTGAATTTCAGATGAAAAAAAAATTTGAAGCCAAATCAGCTTCTCTCATTGATACTTGACAACCAAAAATTGCTAATAGTTTGTTTTGATTGAGGTCTTTAAAGAAAGCTTATTAATGTTGAGGTTGAGAACAAATCATCCCAGTGTGCAGAGTACCAAGAATATCAGAAGAAGGGATGTTGAGCTAAGCAAGGAGTTTTAATGAATTCTAATGTAAAAAAAAGAGCATAGAAGAAACACAAGCCAAGACAGGCAGAGGGTGTGTGCAGACATTCTTGGGCACTAGAGGTGCCACCCAGAAAGCCAAAGCCTGGTTGCAGTTCAGACTGTCTTGGAACATTAAAAATTGCTGAGAAGGGCCTCTACAAGTACATCAGTAGCAAAAGGAAGTGCTTTGAAAAGACAAGTGTGTTGTTGAATAGGGAGAGAGCTTAGTAATGGATCATATAGGGAAGGCTCAAGTACTCAGTGTTTTTGGTTCAAGAAAGCAATAGGATGGGGACTTACCGGAGTAACTGATGTGTTCTACTGTCCTCCTATTAGAGCTTTACTTGATACCTCATCTGACTTATCTTTGATTAAATATCAGCCTATTGCTGTTTCTGTTGTGAACAGAGAGTACAGGTTATTCCTTTTACTAATGCAGTGGTTAGAGTCTATTACCAGTTTACTGTCCTTTGTGTTGTAAATAAAGATTCTAAGCCTGTTGGGGTTTTTTAGGCCAACAGTTACTGCTTTGTTTTCTTAGGTACTCTAAGTCCATGTCTTTGTAGAAGTTAAGTGCCTGAAACTAGATGTAACATCCAGCTAAGCTTTACAGGGACTAAATAGAACATAAGGATTACTGTCAGTATTTTGCAGGATATATGGCTTCAATTTTAAGCTCCTGTATGGAGTAGGGTTTTGTGTAGTGGCTTTTTATTAAAAATTTAGACTTTACCTAACTTAGAATTTACTGTAGCTCTTTAAAACACTATTTTTAATCTTTAAATTTTGAATGATGCCACTCAATAAGGAAGTAGGGTGTGATTGGATTTGCCAGAGAAACACGTAGTTATTGTGACTGAAATTATAGCAGTGTGTTGGTGTTGCTGTTGGAGGGAGGAAATGGCTGGAAGTGGGGGCTCATCCTGAGAAGTCTACATGCTATATGTGTATATGTATATATAACTGGGGTCTTGAAGTCTGGGCAGTTTACTTGCACTGAGAGTCTTAAAAAGAATCAGCCATTTGAATAATCCTGTATTAGATCCTTTACTGTGAGGAGCTGCCACATAGTTCTCTCTGCCCTGCACTTCTGCACTTGACTGTGTTAGCTTTTGAGTAGCTCCTTGTATATTGCCTCTGCTGAATGGATGGTTTCATTCTGTCCAGGTCTCTGGACTCAGTTAAAATCAACGTGGTGTCTCATTCTGATTGCTGTAGGAAGACCTATTAAATGTGCTGTTTTCTTTTATCCTGTTGGTAAGAAAAATATTGAATGATACAGGACAGGCACCTGGAAATTACTTTTCACGCCCTTCCATTTTGGACGGCAGATATTAGTAATTATTTGCTTACTTAGCCTATTCTCCTCATTCTCACTATTGTGTCCTAGCAGATTCACTAAGATTACTTACCCAAACTTGATAATAAGAGCCTCTTAATTCAAATTTCTTCAAAATGCTCAGGACTAGTTAGTCTTGTTGGAGGTGATGGGGCACAGAACAGACACCAGAGAACTTGTGGGTGGATATTGCTGTTAAAATAAGGTTTTTAGTTTGTATGTTGACATTAATCAAAATAATTTCAACAGCACAATGCACAGCTGCAGTCTCAGTGTCTCATGGGAAACATTTTTGATCTAAATGCAGTGGGTATCATTAAGAGCACTTGAAGTGCACAGGGGAAGTGCAGTGTTGTGGCATGAAATAATAATAGTCTTCCCAACATAGGGTCACAAAATGGTTTGTGTTGGAAGAGACCTTAAAGATGATCTCGTTCCTCATGGTGTCTACCACGGGCAGGGATACCATTTGTCAGTTTGTTATTTTCTAAAGAATAGAGAGACAATTGCCAGCCTATTTTTTTGAGGGGTAGTTGTTTGTCCTTCTTTGAATGGAGGAAAATAAACTTCCATTCATTATTTGATTTACTTCAGAGTCATTATTAATTTTTAAAATGAATTATTAATTTTGGAAATTGGTGAATATCTGAGTTAATGGTTACTCAGTGGCCTTTGCAAGTGGAGCTGGGCTTGGCAGAATTTTGCCTTATTACATGCAAACATGACAAAGCTGATAATCAGGAGCCTGTGTTTACATTCTGTAAACTGTAAAGCAGCAACAGCAGCTTAAAATCCTTTTCCCACTGATTCCTAAAAATATTTTAAAGGATCCTCTCGTGAAACTCCACCTGGAGTACTGCACCCAGCTCTGGGGTCCTCAACACAGGACGGACAGAGAGCTATTGGAGTGAGTCCAGAGGAGGCCATGAATGTGGATGAAAGGAATGGAGCTCCTGTGCAGACAGTCTGAGAACTGGAGCTGCTCTGCTTGGGGAAGGGGCAGACTCTGGGGAGAACTTCCAGCACCTTCCACTACCTAAAGAGGGCCTACAGGAAAGGTGGGGACGCACATTTAGGAGGTCCTGTTGTGATAGAGCAAAGGGTAACATTTTCAAACTGGAGAGGGTAGATTTGAATTAGATGTAAGGAAGAAATTTTTTCTAAGACTGTGATGAAACACTGGAACTGGTTCTGTGATTTAAGGAGATGCTACATTGTGAAGCTTTCACGCTGTTAAGAATTCTGTGTTATTTCATGTCTGATATGCTGTTGTGGTTTAACTTCAACCGCCAACTGAGTGCCGCACAACTGCTCACTCTCTTTGACTACTCTGCCAACTTTGATGTAGGGTTTACTTTGTCTTGTCATTGCTGACAGTCTGTGGGAAGAAATAAAATTATTTGAGCAGAGTAAACATTTTGGATGAAAACATGAATATCTTAGAAATTCTTCTATTTTTAAGTGTAACTTACAGTAATTTTATGACTATAAGGCACACCAGATTATAAGGCACGCCTCCGGGGGCCGGCAAATTTCCAAACTTTTTCCACATATAAGGCGCACCTTTTTTTGCAGCAAGGATCTGCATGCAACAAAGTAACCAATAGGTAACGGAATTGCACGGGCCCTACCGACCCCACGTGGCTCGGCTCGCTGTTCCCACTTCCGGGTTGGCAAATTTTCGAACTTGGTCTATATATATGGCGCACCGGATTATAAGGCACACTTCCGGGTTTCGATCAACATTTTAGGCTTTAAGGTGCGCCCTATAGTCATGAAATTACTGTACTTTTTTTCTTATTAAATCAAGCAAAAAACCCTATCCCAACAAAAACATAAAAATAAGCTAAAGCAACCCAGCCTTCAACATAAAGAGTCCAAGAACATTCTAATTTGCAATTATCCTTTAAACACCTTTGGGACTGCACAGCAAGTATTCATTTGAAATTACAGTAATTTCACAACTGTAAGGTGCACCCTTTTGACTAAAGTTTTGATTGAAACCCGGAAGCGTGCCTTACACTCTGGAGCGCCTTGTATATGGACAAAATTTGGAAAGTTACCGAGCCACGCCAACCGGTGCCGGGGGGCGGACGGGAGTGCCGGTGTCTGCGGCATGGGGAGGGTGCCTGGGGCTGTGTTTAAAGGCTACGCCAATCTGTGAAAAATGTTTGCAAATTAAGCACCCGCCAGTAAACCCCGCGATTGCGCGATTCTGTTACTAATTCATTACTTTGTTGGGCGCGGATCCTCGGTGCAAAAAAAAAAAGTGCACCTTATAGACTGGTATGCCTTATATATGGATAAAGTTCGGAAATTTGTTGGCACCCGGAAGTGTGCCTTATAATCCGGTGCGCCTTATAGTTGTGAAATTACTGTACATCAAATTAGTAGTAGTCACTTAAAGCTGATAATTCATATGGAAAACTTTAGATAGGTCTGTTTTTCAGTCTTCATTGCTAATAACAGCGTTGGGGAACATTAAAGAATGAACATTTTTTCACTGAACAATAAACTTATGTTTCAGCGCATGGGACAGTTATTACGTGGGGTTTGGATTTTTTTGTCTCTCTGGAGGAGCTGATTAAAGCTGGTTGTTGCCTAAAGGCATGTTGGAACAAGTTTATGTTCTTGTTTCTTAGGGTTTCTGTTTATTTTTAAAATGCGATGAATGCAATCTGCAGTGCAAATGAAATGGAAGAAATCTGTTCTCCCAAAACAAGGGTTTTGTTCCAAGCCTCTTTTCACTGGGGAATTTCTCCTTTTCTGAGAACGGGGTGGATATGCAAAACAGGTGAGGAATTTTGGAACAGACAAAATAGCAGGTACCTAGTACTGCCCACAGAGAAGTGTTACCACAATTTTGGTTTCCTTTTATTTTCATGTTGTTAGTATCTTTTCATTGACTTGCCTGTGGTCCATCTGTGATTTTGGCCACTACCAGCTTGGTGTTTCCTGAATTGTATTTGTGATGTCATAGAGTGGCAAAAATATCACAAGGGACGGGTTTCAATCTGGTCAGCAATTCATATTATTCTGGCAAGGGCAGGGATATGCAACTTGTAGCAAACAAGCTTAGTGCCCTTGCTTTCTTAGGATCCTCTGTGGCATTATTAGACTTAATTATGTTGATCCCAAATGCACTTTAATTAGGACAGGCAAGGAGAAAATGGACTAGACAGCACAAGTCACATGAACCCTATCTTTTTATTTTTTTAGCTTTATTTTTCTTCCTTCTTTGACTCTCAAGCTTTTAATGGAAAAAAAAAGAAAGTGTTTGGATTTGTTACACAAGGTAATTGCATCTTTTAAAGTATAGCTGCCTGCTGTGACTAAAAGGTGCCAAAACAGCCTTTAATATCCTGGTAGTGATGGAAGTTTGCCAGGTGGGAATGGTTGATAAAGCTACTCTTAGATTTCTTTTCTACTGACGGTTTAGGACAGGCCACTAGAAAAAGATGGGTTGTCTGCATTTCTCTTGTGTCCCCTCTGGGATTTTCCTAGATATTTTTATCAAGTGTCCATAGAGCCATTCCTTCATACTACATTTATCTTGCTTTTCCCTCCCTTCCCTTTCTTTTGACTTTAAATCTGTCAGATAGTGGGTTTGTAACCCACTGTAATAGTGTATGGTCAAAACGAGTGAGTGTTGGCAGTATTGCTAAAATGAAACCTTTGCTAAATGCTTTTTCACATACTGTGTTCTTTCTTGTGTGTTCAGTACATTAAAGTGGAAGTGAACCAGCAATAATGTGTCACGATCCCCTAGATTCAGTCTCGTTTAATGGAACAATAAGAAACCAATGTTTCATCAACACTTCACCCTTCCTGAGCCTGAGAAACTACTGGGGTTTTTTGCTTATACAACAGGGATAGCATTGTATTCAAGCATCAGCTTTGAGACAGGCCTTGTCCTGAAGAATTCAGTCTATTTGGACAAGACAAAAGATGACAGGGAAAACTGAGGTGTGGAAGGGATGTGACCTGTATAGGGTCTTGCTGCAGGTCAGTGGCAAAACCATGGTGAGAACTTGGGTGCTGTAGCTGCTGTCTCATTGCTGGGTCAGCCCCTGCCTGCTGTGAGCGGCCACTTCCCAGGCACTCCTGATAATCAGCTTGTAACATGTATACTGCAGGTCAAGCTGCTCATTAACTCTGGTGGTGGTGCTGTCGTCTGTTCTTTCCGTTCATAGTCTGATTTATAGCTTCAGATCTCTCACTCTTGTTTCTAAACTTCTTCATTAATTCCAAGACTAGTTTGGAATGAGAAAATGCTAATTTCTAGAAGTATCTTACACTGGATTATAATAAGCAGGTCATTAAGCTGTCACGGTCTATCGTGTCTGTGGGACTTGAGAGACCTTTAATCAGCAGATTATTGACACTACATGGCAAACAGTCTGGTATGTAAATAAAAGTTCATGACCTCAAGAATTGCTAATAAAAGGTCCCCATTCAGATTACTACTGCTAAAAAAGAGGAAAGGTCTATATATGTTTTTGAAGTTGTTTTTATTGTAAGGTTAGTGAAAGGTAAAGAGCATAGTGTCTTGTAGTTCAGGCCCAAGGCTTTTTATCAGTAACTGCAACATTGCACTGTTGCTAATGTTCAATTTTGCTAAGCATGTAACAGTTTCCATATGTTGTGTTGTAATCCTCTTTTTGGTGATTTTTGTCTTCCAAAGTTATTTCAAGTTCCTTTGGCATAATAAGGATTTAAGCAGCAGTGTAGTTTCAGGCATTCGTTTGTTTTGTGGTAGTAAACTCTCATGCTTTTTTTATGTACAGCATAAACACTATACAGAAATTGCTGTTTACACGTGTAAAACTGATTAGCTCTCAGTTTGCAATGTGTTAGATGGTCTTAAACAGGAAACAGAGAATCTTCCTCTATACATCAAGGAAAAATGCATTTTACTTGTCAACCTCTCCCAATTAAAGGTGTAAGAGCTAGAGACGTTTCAGACCTCTTCTTTAAAGACAGCCATCTGGTTGCCCCTGCCCCAAGCTCAGTGCTCTGGGCCTGAGGTAGGTTGTGATAAGCACACCAGAGCTGGGAGGAGCTCCTGGGCTCTCTGTGAGGTGCGGTAGCTTTGGTGCAGAATGAAAGTGCAGATGGCCACAGTTACTTTAGGTCTCCTGGAATTTCTATTGCAATCTCTTGTCCTTATACAGTTGCCCTTTTCTGTATTTCATATCACAGTGCAAATTAAAACTAATATTTGAAAAAAACAGTTCTCAAAAACAAACTGCAGCCTTAGTCCTGGGTGTCTGTAAGTGACCATGGAAAGTGAATAAACCCAACAGAACTGACCATGCTCCTTTGTGCTAAATAAATTGTCTTACTGAGGATTTACACAAGAAATTGGTAATAGCTAAAAGTTCATTCTTCTCATATTGTTTAGACTTGCTGCAATTCTACTGCCGTGTTACTCCTATTTTGGAGGGAAATATGTTTATAGTTGGCCTAATTGACCTAATCCCCAGTCAGCTGAATCTGGTAGAAAGATCAAATTCTAATAATTAAAAGCATAAAAAATTTAAATAAGTATTTTGGATATTGCATAAAGCTTTCTAAATGTTAAATTGAACATGGGACTACAAAAAAAGACTTTCTTTTGCTTCTTCTTTACTTCTTTCAGCCAGAAATATCAATTAGATGCTGTACTCTTTGTCTTAGTGGTTTTTGTCTGTCTTTCAGGTTTTACCAGAATCTTAATTGAAGATTGGTAAAAAAGCTTGTCAGACTTACCCATTTCAGTGGTAGAATAAAACCAATTATATAGAATGAAATATGTATTAAATATTAGGTGTTTGATTTCTCAGGAGAAAGACTGTACTTGTTAGGTGTTTTTCTATGACTTCTAAAATACAGTGAAAGAACTCATTGCCCTGACTTGGGGCTGGTTTCTTTTTTCTTTATATCTGCTGCAACGATATAAATCTCAATCTATTGCTCTCAATCACTCTTTGATTTAAAAAAACCCAAAACATACTATACAATTTCACTGGTGTGCCCTATTTTTTTGTAATTTAATGTAAGAATATACGATATTCACTCAGTAATAATTCAGCAGGGAACTCCCCTTGCTAATTGAATAAACACTTCTTAATCTTCTTTTTGTCCAAGTTGCAGCTTTGCTTTTGTGGAATGGAATTGAACAATTGATAGGAAAAGTCAATGGAAATGCATTTATCTGTGTTGCAGGACACATGGCTTGTTCAAAGAGGACTCACTGAAAAGTAGATCAGATGTCTTATGTAAAAACTGCTGACTTTGAGCTCATACACATGCTTCTAGCAAAGCTTTTGCTCTTGTGTAAATGGAGAGGTGATAGGGACATGAGGTTGTTTCTGTAGAAACATTTTTGGTGGCTCTTTTGCAGTAGAAGAATACAGGTGGTGACAATTCTTGGGGTGAAAGAAATTTTACTTTCATAGGGAGTTTTTTTCCTATGCAAAATCAGTAGTGATGGCCTTTGATGATGCAAAAGTATTAAAAATAGGTGTCTGTCTACAATTTGACTGATAAAAATGATACATTTTAGTTAGAACATGTTCCTTAGTGCCTTTTCCTGAAAGCATAACAGGGATAGACGAGAGACTACTGATTAGACTATATCACCTGATAAGATGTCAGTGTTACTGGATTGTTATCTTTTTACAGTGAATCAAGTACACATTCTGGTTAAAAAATCTAAAGTGAAAATTTTCATGCAAGGATGCATTTAAAACAAAAATCTTCTAAATCATGAGGTGGACTTGCTTCATTGATTACTTAATCAGACTACTAAAGTGCACCATCTCTGAAAATGAAGCACAACCAAGATACTGCTTTGGGACTGACAGATGTCATGCAGGACTCGGGGCAGATCATTGAGCACAGCTCACCTCCTCAGCTTTTCCAGACATTGTATTTTTCAGGGTTTCTTTATTCATTTTCCAGTTTTGTTTTGCAGATTTTGGCAGGGTGGTATGTTAATTTTTGTTACGAAATGAGGTTTTTGCAAATGAAGACTTACCTGGATGCTTACCATGCAGCTCACCATACTGTGCATTGCACGTGCTGAGAATAATAGGAGTTTTGGTGTAATTCCAAGGGGATTTCTTCACATGTGCAATTTTCAGCATCATTGAACACAGGAATAAAAAATCTCAATTTGTAAGATTAATTGCAGAACAATTATTAGGAAGGACTCAGACCCACACACTCTAAAGAAAAGAAAGGAAAAGTGGGAAGAGTAGGTGTGTTTGAGATCCACGTAGTATTTTTGTTAGTGTCTGATCATACTGTCTTTTAAAACCAGAAAAGTATTCAGGTCAATATGAAAGAAATTATTTTTATAAAAATATATCAAGGTTCTCATTTTGCATTTACTAATATCTCTCATTACCCTAGAAGACCGTGCATTGTGGAGGAGATATTTTGTCCAGAATTCAAATTACTTGCTTGTAGCCAGTGTACATGTACGTGTATTTGGGGTCATTTTATCAACTGTCTTACGCCTGCCTTGTGTGCATCTGCAGTACTGGGGTGGCTGGGTTACTCAGAAAGCCCTTGGTGACAGGATTTAGAAGAGTGAATTAAGTAGAAAGTATAAGTCAGAGCTTAAGCTGAGCTCTTAATTGCACTGCTTCTGTCAGTGGAGGTTGACCTGCAGAGTGCTTGTCTCCTTACTTAGGTGCAAACCTCCAGTCTTTTCACCTTGGCTTATGGGAAGGCTGCATAGAAATATAGGGAAGTAGCCAAAAAAAGACTCCTGTGCATAGGACACAGTATGAGGCAGCTTAAGGTCTTTGGTTTTACTCCCAGTTATTGCTGATTCATATAGCAGAAATAGGAAGGATCTGTTTGTGTTACACTGATGAGTGAGATTTGTTGAGAAAGAAGAGGTATTTTGTAAGCATGTATGAGTATCTTAGGAATCCAGCTGGATGACGTTATTTAATATTTACTGGGAACCAAGAATTGAGGGAATCCTTCAGTTGAAATGAATTGATTCTGTATTTGTAGAACCTCTTTTGTTTTTTCTTCTTC